>NC_069790.1:84817128-85158128 GCF_027406575.1 Nycticebus coucang
AAAAATTGTCTAGGGTGGCGCCTGTGGCTCAGTGAGTAGGGCGCCAGCCCCATATACCGAGGGTGGTAGGTTCAAACCCGGCCCTGGCTAAACTGCAACAACAACAACAACAAAAAAAAAATTGTCTAAATCTTAGAATTTTTAACTGGTAAAAGCTTGCTTACTTAAATGTAATAAAAATACTGAGGCTTTAGACAGTCCATGAGACGATCTAATTAACATAGTCCCTAAAAGAGAAATTCAAATGAATAGAATAATTATGTTTCACCTCCACACACAAATAAAACAAGATGAAACTCTTTTGGAGATTATGAATGATACTTAGTGTACTATCACCAAAAGAAACACCTGCTAAGGAAAATGAGACACACAAAAAACTATTCAGTGAAGAAAACACTTCAGATTTAATTATGTACAAAAAAAATCCAAAAGCTAATATCTCAAGAGGTTCCACAAATGTTAGAGTGATAGCAAAAGAGGAAAAACACAAATGTGGTTATTTTGTTACATTAAAAATAATGTAATAGCCAGGTATGGTGGCTCACTTCTGTATTCTTAACACTTCTGTATTCTTAACGCTTTTGGGAGGCCGAGGCAGGATGATTGCTTTAGCTCAGGAGTTTAAGAACAGCCTGAGCAAGGGTGAAACCTCATCTCTACTAAAAATAGAAAAATTAGCCAGGCACTGTGATGGGCACCTGCAGTCCCAGCTACTTGGGAGGCTGAGGCGGGAGGATTGCTTGCGTATAAGAGTTTGAGGTTGCTAGGAGGTAAGCTGATGCCACAGCACTGTAGCCTAGGGCAACAGAGTGAGACTCTGTCTCCAATCAAAAGAAAAAAATGATATAAAACAGGACAAAACAATTGATGTGTCTTTGATATAATACAACAGTAGTTGTACCTGATTTTAATTTTAAAAAAATGATCTAGCTTTCTACGGATTGGCTTCTTGATAGAATCCTTTCAGTTGTTTAATGATAAAACCAATGTAATGATAAGCGGGTAATGATACATATGCTTCTTGATGTAGTTGTACATGTGCACAGTACAAAGTACAAGCAATGACTTGCAGTGATCAGGTAAGAAAGATTAAAGTGAAATACAAACGAATGCAGAAATAGTAGTGGCAGCTAAAAGTAAGCAAAAGATGAGTCACGTTGGATTTATGTGATAGTCGCCAAGAATATTGACATTTAACATTCATTACTTTGCACTAACACTGTCATTGACAGGATGGACAAGGCATCACCCCCCGTGTTACTGGAGGTTTAGGGTGAACACACAGGCACAGAGATGTCATGACCCTCTCAAGGCTTTATCCTTAGTGCTAAGATCAGTGCATTGGAGGCTTTGTTGGTTTATTTGTTTTAAATTTTAATCTACCTTTAAACACCAGACACTATTCTTTTCTTTGTAAGATTTCTAGCACCTTTTTTTTTTAGAAGGACTTTCCAGGGATGTAAATCTGTTAATTCTTGTATAGGTGAGCTCCTCCTCACGTATAGGGGCTGCAGGCAAATGCTCCTGCTACGAGCCAAGTTTCACCACAAAAGTGGAGCTTTCTTTCCTATTTTTGCTTGATACGCTTATGGTAATAGAGTCAATACTGTGAACAGTGCCAGAGGGAGGCCCTCGAATCAAGCTGCCATGGTTCAGACATGGGCTCTAACACTTATTATGTTCATGACCTTCAGCAATGCTTAATCCTTCTAAGCCTGTGTTCCTCCACTGAAAAATGGACATTCACAGGAGCTTGGTCTGAATTGACAGACAAGTTAGAATATTGGGATAAAGCCATTCTGGAGCCAGGCCAATCTCTCAAGTTCAAAAAAAGGACAATCTCCTCTGGAGCACAACAGGAATTTTGTTTGAATCTGAAAATGACAGAAGAACTGTCCACATTAAAATTATCTAAAACTTAGACATATTTTGATGGAATTTTCGGTCTCAAAACTTTGCCATTTTGGGAGCTTCTATGGACTCAGGGCCCTCTGAGAGGAACATCCATTTGTTTAGGTAGCAAGTCTCTCCAACAGGCCCAACCTAATAGGACAAACCAAGGGGTTCTGAAGCTTCTTGATGTGCTTTGATGTTGGATCATGTAGTTCTGTAGCTCATTGGAGTTAAGTGCCCAACTACTGGGAGTGAGTAATCTAGCCAGTGCTTAATCACTGAACAGAAAAACAAGTTTTCCTAGCCTTAAGGTGGAAGGTACATGTCACATTATAATAGTTGACAGAGGCCAACTGTCATTTTTTAAAAAAAGAGTTTGTAATGTATGTCGAGAACGACAGGAAACAGAAGGATTGGGGGGAAATTTTTTATTTACTTATTTTATCATTTATTTTAAGACAGGGTCTCACTCTGGTGCAGACTAGAGTGCAATCACATGATTATGGATCACTGCAGCCTTAAACACCTGGGCTCAAGCAAACCTCCTGCCACAGCCTCCCAAGTAGCTAGACCTACAGGCATACAGCACCATGCCCAGCTAAGATTTTTATATTGAAGAAAAAAAGCTAGGACTTCAGTTTAGTCTAAAAATTACTAAGGGAAGCTCATTCTATTTCCTGATTAACAACATCTAGGTTAGGGTTTGCACATAATTGTGCTAATTCATAGGACATACAAAAAAATAAAGAAATTTTGAGGGGTTAATTTTTATAACAAAATTACAGAATGGTACGACAGGGCATCCTTCATATTCACTTGGCTTTCTGTGGCATGCTCATAAAGAGGATTGTTGTTGTAAAATACTCCAGGGATTCTTCAAAGAATCTTTTGAAGGATTTACTTTGTCATCAGTTCTTCATTTCTCAATGCTTGAGCTGTTTTCTAATTTCACTTTTTATGGACTTCATGAAAGCTTGCACCTTTTGTAAGATTTTCAGTTTCACTGATGATTATAATATGCCACAAGTTTTTCTTAAAAATGACAAAGATATGAAAATGATGCATAGGATAAAAGCTAGTATGAAAAGGAAAGGATTTTTGAGAATGAACTGATTTTATGTGGGATCAGTTCCTTAGCACATATTTTTATGTTATGATATGTTTGCTTACCTATGAAACCTTGTAAGTTTTAGAACTTAAATAATAAATATATGGACAAGGAAAGTCCGTGTAATTTTATTGTCTATTGAGACAAGAGAAGAGTCTTAAGGCTTTGCCCTTTGTAATGTGTTATTAACAATAGAAACATACACAATATTTTGATATTGGCCCCAACCAGTAGTGTTGGCTCCTAGAATTGGGATTTAGGGACTGGATGATTCTTTTCTCAAACCAAATATTTCTAAAAGTAAAAGGATGCCTACATTCATAGACTAGTGCTCTAACTTATAATTTATTTGTCAAATAGAGTAGTGCTCTAACTTGTAATTTATTTGGCAAATATCATAGAACTTCATACATCTGTAGGATGTAAGGAATCCCAAGCAGATGAATAGGTAAGATGGCAAGTCCGTCCAGAGATTGCCCTGCTTTGGGGACAACAGATTCACTTGTCTGGAATAGTAAAACTGGATCACTAAGTAGGGCAGCCTTCACCTGGGCTCATAATGTAAAGAATGATCTCTATTTCGTGTACTTTCTCAGCCAGGAAAAACAAAAGGAACTTGTATGAAAGTATACTTCAGTGGCTATGTGGAGGCTGAATACTGGGTGTCTGAGCCAAAGTCCTGACTGTAGTTGCCCTCCTGGTGGATGTATTGGTAGTTAAAGCCACCTCCAGGTAGATTTATTCATTATTCTTATAGCAGGTCCACGGAGGAGTCTTCTAACGTTTTGAGTCCAGTGGCAAATGGATTTTTCTAGAGTCTATCCTCTTCTGTGGATATATGAAAAATAATTTTAGCTTAGTGTCAAATTACTACAGTGAGCTTTCCTGAAGTATATGGTAGGAATCATATCCAGAGCAAGAAAAAGAAATAAAAGTTATCAAAATTAGAAAGGAAGACATTCAATCGTCTGTAAAGACAACATAAGCTTACATATAGACAATCCTAAAGATGCTACCAAAAGACTGTTAGAACTAATAAATGTTGTAATAAAACATTTTCATTATATAAAGGTGCAAGATGAAAATTCAGCATACAAAAATCACTAGTGTTTTTATACACTAACGATAAACTATACAAAAAACTCCAATCATAATAGCTACAAAGTTAAATAAAAAATAAAATTCTTAGGAATAAATTTAACTAAGGAGAGGAAAGATCTATATACTGAATACTATAAAATATTATTTAAAGAAATTGAAGAAGATACAAATAAATGAAAAGATATCTTGTGTTTATGGATTGAAAGAATTAGTATTGTTAAAATGTCCTTAATACTCAAAGTAATCTACAGATCCAGTGCAACCTCTGTCAAAATTCCAGTGACATTGTTCTTAGAAACAGAAAAAAAAATTCTAAGGCTCATATGGAATTACAAAACACCCTGAATAGCCAAAGCTATCTTGAACAGAAAGAACAAAGGTGGGGGTATCACATTACCTGATTTCAATCAGGTAATCGAAATAGCTTGGGGCAAGCATAAAAACAAACAGATTTACTAAAGAACAGACTAGAGAGCCAAGAAATAGATCTGACATTTATGGTCTAATGATATTTAATAAAGGTGCCAAGAATATACAATGGAGAAATAATAATATCTTTAATAGATAGTTTTGGAAAACTAGATATCTATATGCAGAAGAATAAAATTGGACCCTTATCAGATATCATATGCAAAAATCAACTCAAAATGACTTAAAGACATAAAAATAAAACCCGAAACTGTAAAACTACTGGAAGACAACAGAGGGAAGAACTATGTGACATTGGTCTAGGCAATGATTTTTTGGATATAACCCCCAAAGTAAAGGCAACAAAAGCAAAAATATACAAATGGATTGCGTTATACCAAAAAGCTTCTGCAGAGCAAAAGAATGAACAGAGACAACTTATGAAATGGGAGAAAATATTTGCAAGCCATACATCTTATACAGGGTTAATGTCCAAAATATGGAAACTCAATAACTCAATAGTGATAAGACAAATAACCCAATTTAAAAATGGGCAACAGATCGGAATAGATATTTCTCAAAAGAGGACATACAAATGGTCAAAAGATACATGATACTACCAATAGGGAAATGCAAATAAAATCCGCAAAGAAATGCCACCCTGCATACGTGTTAGAATGACTATGATTAAATAAAAAGGAGGCTGGGTGCAGTGCCTCATGCTTGTAATCTTAGCACTTTGGGAGGTCAAGACAGGCAAATTTCTTGAGCTCAGGAGTTTAAGATCAGCTTGAGCAATGGCAAAACTCTATCTATACAAAAAATAGGAAAAACTAGCTGGGAGTTGTGGTGGGTGCCTGTAGTCCCAGTTACTTGGGAAGCTGAGGCAAGAGAATCACTTGAGCTCACGAGTTTGAGGTTGCTGTGAGCTAGGATGACACCGTGGCACTCTATGCAGGGCGGCAGAGTGACACTCTGTCTCAAAAATAAATAAATAAATAAAATAAAAAATTACGGAGAAAAGGAAACTTTTTTACACTATTGGTGGAAATGTAAATTAGTACAGCCATTATGAAAACCCCTATCGTGGTTCTTCAAAAAAAATAAAAATAGAACTACTATATAATCCAGAAATCCCACTTCTGAGTATATATCCAAAGAGAATAAAAACAGTATGTTGTAGTGATACTTATGATCCCATGTCCATTATCCCTTTATTCACAATAGCCAAGCTAAGGAATCAACATGTGTGTCCATTGATGGATAGATAGATAAAGGAAGTGTGGGGTGTGTGTGTGTGTGTGTGTATATATATATATATATATATATATATATAAATACTATCCAGTTTTATAAAAGAAGCAAATCTTGTCATTTGTGCCAACGGATAAACCTGGAGGCCATCCTGTTATGTGAAGTAAGACAGGCACAGAAAGGTGAAAATCACATGACCTCATTTTTATATGTAATCTACAAATGGGGAACTCAGAGAGGCAGAGACTAAAATAATGAGGGCTAGGGTCTGGAGGGGGTGGTGGTGATGTGGGAATGGGGAGTTATTGACCAAAGGGGCCAAAGTTTCAGTTAGAATAAAAATGTTCTGCAGATCTTAAATGTTCTTGCCACAAAAATATGATATATGAGTTGATGCATATGTTAATTAGCTTGATTTAGCCATTCCACAATATGTACACATTTCAAAACATATGGTTGTAAACCATAAATATGTACAATTTTTGTCAGCTAAAGGAAAAGGAAAAAAGAAAAACAGGGAAATGTACAGGAAAAAAATTTTTACTGTGAACTGTCCTAACCATATATGTAATAAAGAAAGTCACAGTGTGATGCTGAAAGTGTATCTGAGCAGTTTCTCAATCTCAGCACAACTGACATTTTGTACCAGACAATTTTGGGGGCTGGGGTGGGCAGAGACTATCCTGTACAGTTTAGGATGCTTACCAGCAACTGTGATGCCAACAGCATGCCTCCAGTTCTGACAGTCAAAAATGTTGACAGACATTGTTAAATGCCTTATCTCTGGTTGGGATTCAATCTAAACCAACATTGGAAAATCTTTTGGCTGCGTCTTTGGAGCAGGTTCAGAATCCAGCCTCCTCTGACCACTTCCATTTTCTGTCCTTTCAAGCCATCATTATCTCTTGTGGGATCACTGGAACAGGTCCCAGTTAGACTCCTGCCACCGATCTCATCTTCTGCTCTTACCTTTAAGGTGCTTCTCAAGACAGCACCCAGAGTGATTCTTTCAAAACATGTCAGTTTATGTCACTCATCTTCTCACAACTCTCCAGTGACTTTCTATGTCCTTTAGGGTAAAATGGCCTAGAATGTGAGTGCAGAACAATGGCATGTAAGGACCTATGTGATCTGCCACTGCCACTGGATGAACTAGGGATCTGCAAAGAAACCAAAGGTATTTGGGCAGCCAGTTGCCCCTGAGAAAGCTCAAAATGTTCAGAAAGTTCATTTTGAATCTGTCTTCAGAACCAGTTTAGTCAGACAAGAACACTACCCCGATTCCTTATAGTCACACACTTTTTCTCCCTAATAACCTTCTAGTTTGATCACGAACTTACTTACCAGACTATTGATGAAAATTACCTCTGTTCAAAGATTAAATCTATACTTAAAGGATGGGGATTTATTACCATTAAGCTCATTTAGAAAAAAGTAGCATATTCTAAATGCATCTCTACAAGGAGTCCCTCAAATTGTTTTTACACAATGGCAAGAGATAAAAGTAGAAATTCTTAAGTGAGTAATATTGAAAGAAATAATATTCATTTAGATTTTTAAGTTTGGGGTGTAAATAATACGAGATTTTTTATAATAGTTGAAATTACTTGCTGGAGTAGTTTAGCATATGTATCTTGACATTTTATAGTAATAATATTTTATAAAATTTTACTAATACGCCCTAGAAAGATAAGTAAACCATAAATTCAACAAAAAGATAAATTGAGAGATAGATAATCATACTAGCAAAAGAACCAAGGGGTATTTTTCTCCCCAAGTCAACATGAAGTAAGATCGTATGAAAACAGCAAAAGTAAAGGACAGTTAAAGGTGGCAAAGTTACAAAAATACTCACTTTGAGAAACAAAAAGTGCCAGCAATCTGTTAGAGCACGGAAATAGTGATCACCCCTCTCACTACAACACGGAAAAATTGCACTTGGCTTTGTTAGTCTGAATTCTCTCTCTCCATATGGGAAAAATATAACTGGATAATTTTCAACCAAAAAAAAAAAAAGAAGAGCACAAGTTCTAAAAATAATTATGTACAGACTGATATAAAAATGCTAAAATGCTAAAAATGTTAAGTTCTAAATGGGAATACAGATAAGAAAAGATAGAGTAAGATATTTTATAGCTATGTGTAATGGGGTGAAATTAAGCAAAAACAAACTTGAAAGTGGAATAGCGGAGAACATTTTGATGACAAATGGCCATATCCTATTGTATATGTAACAAGAGCCCCATTACATAGGAGAATTTAAGTGTAAACTGGCAATACTCAGGTTCCCAATTCTGCCATCCTTTTTCATTGAGAGGGAGATACTTCCTTTTTTATCCCTGACATATTACAAGCTCATTTTTCAGTTTGTGAAATATCATTAATTTTTGTTTACTTCCTATTTTGTGGCCATCGACCTTCTCCAGGGAAAGAATATGATAATAGGACAGAGAATGTTGCTCATGTTGCTTAACTTTAATCCCCTTTTAGAAACTAAGTCTGCTTTCCCCCCAGACTTTTAGCTAGGGATAACTTTTTTGCTGCCACAGAAAATAGTGCCATCTTTCATTGACAGTTGCAAAAATAATTTTTCTCTAATAACATTCTACAAACCTGATTATTAAATAAAAAGATGCAATCTAATAAGAATCATGGTCTAGAAAGCCATTTGTTAAATAGATTCATTAATAAAAACACATTTTCCCACACTAGAAACTGTGTAAGTGGTGGTAATGGTCTCCAGGTAGCCCGCTGAGTTGATTTAATTTACAATGCCGTTGAAACGGAATGTTCTATAAACCAAATACGTTATAGGTTAATAGGGCCTTTGAGAAGACTGAGTTTGGAGGTAGTGAGAGGTGTAGACAGGGAATCTGTCACCCATCATAAATTATTTTTAAGGCAATAACTTGTCAACTATAACACGCCCCAGAAAATTGGGGAAGAGTAAAAGGAAGAACCGGAGATGACAATTTCTTCTTGTCAGCCCACAAGCAACTGTGGAAAACTCACCCCAAACCAAACTCCCTCATCAGTATAAAGGGGCCTCTTCCCTCTCAGAGCCAGAAAACTCACCAGGAGAGGGTTCTCTTCTCTTCCTCCAAACGCCTTCTCCAGAAATTGTTGTTTGGTTTTGTCTCTTGCATCTCTGTACATCTTGGAAAGCCAGGCACTGACTTCTCTTTGTTCTCAATTGTCTTTTCAAGGATGTTTGTAAAGAAAAAAGATGTGGAAGATAGACAGGTTATCCCTCTCCAGAGAAAAACGTAGGTTTCCTTAGAGCCTTGGAAACAGAGATGGTTTCTCCCTCCCAAACAATAGGCAGACACTCTTAGAACCCATTACAAAAGATTGGGTCCCCTAAGCTCAAGGTTCCTCTCAATCCAGCCATATGGGAATTGGGCTCTGGGTAAAAATGCAAATGCTAATACATGTAGTTTGGCTATTGGTCTGAGTAACAAACTGTCCTTTGTCTCTGAGTCAGAAAGCTTGTCTTCTATCAGTACCCAGGAAATATGTCAGGCGAGCTTGTTAACTTGCAAGTTAGCTTGCTGCTTTTTAATAAAGTAATGAATGTATTTTGACTCTGATGCTGATATATGCCTGTATCAGAGTCTATAAAAATTAGCATGTCACCTATTTATGGATAAAACTCTGCTCATGAGAATACTAAATAATTTAGCATAAGTAACAAGATGTTTTCTGGAAAAATGATAAAATTGGTTAAAAGAGGTTGGAGATTAACTGAAAGTCAATTTTTATGCTGTTTAAACATTGTTTTTATGAAGATGCCTGAAGTTTCATATATATAATTCTACCATTTTAAGTTCTGTTTGTTGTTTTTCTTTCCCGGCCTAAGTATTTATAGGAACAAAATAGGTATGTGATTCCAAATTTGCTCAGTGACCCCCAGGACAAACACAACTGCCTCTTCCTCATCAGCCTTTTCGAGTTTGGCCTGCTGCTGAGGAGCATAGGGGTCTGCATTCCCTGATGTTTGTAGCAGAGGAAGTTGATTCTTAGTTGGGTATAGCCAAAGGTAGAGAGAGCCCAACACAACTTTAAGGTTAAAAACACAAATGAGGCTCACATTTTATGCCTTTAAAAATATTTTATTATTAGCCTTCCATGTACATTTGGATTAATTTTTTTTTTTTTTGGTAGTGTGTTCTCCATAGCTACTCATTTACTCTTTTCATTCTACATAGAGACTGAGAAATCACTCTTGATTGTTCAAAGTGCTTTCTCTTGAGCTCTATCAGCTTCTGGCACAATCTGTCGGGAAATGCAGCTGCTTTGCTTGTCTGTTAGTGACCAATTACTGTGTCCTTAGTGCCTTGCGCATAGCAGGATAGCAACGCATGCCAGTTACTCGCTGGAATGGAATATCATTGTTTTTTAAGACCAGCCCAGCAGTAAGATAAGGATTGTATACAGGTTATTTCAATCAATAAAACATTACAGTAGTACGCGCCTCTTCCTTCTGCAAATACAGACAAAGGACTATCTTACCAGACAATCATTCTTTAATTAATAACTTTGAAAAATTAGAAGATTACAGTGAATAATATACGCACATTGATTGGAATTGTTGGGACGATAATCGTTTCATTCTGGGGTGTCTTCTGTCAGGTAAATTAGACTCAGATTTGACACAGAGCATCAATAGAAAATAACTTGAATGGTCATTTAAAATGGTTGTTTTGTTCAAGCTTTAGAGTTTAAGCTTGGTCTTGTAAATTAAATACCAACATGCATATTTATTTAATTGAAGGATAAACTAATTTTCAAAGCATTCAGCAACAATATAAATGGGTAGACTATATTTAACAATAATGAATGAGTAGAATATATTTATCAGAAAAGTAGTGAATTTCATTCCTGCATTATCTTATTTAATAGTCACAACTATTATTATCCCCATTTTACAGTGAGGAAACTGAGACTTAGGGAAATTAAATAACTTGCTCAAGTTTATAAACTAGTGACAGAATTTTAACTAAGTACTGTTATTCCTTACAATTAGAAAATATAGCATTTTCAGTGAAAATGGAAATGTCCTTGTTTGTAATGAAAATGGAAGTTTCCCTTTTCTGCTGCTTGATGTTGTCTAACAAACCAAATCTGAACAAAAGATTTACATTTCTTGTATTTCATCCAATTCACCTTGAACCTCGGACTATTCACAGAAAAGAAAACAAATTATGCAGATGTTGGGAATAGCTTGTTAGAAACCCATTAACTTCTAATTTTTAAATATCAAGATTTTAACCACTGAGGGTATTAGGTTAAATCTATCACTTAAGAAGATTGCAAATACCTCCCTTGGGAGGAAATTATCTCAATTCTATGAAGCTAAGACTATATACTCCACAACTAGATGGTATACTCTTTAGTGGCTCTAATCAATTAGGCCTCATCATTCTGCTGAAATGAAGTACTTTAGCTTCCCCAGAAGCCACATCCATTGACAGCTACAATTTTTGGCTGCAGATGCCCCATTGGGTATTTCTCCTGGAGATTTGGGAGGCTGTCACTTGGTTCCTGCTGGCTGCCTGAGGTAGTGGGAGATGGCCCAGGTTTCTAGATCTCCCAGGTCAGCACAGCCTAAAGTGGAACATTTGCTCTTGGTCCTGCTGTCCACTTTGTCCCCAGCAGTTCTGCAAAGTGGATAATCTCTCCATACTGTGATTAATTTATTTAGCGAATCAGACCTAAGGGCGCCTTATGCTATAGTTAAAGAAAGGAACTATTTCAGTGGTGTGATTTACAAGGCCCTCAGCTAAAGAACCCCGAGGCCTTGCCTGTATTCCTTTTCCTCGCCCAATTTCTAGAGATTAACTCTTTACAAACTTGGGAAAATCTAGAAAATCTCCAATTATTCTGTAAAAAAGAATTTAAAAGATTTTGGGGGCACAACCATCTGAATGAAATTCAAACTTCTACTCACTCTTTGTTTTTCTGGCTTTTACTATTCCTTATTAATCAACACCCATCTCTTTTCTCTCTTCTGACCTGTGAACTGGGTTTGGTTTGCTGGGAGGGATTGCTGACTTTATTCCAGCCTATGCTCCTCAAGGAGCCTTATACCAAGGGCCCTCCATTCCTTAATTCTCAGTCCTAATGTGAACCCACCACCTGACCAAGATTTTCTCCTCTGACCCCTCTAAGCTCTGTCTGAACTACCACATTTGACCAAACTGTTGTCTCACAGCTGAGAACTCATTCACAATGAGGCTGCATCAGTTTCTTAGGGGTAATCTCTAAACCTCCCAAGGACTATCCCTATGAAAGCTACCATTACTCTGATCTTGCTGGAAGCCAGCTCTGTGTGTGTCTGTGCACACTGTTAAACTAGGGGATTCCTTCTGAAGTTCTGCCAAGGAAAATAGTGGAGCCCCTGCCTCCAACTCACCCAAATGAGATCAAAGGCTACAGGTACAACCCCAGCTCACTCTAACCTCAGTAGTTTCCATCCTGTGTGTTAATCAGAGAAACTGTTCTATTTAAACAAAACTTCACCCAGAATCTCAGTATTTATTTGTGTATTCAGTAACTATCAAGTACATATGATGTGGAAAGCACTGAGTGAATGGAAATGCCATCCATCCACTAAATAGCTCCAGCCCAAAGTCCAGGAGCCATCCCCGATTCCTCTCTTGTCCTCACTGCATGTATCCAATCCATCACCAAGGCTTGTCAATTTCACCTCTAAACTATATTTTCATTTTTTTCTATTTCTCTATTGTTACAACCACCCTGATCCAATTCATCACATCTCCATCTCTACCCGGGCAAACCTTCCTGCTGTGTCCGCTCTGGTTCTCCTGTATTGTATTCTACACAAAGGAGGCAAAGTCATTGCATGTTTTAGCATGCACGTATGATTTGGCCCCTGCCTGCCACTCTCATTTAATCTCCTCTTTGCATTCACAAACACCTGGACATAGTGGATTTCTTTATGCCCCTTTATGTTAAA
Source organism: Nycticebus coucang (assembly GCF_027406575.1). Lineage (NCBI taxonomy): Eukaryota > Metazoa > Chordata > Mammalia > Primates > Lorisidae > Nycticebus > Nycticebus coucang. Next base: position 84,829,872 of record NC_069790.1, read on the forward strand.
ACTTTTTCTCCCTTAGGTCCTTGGAATTTTCTGTTTCCTTTTCCTGCAGTTCAGGATCTTCTCAACCACCAGATCCTCTCATGACTGCCTCTGCCCTACAGTTCTCTTCTCCACCTAATGAGAAAGGCGTTCCCTGACCAGCCAGTTTGAATTAGCCCTCTGACCATTAGTCACTCTTTACCACATTCCCCTCTTCTATAGTCTTCAAAGCATTAATTGCCATCTGAAATATTATGTTATTTATATAACCTGTTCATTGTCTGTCTCCCTTCCACCCATCAATATTATAAATTCTTTGTTCACCAACTGTGTCCACTAAAGTGGTACTTGTTATGTAGTTGGACTTAAGGGCTTTTGTTAAGTAGACAGTGGGAAACAATACAAAGTCCCTTTCTTCACAGAACTTATAGTTAAACCAAGAAAAAGTAAATAAGTATAATCACGTATATAGTTAAAATATACAAACTGTGATAAGTGCTATAAAAGGAAAAGATCGATTTCTCTGTGGTCATGGAAAATAGCTCCAAGCAGGTGCAGGAAGGAGGTGAGCTAACAGAGTTAGCCACATGGATATCTGAAAGAGGAGTATTCCATGTAGAGGTAAAAGGCAATGCAAGGCCCTAAGGGGTTAGAAGTATATGTGGCCTGTTTGAGGAAGGCATGGAATCGTCCAGGTGGGATAATAATAAGAGACAAAGACAGGAAGGAAATGGGTTACAGTAGCAGAGCTGTTTCATTGAGCACAAGTCCTAGCAATTTAGGTGTTAAAGCTCACAGTCCTCAGAAGGACACAGTACACCTGGCAGGTGTGTGTTTTTCAGCCCTCACAAAAGGTCCATGGTGGTCCCTATTAGACTGTATGTTATCATCAGACTGTTCTTGTGTATCCAATACACTGTACATAAAATCCCTGGAAAAAGATCCAAAATTGCAAAGAACAATTAGATCTTAATCATACTGAACTTCCCAGAATTGACCATTTTTTTTACATAGTTAATCACTTAATTATGATTAGTATTTTGATCCAAGGTCAAAATGAGGAGGTCAGTTGGTTTCTCCCACTAGATTCCAAAGAATCTGATTGCTTTTGGCAAATTGTAGGCAGAGGGGGTGTATAGCAGAAAAATAGTTCAGTTTTAGTTTTTGGAAACACTTCTAACTTTCTGGGGGAAGAAGTTCACTTTAGAAGGTAAACAAATTTCTGATGAAAAGGTAAGAAATTAAACTTTTGATATGCAAAATTTTTGGAGTACTCAGTACTCTGTATGCATATAAATTAAATACATTTAATGATTTGTTATTATGTACAAATGTAGGAAAAACATTGGCAAATTTCTTCCAGGACTTCATGGTTGAATTGATTGATAGGGCAAACACACTATGGGAACCATGTGCTATAGGAATCACTTTCTAGTGCTATAGGAAGCATGTGTCTGTGCTAAATGACTCCCAGAGATGACTCTTTCTGTGATGCTGTCTGCCTGCCTTCTACCATGAGTCACTACTCTTAGAGACTTATCCCAAATCTCTTAACCCCCATTCCTGATCTGGAAACAGACATATTTCTGTTTTAGGGGAATTTAAGGAGCACTTGGCTGGTGATAGAAGGGTTTAAAGTCAGCTCATCTGTGTGGTAGATCTGGTGTTGGCATCACACCCTTACTCTGGTAACTGGACCTACTTTTTGCCTTGAGACCAGGCTCTCTTTGCATTCTTCTTATCTTGATGTTGTCAGCTTTATGCCTCATTTCCAGGTTTTCTAATTTTCTCCAAATTAGAGCTGGACACTTGCTACCTATAATAACCTGTCTAAAGCCACCTGCCTGTCTTTCTACATGGTATCTGCCGCCAGAATACTTTGTAATGGCAGACCCGCTTATAGACTGAGAGATGATATCATTATGATAGTAAAATATAACAGATACTTCTGGGGCAGGACTTGGGAAGGAGAGACACTTCTTATTTATGTAGTTTTGAATTTTTTTCACCATGTGCATATGGTATTTTAAAAATGATTAAAATAAAAGAAGAAATAGTCACAACTTAAATATCTAAAAAGATTATTTTTTCCAGTACAAAAGAATGCCTAAATCCGACCCTACACCAACTACCTCTTCCTCAAGATTACCAAGGGAACAATAAAAGATTGCTCAAAGAAAGCAAGGCAAGCTGACCTTGACTATCATGTGAAGCTTTAGCATTAAGTCTCAATATAGAAATTCCTTGGGCCAGTCCCTGGGTGGCTGGACACTGAAATTCCTACCACCCTAGGGTGGTGTAAGCCCATGTGCCAGCAAGAAACAGAAAAGTGTGTAAGAGACAGCTATTTACCTAGCTGTATTAAAACAGACCAACAGTTTGGGATCCTGCCTCACTTTTCCGGTCTCCTGGCAGGGAGAAATTCCAAAAGAACCAGATTTACATTTGTGTAGTTTTTCAATCCTTTTTAATACTCTACCCTCTAGTACTATAGTCTAATTGAGAAGCAGTCTTTCTCCTCACTGAGAGTAGAATGCAATGTCCACATTCTAACTCATTTTTCAGAGAGGGATAGGGAAGGAAAGGGGACCTTTAATTTCCTTACATGGAGGAAATGTGGCTTGACAGATGAGTTCACGATGGGGAGGGGATAGATGTTGAAGAAGACAGGATAATAAGAGGAGAGGGTGACAGGTAATATCTGGTAGATTACGGAGAGCCTGGAAGTCATGATAAGAAGATTGGATTTTTTTCCTTTTAGCTTATTTATTCTGTGTGAGACAGGGTGCAGGAGAGGGAGAAATGATAATACCTATTGACAATATATTTTAGAAGTGTTCTGGACACAGGTAAGGCAAGAGGACTTGGTGAGGAAATGTGTGGTGCAATGAAGTGGTGAAATCAACAATGGTGCTGTCATTGCATGTCTGTGAGTGATGTAAGGCACCCTTGGTAATGCTCCCTCTCACATTTTCTTTTTTTGTTTGTTTACCAGTGGACTGGCTATCAATTGTGGGTACATTCAGAAATGATTAACTCTAGGACACTGACTATATTAGTGTGAAGTCATTTTGTATGTAGCATTATCAAATAATTTGTCTGTATTAGTTGAAAAGCACAACATTCTGTTTCTGCCAATTCTTTCTTCTGTGCCCGATTAATCTGCATACAGAAATCCAGGAATACCTTCCAGTCCCCTCGGCAAGTTTGCTGAGGGAACTATCCATACAGAGATCTGTCGGGGAAAGGACATTTTTATTACTGCGTGACATGTGTGCCCATACCTTGAGTGGGAAACAAAGCAGGCCAAGCTGCCTTTTTCCCTTTAAATTCATATCCAAATACATATACTGAATTATACTACTATGATGGCAAAAGCGAAATAAAACAGGCAAGCAAAACAAAAAAGGCCAGTGCTAAAGGGTTGGAGCAGTGCTAAGAACATAAGGAGGTGATTAATGGGAAGCCCTGGTTCCTCTTACTTCAGCTGCATTGGCAGGCATTCAAAAATAAAAGAGATTCTAAAGAAACAGAATCCCTGATGAAAGAGACTACATTCCTAGCACTATGATCCAACTATAGTGCCCTTGGCCCCTGACCAATTTATGTTACCCTCATTTCTTCTTAGAGGAAAGGTTAAGTAATTAACAACGCAAAAGCTCTAACTTCATAATTGAAGTTTATAACAACTAAAAAATTTCTTAAACATATACATCTGTGGCTCTGCACATGTACAATTAATTTGTTCACAAAATTAACAACACAGCCACAAAACAACAGTCAGAAGAATGAGGCCAAATAACCTGTTTTAACTGACCAATCAAAACTGTTAATAGACATGCGTACACAGGCATCATACCAACCAATAAAAAGGCAGTCAAAAATCAACCAATCATTATGCTTAGCTCAGAAATGAGCATTGACATATTGACTTGAACCACAGAATGATAGGCAAGTTGAATGAAAGGCAAGATCGCTAATAGTCCACTGATACGGTTAGATGTGCTCTGTTAATCAAAACACCACGTTTACACAAAAAATTAGCTTCAGATCTGTAGTTTATGTTTTTTTGCTTAACTTGGGAAGTTAATTCGAGATGCTGTTTTGTGATCTTGGTCTAACCTGAACTTCCCCCTTTACCTCTTCTGAAGTAGCTTCTCTGAAAAGTTTGAGTAAAAACCAGGCAGAGTCTGAATTTTCTTTCCTTATTTTTGCTGAAAACTGTATTTATTAATTGACAAAAATTATATATATTTATAGTGTAAATGGTTTGAGAAAACTGCATATCCACATGAAGAAGAATAAAATTAGACTTTGGTCTCACACCAAATACAAAATTCAACCTAAGATGGATTAAAAACCTAAATGTAAAAGCTGAAACTATATTACTAGAAGCAAGCATAGGGGAAAATTTCCATGATATGGGTATAGGCAATGACATTTTGGTTATGACCCCCAAAGCACAGGCAACCAAAGAAAAATTGACAAATGAGATTACATCATACTAAAAAGCTTCTGCACAGCAAAGGAAGCAATAGAGTGAAGAGATAACCTGTAGAATAGAAGAAAAAATTTACAAACTATATATTCAATAAGGGGTTAATATCCAAATATATAAGGAACTCAAAGCAAGGCACAAATAACTTGATTTAAAAATGGGCAAAAAACCTGAATAGATATTTCTCAAAAGAAGACATAAAAATGGCCAAGAGGTGTATAAGGAAATACTCAATGTCCCTAATCATCCGGGAAGTGAAAGTGAAAACCACAGTGAGATATCTCCTTACATCTATTAAAATAACTCTTGTCAAAAAGACAAAAAAAAAAAATAAGTGTTGATGAACATATGGAGAAAAGAGAACCCTTGTACACTGTTGGTGGAGACATACATTAGTGTAGCTTTTTGGAAACAGAATGAAAATTCTTAAAAAAATTAAATATAGAACTACCAAATAACCTAGGATTCTGACTTCTGAGTATATATTCAAAGGAAATTAGTCTATCAACGATATATCTGCACTCCTATGGTAACTGCAATATTATTCACAGTAGATGAGATGTGGAATCAATGTAAGTGTCCATTGGCATTATGAATGGATAGAGAAGGTGTGGTGTATGTATGTATATATCTGTTTGCATATCTATCTATCTATCTATCTATCTATATCTATCTATCTATCTATCTATCTATCTATCTATCTATCCATCCATCCATCCATCCATCCATCCATCTTGTGTAGATATTCATACACACAATGGAGTATTATTCAGTCTTAAAAAAGAAAGAAATCCTGCCATTTGCAACAACATGTATGAACCTGGAGGACTTTCTGTTCAGTGAAATAAGCCAGGCACAGAAGGACAAATACCACATACTTTAACTCATGTATGGAATCTATAAAAGTTGATTACATTAAAGTAGAGCGTAGAATGGTGGTGGAGTCATTCCACAATGTATATATACTTTGAAACATCATCTTGTATACAATAAACACCTACAATTTTATCTGCATGTTAGAAAAGTAAAAATAAATAATTTCAGTTTTTGCCCCTTTCTCTGCTCCTTTAGGACACCCATAATGCACACACTGTTTTTCTGGATGGTGTACCACAAGCCCTGTATGCTTTCTTCACTTTTTTTCATTTATTTTTGCTCCTTCTGGGCAATTTCAAGTGACCTGTCTTCAAGATCACTATTCCTTTAGCCTAATTGAGTTTGCTGTTGAAGCTTTCTATGAAACATGTCAGTTTAGTCATTGTATTCTTCAGCTTCAGAGTTTCTGTTTGGTATCTTTTAATGATTTCTCTTTGTTGAACTTATTTTGTTTGTCTATTGTTTTCTTCACTTCATTTATTTAATTGTGTTCTTTTGTAGCTCACTGAGCTTCTTTAAAGTAATTATAATATTTTGAATTTAAGAAATTTAATATAAGGGTACAAATGATGAGATTACATTATTTGTTAGGCAGTTCATAGATTCAGACACTTGGATTTTCTTACACTCAGTTTATGTGTAACTATGAATGGACTATGGTAGAGAGTTTGACTGGGTTTTAGAGAGTCATTTTCTTTAATTAATTGTTTTAGTATTGCTTTTTCCCTGGTTTGATGTTAAAAGGCTGCATAAACTATTTAACACAATCTTCCAGGCTAATTTTTGACAGAGATTTAGTCCATCTCCATATTGAATGAATCGGCATTTTTTTCTGTTTTCTAATGGTCATATCAGATTGAGGATTGCATTAAATAGGAGAGAGAAGACAATTTCAAATAAGAAGGACAGAATCATTGGCTTTATATGAAGGGAAATGTATATATACGTACATTCCTTTAAAGATTAACATTTCACGCTACATTTGCCACCAGAGGGAGTCATATGAATACCATAACATATTATCAAAGGAAAAAGAATAATCATTAACTCTAATATTTCCTCCCAGTTTCATTGATATTTCAACTAGCATTCAGAATTTGGTAGGCCTGGTGCAATTAAGGGAAAGGACTTAAACATTTCACTTAAATTAATTAATCACACCATAGGTTTAAAAATAGAAGAAACATGTCAGTTAAATTAGTAATGCAGGGTGAAATATAAATGTCAAAACAAACTAATAGACACATTCCAAATTTCAGCAATATGAGCTTAATGTTAGAACTAAGAACTCAAGCTGTGATCTCTTTAGTTCCAAAAATTAAAACACTGTGTAAATAATTCCTGGAATCAATAATTTCATTGATGTTTTATTAACACATATTATTTTATCATTATAATGCCCATGCCAGGATTATTGGCATTGCTATTGTCAGTAAATAAAATAAAAGTGCATTAAAAAGAAACGTAATAGTTAGCAAGATTCCATTGCCAAAAGCCATTTTATGTATCTGTGTTCTCTGAAATGCAGGCTAAGAATATCTCAGTTCATTCTCAAGGGCCCCAGATTTTGAGTCCACTATTTGGTGAACTGTCATCCCAAGGCTGTATTCACATAGCTGCTATCAATTCTTACTCCAGCCTATAGCTATTGTGCTAGTGAGAAAGCAACTCCCTGAAAAGGGCAGTGGTCCTGTGTGCGGGAAGGACATGAACATGCAGGACAAAGGCCCTGAGGCTGCCGGGCAAACGCCGGGCCACAGGCTGAGGGTAATGCTGCGCTTCAGTGAACTTGGAACCAGGCAGAGGGGCCGCATTTCCAGCCATGTGGCACTGAACGGCTCATTTCATGCGAGGTAGCAATAAAGGCTAGTCACTCAAAATTTCTAAAAAAATGGAATAGCAATGAAATAGCTAGAGAAAAAAAATGCTTCAAAGAAGTTACTTTTTTAGACATGCGAACATATTTATCATTGTCTATAATTTAAGCATGATACAGGTTTGCTTTGATGTAGTCTTTCTTTTTGAAACACCATTTGCGATAGCAATTTGCTAATGATGCTTTGATGTGATGGGGTAGCATTCAGCCAGCGTAGTGTGAAATCCACAGTGTGTTTATTGGATTGTTTTGTTTGTACTGGCCTTACTCACAGGACAAATTCAGCATTTATTTTATTCACTGATTTAATGCAATATTGTTAATAAAGACATCTATGTTCACCTAAAAAAAAAAAAAAGAATATCTCAGTTGATAAACAAGGGGAAAAGATGGATTATCTAGTAACTAGTAGGTTCGTAATTCAATTTATATCTAATTTTAGAATTGATCACTCAATAGCATTTATTGAATGGATATATACTTTAAAACATCATGTTGTACATAATTAATACATACAATTGTATCTATATGTTTAAAAAATACAAATAAATAAGCTTTGGTGATGTCATGTTTCCCAGATTATTCATGATCCTTTTGGCCATAAATTGGTGTCTGTACAATTGAACAAGTACGTACCTCTTCTAGTCTTTGTGGCTCTGACAAGTTAAACCCTTCACCAGCCATCCCATCCAAAGGTTCTAGGCAAAGTGCCTGGCAGGGTCTGTAGCTGACTTATAGCTGGAAGTTGTAGGCAGCTGACACAACCCTAAATTATTCATTAAAATTAGTATCCAGCGTGTGTGGGGGGAAGAAAATAGCGACTAATTCTCACATAAGTTGGATTTAATTTTGACCAAAGTACATTATTTGAACAATAATTTTTAATTCAACTTGTTAATATGTTTAGGATATTGAATCCTCATTTATAAGTGAAATATGCTTATAATTTCCCTTTCTAAAAATATGTTTTTTCCAATTTTAATATCAGGTTTATCCAGACAAAGTAGATTGAATTTGAAGTATTTCTTCTTTTTCTATTGTCTATAAGATTTGGCATGATCTGTTTTTTGAAATTATCTTGTATTTTTATTTATAAATATTAGTTGTCTATTTTTTGAGACTTTGGAAAAATAAAAAAGAAAAGAAAGATGAATTCTGAAATGATATTTACGCTTTTTATATAGTGGTTCTCAAAATGTTTGTTCCTAGACCAGTTCTGCCATGATTGTCTGGGAACTTGTTCAAAATATAAATTCTTGAGTCTGAGTCTGGAACTACTGATCCAGAAAGTCTAGGGGTGGATTATGTTTTGATAAGTCCTCCAGCAATTTATGTTTTGATAAGTCCTCTGGGTGATTCTGATGCACAATTAAAGTTTGAAAATCAATAATAGTCTCTTGAAACTAAGTCTATTACCAGCCTTCTAAGTGGAGGTTTTTCCAAGTCCTGAAAAAAATTTCAGGATATGTCACATAAGCCAAACAAATAACAGCTTTTATTGAAAGCAAAAGTACACACTGAGAGGGAGGGGAGAGAGCAGGTTCAAAAGGGAGCAAACCGCTGCCCTGAGAGGAAGTGGTGTTAGAGCTTTTGTGTAGTCTTACTAATTGAGGGAAGTACTATTCAAGGCCAACGGGTTGGCTTTTACTAAGAATTTGGGTAATAATTCCTAACATTGGATTCTCTCCCATTTTTATACTTTATATGGTTACCTCAGAACTGTCATGCTGATTTCAAGAGCAATGAAATTTTTAAACCACAATGTAAATGATATTGTAACCAGGCAAAATTCGTGTAAATTGGCAGAGATCATTGTGGTTTTCAGCCCCTGTAGTTAGCTTCTACTTGAGGGTTGTTTAACAAATCCAGCTACTTGTGCAAATTGGATCGTGTGTTTTCTTTTTTTTTTTTTTTGGTTTTTGGCCGGGGCTGGGTTTGAACCCACCACCTCCGGCATATGGGACCAGCGCCCTACCCCTTGAGCCACAGGCACCACCCAGGATCGTGTGTTTTCTGTATTTTATTACAGTAGTTATTTTCTTATGGGTAAATTTGAAAAATTAAAAAAATTGAATGAATGATCATGGAAAGTAATGCTTAATAATCACAACTTTTGTAACATCAAATAGTCATAAAGTAGTTTCTTGAATTTAAAAAAATAATAAACCGAATGTGTTAGAGAACAAGAATAAACAATATGTACTTTCTGTTAAATGAGAGGGACATTTCTAGGTTTTTTTCTCTTCCCAAAAGTGTGTTTATACTCAAGATCACAGTTTACTGATTTTTACATTTATAATTTTGAAATTATACGATTATTTAAGAACTTTGAAATAAGATGATTTTAAAAAGCAGATTTTACAAGGAGAATGTAAGTTTTGCCTAGAAAAAGGGTCATTATTACGACATGACTTTAACTTCACTTTATGTACTTAATGTCTGAATTTTTTTACAAGATACGTGCATACTTTACAATAGAAAATACACTTCTATTAAATAAAAATTATTTTTAAAAGTCTAGCTGCAAGCAAGCAACTTGAATGTGACATAAAATAAATCTAGTTTTTGCTTTGGTTTACCCAATAAGTAGTGAACAGCTGATATGAATATTTTGTATTGTATTGGTTATTTCAAATATAGTTAGCCAACCACAATGCAATCACGTTATAAATAAGTGGCCCAATTAATTCCTTTGATTGACCTACATGCATGCCATGGATTTATTTGACTGCTTAGAATGACCTTAGAGATTGACTTGGATATTACATATAGGGCACAAAATAATAAGCACACAAAGAAAATACAGCTGCAAAAATTTAGCTGATGCCCTTTCAATTAGATTGACAGATCAAAATAAAAACTCTAATTATTTGCCTTTCCTTAGCTAAGAAGTATAATGTTAAGACTAATTCTCTCCCCGCTTTTTTGTCCCAGAGAAAATAAGGTTGCATACACATTTACTGAAGATGGGTGGATGAATGTCTGAACTTAACCTGGCTTTACTGTGTGAATCAATTAGAATTTTTGGCTTTTCTTCTTGTTCTTAAAATGTCCAAATTCCCACAGCAGAAAGAAAAATATTGGAATGGAAATTATCTATCTATGGTCAAATTTCTGAAATCTTAGAAGGTGAAGAATAATGTTACCATAAATTTTCAACAATTCATCTTTTTGAGCTCAAAACTAGAAGCTGGTTATCAGTTTGAGACTTTCAAACTATTCTATTCTAACTATACTTTTAAGACTATTCTCACGATCCTGTATGGTCAATGATTGGAGTTATGTGAAGTGTGTATTGTTAGGGCAGGATAGCTTAACAGTGAGAAACCACTGACTTGCTCTGAAGAATTTAAACATTGTTCTGGGTGTGTTGTGTCTGAGGAGGTTTAAAAAAAAACACAAACTGGCAACTCAGAATTTCATACAATGATGTTCAAAGTAAAAAACATGCAAGAAAGTTTAGTCAATGATTATATTCATGTAAATTATTCTTATTCATAAGCTATGGGTTTTTTTTTTGAATATTTATATATTCGTATCGATTCTTCTTTAATTTTTAACAAGCACCCAAGAAAAAGAGTTTCAAAACGTTTTGCCAGTTATCTAAGAGGCAGTACATCCTGGTGATAAAGAGCGTGGGGTTTTTGAGTCAGGTTGGACTTGCATCTCTATCATGTGTTGGAGAAGGATGGTTTAGGTTCCTTTGTCCTTTGCTCCCAGTCCTTTATTCAAAAAGTGGGAGTAACAACAGTTCATTCTTTATGTGAGAATTTTATGTGGCAATGCAGGAAAAACACAGCTATTTTTTAATTAAATGTGCTGAAATTTCTTTTGTTATCTCCAATGTAAAGAAAGAGATAAAGTTAAGTTTATGACTTGTGAATATATAATTATGCCTGGGAGCATTCCTCTTGAAACTTGAACACACAAGGTTTCTATTAATCTTTTTGTCTTATTTACTATTATACTATTGTTTAGTGGCAAGTGTGTGCAAATCCTGTGACAAGAAAATCGTCTCAAATGAAAAGGTTATTATCTTATTGACTAAAATTATGAAGTCTTTTGAAAATCCCCGGAACACTACTGTATTTGTCATTATAATTTTTAAAATTTATGAATCAATAAGGGAAATAATCAGGAAATGGAGACAGAGTCTTGTTTTTCCTTTTCTTTTACACTGATTAACATTTTTGCACACTGTTTACATTTAAAAAAGATATTTTGGTAGCTGCTAAACTATGGGTGAAGTTGATATTGACATAAATCTTTTTTATTGAAAATAAGACATGTTATCTGTATATCTATACCTGTATCTATATCTGTATCTATCCATATATATGTAGTTGATAAAACCATAGGGTATTACGCTGTCATTGGCAGTGATTAAAGGGCTGCAGGTGCTAGGGAATCAACAGTTTGCTTAAGAAAAGAATATTAAGTAGCTTTGGAGCACTAGTATGTTATGGCATTTTCCCTCTCTTAACAAGAAAACAAACAGAAAATAAAGAGATTATCCCCTCATAATTTAAAAAGCAGGAGAGTTTTGGTTCCTTGTTACTATAAAAAGAGGTCTTTCAGTGTAAGAAATCCATGCAAAATGGGAAGGGTAGATATATTATGATAAAAATATCTCCCTAATTTTGTATTTCATTATTTTAAGTAGCCTTTTTTCTCTAAGATCCTATTTTTTTTCTGTGCTGTGAAAATCAGCTCAGATTCAAATAGCATACAAAAGATAATTATTCAAGGGAGACTATAGCAGTCTGAACAGATAATGTTGCAAGGTGGAGATGAAGCTAATGTGCTAAACATTTTTTGCTGTAAACATATTTCACAATATTTGAAAAACAGTTTATCCTAAGGTTTGGAATTACTCTTATTTCCAATTTGGTTTTTACTGCACTTTTGCTTGATTAGGAGAATCAATGAATAGAGATGAGTTAGATGTTACTTATTTATGAACCCCCTGGTGTCAACAGCTGGGGTAACTTACTCACTCCGAGGTGAATTTGGATGCCTGCCCTGGTGAGTCATATGCATGTCTTGTCATATGCATGTCTTGTGTCATATACATGAGTTTTCAAGATCAACTGTCAGACTTAGAGTTCTGTCCAGGATCACAGATTATTAGAGTGATCTTACATGACTCTTAAATTCCTTGAAATTGCACTCTAGCCAGCAAGGCAACCTGTGCATTTCTTTTGATGAGCATTTGATAACCATTTACCTACCCAATTCACGCATCATTTACAAGATCTTTATGTCTATCTTCTTCATATTTCCTTTAAAAAATAATTTTTTAGGGTGGTGCCTGTGGCTCAAAGGAGTAGGGCACTGGCCCCATATGCTGGAGGTGGGGGTTCAAACCCAGCCCCAGCCAAAACAACTGCCCCCCCCAAAAAAAAATAACTTTTTTTTTTTAAAACTAATATAATTTCTCAGTGATGGATTTAAGTTGTTTAGTGTATTCTCTTGTTTGTTTACAGACGCAACCCATGGGTCCTCCTTCCAATACTGTTATCTTTTCACTAGTATAGTGATTTTTGTTCCTCTTATTGTTTCAAAAAAATTTTAGTAGTTTTAATTAGTAGTAGTAATTTTAGTAGTTTTTGCTTTTGCCTAGAAGAAATTAATAGTTTTACTAGTATATTTTGACCAATATAAAAGTAATTATTAAATAATGTTGGAAAAAAATTTTCACAGATATACATGTATGCTGCTGCTTCTTCTCATATACCTACTGTGATTTGGTGCAAGTACGTCTATAGCTCATCACTGACTATCATCCCATTTATATAAAGTTATTTGATCTAATGAAAGATAAAATTATAAGATTAAGTGATGTTTTTAAAAAACCCTATTAGACTTTGCTATGCACTAAATTTACTTTAATACCTTTTTTCTTTTCTTTTTGTTTTGAGAGTTGTGACCTAAGAAAATGATCTGAGTACTTACAAATAGATAACTATTGCAGAAAACTCTGTGTTATTATAAAAATAATCCCAAATTACAGAAATAGTGCCACATAGTCAGAGACATAAATCACCCCCAAACTCCTTTTTCATCTGAACAGCAATCCATCTAGGTTAACATTGAGTTTTATAAATTGCTACTATTTCTAATATTTGTTGCTATCTATAGTGGTGTTGAATAGAAAACATCTCTCTATAGTGAATTTAATGACTTTGAAAACATCTAGTTTTATTTTGTTCATAGAAAGGGCAAGTTAGAAAAGTACTCTTGGCCAGAGGCGGAGCAAGATGGCAGCCGAGTAACAGCTTCCTTGCATCTGGGCACCGTGAGTCTGGGGATATAGGACTCCAGGCATCTCTGGCTGGTGGGATCTGCCTATCATCACCCCTGAGAGGATACAGGGATTCAGCGAGAGACTTCTGGACCCCAAGAGGAGGACTAAAACAGTGGAAAACCGGCAAGTGGTCGCATGTGTTCAATCCGTCTAAACCCGCCGGCAACTGTAAGTTCAGTAGCAGCGAGACTGCAAACCGGAAAGGCCTTACCTGTGAACTGTTTTGGTGTCTTTGGACTTGGCACTCAGCTGAACTGCCTTGGGGAGAGCCTGAGCGGGAGTGCAGAGAACTTTGGCCTTTGTCTAGGGCCCCAGTCTGAGCCACTGAGCCAGACAGAGCTAATAGTGTTTGGCTCTGGGTCACAGGAAGACATTGTGAGCGATCTGCCCCGGCAAGCTCTGCACTCAGGGTCGCAGAGCTGGAATTGGGTGGGAGCTGGTAACCCAGCGACCAAGTAGCCTAAGGGTGGGGTCTGAGCCGCCTTGCAGCCCTAACCCTCGGGGGCAGAGGGAGACCAGTTTTGACACACAGGGTAAGTGGATAGCCACTTCAGCAGTGATTCCAGCGACAAGCACTCCCCTGAGAAAGCTTCTGCTCTGTAAGTGAACAAGTTCAAAGTGCCTTTTAAGTGGGCTGAAGAGAGATTTAGGGTGTCTACCTGCTGGGGTTTGAGAAACTAGCAGCCTCCAGTCGTATCAGAACTGTGATTAACATCTCATACCCCAGAAGACCACGTGTGGCCCAGACAATATTCAATAACATATACATACTGCTTTGTTTTTGGTTGTGTTTTTTTTTTTGGGGGGGGGTTTGGTTGGTTTTTTTTTGTTTATTTTGATGTTATGGATTGTTGTTTTGTTTTTTAAGTTCAACCTTTTCCATACAGATCCTTTTTCTTCTCAATTTTTCTAGTTTAATTATAATTTCCCATGGCTGCCTATTTCAATAATTAGAACTTCATTTTTGTTAGCGTTTCTACCACTATTATTTGGTTTTTCCAGCCAATTTTATCCCGTAAAGTTTTCTGTTTGCTTGTTTTGGTTTGATTTATAGTATTTTTGTCTTTCCTCTCTACTTGGTGGAGGTGGGGTACTCTGTCTGATCAGGTTAGCAAAGAGCTGCTGACCTCAAGGGAACCACCCAACTGGGCACCCCCAGAAGGTGGTTTTTTTTTTAAGGTTGTATCAAAGTACCCTACTGTACACCTATATTGCTCTGTCTCCCTTTTTCTGTGCCTCTCTTCTTTTTGTCAATATTCCTTTTACCCACCCCCTCTCCTTTCTCTATTTTTCTTTTTTTTTCCTTATCACTCGGTCCTCCTTTCTTTCATCCCTTTTTTGCTCTTAAACCTTCTCATCCTTCTGGTCCTGTAACCCTTAGTCCACAGGCATGAGAACTTAAAGAGCAAGAGGAAGTGAAAGGAAAATTAGGGCAAGGAAACAGATAAAAGAAATCACCCATGAGGAAGAATCAGCAGAAAACTCCAGGCAACATGAAGAACCAGTCCAGAACAACCCCGCCAAGGGACCATGAGGTAGCTACTGCTGAGGATTCCACCTATACAGAAATGTTAGGAATGACAGAAAGGGAATTTAGAATACACATGTTGAAAACAATGAAAGAAATGATGGAAACAATGAAGGAAACTGCTAATAAAGTGGAAAATAACCAAAAGGAAATCCAAAAACGGAATAAAATCAGAGATGAACGATATGAAGAATATAAAAAGGATATAGCAGAGCTGAAGGAAATGAAACAGTCAATTAGGGAACTTAAAGATGCAATGGAAAGTATCAGCAACAGGTTAGACCATGCAGAAAAAAGAATTTCAGAGGTAGAAGACAAAGTTTTTGAGATAACTCAGATAGTAAAAGAGGCAGAGAAGAAGAGAGAGAAAGCAGAACGTTCCCTGTCAGAAATATGGGACTTTATGAAGCGTTCCAACATACAAGTTACAGGAATTCCAGAAGGGGAAGAAGAATGCCCCAGAGGAATGGAAGCCATACTAGAGAATATTATAAAAGAAAATTTCCCAAATATCACCAAAGATTCTGACACACTGCTTTCAGAGGGCTATCGGACCCCAGGTCGCCTCAACTCTAACCGAGCTTCTCCAAGACACATTGTGATGAACCTGTCCAAAGTCAAGACAAAAGAAAAGATTCTGCAAGCTGCCAGGAGTAAGCGCCAGTGGACCTACAGGGGCAAATCCATCAGAGTGACCGCAGACTTCTCTAATGAAACTTTTCAAGCAAGAAGACAATGGTCATGTACCTTTAATCTACTTAAACAGAACAATTTCCAGCCCAGAATTCTGTACCCTGCTAAGCTAAGCTTAAAAATTGACGGAGAAATCAAATCATTTACGGATATACAACATGGAGGAAATTCGCCACAACAAGACCGGCTAAACAGGAAATACTTCAACCTGTTCTGCACACTGACCACCACAATGGATCAGCAGCAAAGTAAGAACTCAGAAATTAAGGGACAGAACCAAACCTCCACACTGATGCAAAAGATAAAACTAAGCAATTGACTCTCACAAAATAAGACGAATAGAATACTACCACACTTATCAATTATCTCAATAAATGTTAATGGCTTGAATTCCCCACTGAAGAGACATAGATTGGTTGACTGGATTAAAAAACACAAGCCATCCATTTGCTGTCTGCAAGAAACACACCTGGCTTCAAAAGACAAATTAAAGCTCCGAGTCAAGGGTTGGAAGACAATTTTTCAGGCAAATGGAATTCAGAAGAAAAGAGGAGTTGCAATCTTATTTTCAGATACATGTGGATTTAAAGCAACTAAAGTCAAAAAAGATAAAGATGGTCACTTTATACTGGTCAAGGGAAAAATACAACAAGGAGACATTTCAATTCTAAAAATCTATGCACCCAATTTAAATGCTCCCAGATTCCTGAAACAGACCTTACTCAGTCTGAGCAATATGATATCTGATAATACCATAATAACAGGGGACCTGAACACTCCTCTTACAGAGCTGGACAGATCCTCTAAACAGAAATTAAACAAGTATATAAGAGACTTAAATGAGACCCTAGAACAACTGTGCTTGATAGACGCATATAGAACACTCCATCCCAAAGATAAAGAATATACATTCTTCTCATCACCCCATGGAACATTCTCCAAAATTCATCATATCCTGGGACACAAAACAAATATCAACAGAATCAAAAGAATTGAAATTTTACCTTGTATCTTCTCAGACCATAAGGCACTAAAGGTGGAACTCAACTCTAACAAAAATGCTCGACCCCACCCAAAGGCATGGAAACTAAACAATCTTCTGTTGAATAACAGATGGGTAAAGGAAGAAATAAAACAGGAAATCATTAACTTCCTTGAGCATAACAACAATGAAGACACAAGCTACCAAAACCTGTGGGATACTGCAAAAGCAGTTTTGAGAGGAAAATTCATCGCTTTAGATGCCTACATTTGAAAAACAGAAAGAGAGCACATCAACAATCTCACAAGAGATCTTATGGAATTGGAAAAAGAAGAACAATCTAAGCCTAAACTCAGTAGAAGAACAGAAATCTCCAAAATCAAATCAGAGATCAATGAAATTGAAAACAAAAGAATCATTCAGAAAATTAATGAAACAAGGAGTTGGTTTTTTGAAAAAATAAATAAAATAGATAAACCATTGGCCAGACTAACGAGGAATAGAAAAGTAAAATCTCTAGTAACCTCAATCAGAAATGATAAAGGGGAAATAACAACTGATCCCACAGAGATTCAAGAGATCATCTCTGAATACTACCAGAAACTGTATGCCCAGAAATTTGACAATGTGAAAGAAATGGATCAATATTTGGAATCACACCCTCTCCCTAGACTCAGCCAGGAAGAAATAGAGCTCCTGAACAGACCAATTTCAAGCACTGAAATCAAAGAAACAATAAAAAATCTTCCAACCAAAAAATGCCCTGGTCCAGATGGCTTCACTCTAGAATTCTATCAAACCTTCAAGGAAGAGCTTATTCCTGTACTGCAGAACTTATTCCAAAAAACTGAGGAAGAAGGAATCTTCCCCAACACATTCTATGAAGCAAACATCACCCTGATACCAAAACCAGGAAAAGACCCAAATAAAAAGGAGAATTTCAGACCAATCTCACTCATGAACATAGACGCAAAAGTTCTCAACAAAATCCTAGCCAATAGATTACAGCTTATCATCAAAAAAGTCATTCATCATGATCAAGTAGGCTTCATCCCAGGGATGCAAGGCTGGTTTAACATATGCAAGTCTATAAACGTTATCCACCATATTAACAGAGGCAAAAATAAAGATCACATGATCCTCTCAATAGATGCAGAAAAAGCATTTGATAAAATCCAGCATCCTTTTCTAATTAGAACACTGAAGAGTATAGGCACAGGTGGCACATTTCTAAAACTGACTGAAGCTATCTATGACAAACCCACAACCAATATTTTACTGAATGGAGTAAAACTGAAAGCTTTTCCTCTTAGAACTGGAACCAGACAAGGTTGTCCTCTGTCACCTTTACTATTGAACGTAGTGCTGGAAGTTCTAGCTAATACAATTAGCAAGACAAGGAAATAAAGGGAATCCAAATGGGAGCAGAGGAGGTCAAACTCTCCCTCTTTGCTGACGACATGATCTTATACTTAGAGAACCCCAAAGACTCAACCACAAGACTCCTAGAAGTCATCAAAAATACAGTAATGTTTCAGGATATAAAATCAATGTCCACAAGTCAGTAGCCTTTGTGTACACCAATAACAGTCAAGATGAGAAGCTAATTAAGGACACAACTCCCTTCACCATAGTCTCAAAGAAAATGAAATACCTAGGAATATACCTAACGAAGGAGGTGAAGGACCTCTATAAAGAAAACTATGAAATCCTCAGAAAGGAAATAGCAGAGGATATTAACAAATGGAAGAACATGCCATGCTCATGGATGGGAAGAATCAACATTGTTAAAATGTCTATACTTCCCAAAGCAATCTACCTATTCAATGCCATTCCTATCAAAATACCAACATCGTACTTTCAAGATTTGGAAAAAATGATTCTGTGTTTTGTATGGAACAAGAAAAAACCCCGTATAGCTAAGGCAGTTCTCTGTAACAAAAATAAAGCTGGGGGCATCAGCATACCAGATTTTAGTCTGTACTACAAAGCCATAGTGGTCAAGACAGCATGGTACTGGCACAAAAACAGAGACATAGACACTTGGAATCGAATTGAAAACCAAGAAATGAAACTAACATTTTACAACCACCTAATCTTTGATAAACCAAACAAGAACATACCTTGGGGGAAAGACTCCCTATTCAATAAATGGTGTTGGGAGAACTGGATGTCTACATGTAAAAGACTGAAACTGGACCCACACCTTTCCCCACTCACAAAAATTGATTCAAGATGGATAAAGGACTTAAACTTAAGGCATGAAACAATAAAAATCCTCCAAGAAAGCATAGGCAAAACACTGGAAGATATTGGCCTGGGGAAAGACTTCATGAAGAAGACTGCCATGGCAATTGCAACAACAACAAAAATAAACAAATGGGACTTCATTAAACTGAAAAGCTTCTGTACAGCTAAGGAGACAATAACCAAAGCAAAGAGACAACCTACACAATGGGAAAGGATATTTGCATATTTTCAATCAGACAAAAGCTTGATAACTAGGATCTATAGAGAACTCAAATTAATCCACATGAAAAAAGCCAACAATCCCATATATCAATGGGCAAGAGACATGAATAGAACTTTCTCTAAAGATGACAGACGAATGGCTAACAAACACATGAAAAAATGTTCATCATCTCTATATATTAGAGAAATGCAAATCAAAACAACCCTGAGATATCATCTAACCCCAGTGAGAATGGCCCACATCACAAAATCTCAAAACTGCAGATGCTGGTGTGGATGTGGAGAGAAGGGAACACTTTTACACTGCTGGTGGGACTGCAAACTAGTACAACCTTTCTGGAAGGAAGTATGGAGAAACCTCAAAGCACTCAAGCTAGGCCTCCCATTTGATCCTGCAATCCCATTACTGGGCATCTACCCAGAAGGAAAGAAATCCTTTTACCATAAGGACACTTGTACTAGACTGTTTATTGCAGCTCAATTTACAATCGCCAAAATGTGGAAACAGCCTAAATGCCCACCAACCCAGGAATGGATTAACAAGCTGTGGTATATGTATACCATGGAATACTATTCAGCCATTAAAAAAAATGGAGACTTTACATCCTTCGTATTAACCTGGATGGACATGGAAGACATTATTCTTAGTAAAGCATCACAAGAATGGAGAAGCTTGAATCCTATGTACTCAATTTTGATATGAGGACAATTAATGACAATTATGGTTATGGGGGGGAACAGAAAGAGGGAAGGAGGGAGGTGGGTGGGGCCTTGGTGTGTGTCACACTTTATGGGGGCAAGACATGATTGCAAGAGGGACTTTACCTAACAATTGCAATCATTGTAGCCTGGCTTATTGTACCCTCAATGAATCCCCAACAATAAAAAAAAAAAGATTAAGAAGCCAAGCTGAAAATGCTACACTACACACTGTATCATTTTAACTATATGAATTCTGCAAAAGGCAAAACTATGGAAACAGTTAAAAAAGATCACTATTTGCCAGGGACTGGGTTGGGGAAGGGATGAAGGGTCAAATGGTCTATGCAGCGAGTGTATGATACCCCATGATCGTATCAGTGTATACAGTTATGATTTAATAAAAAATAAAATAAAATAAAAATAAATGAACAAAAAGAAAAAAAAATAAAAGTACTCTTAAAACTATAGTTTACAAACTGGTGTGAGTCTAATAACTGTAAGTGTTCTGCGATGAGAAATGCACCAAAATTGAAGCAAAGATTTTGAAGCCATCATAACAATTTGACATTGCTATGGCACCTGTGCCCACAGTCAGTGAACTCACATGATAGGTCTACCCCTGTGCCCCATATTCATTGAATAGGACTAGCCCTGTTTGGGTTTTTATAGTACATTTATAGGATAGATTGTTAGAGCTGGCTATAATAATAGATTAAAGTTGAATTTTGAAAATATGTCACCTGCCTCACTTTGTATAAGAGTTAAAAATTAATATCCTGAACTTGCCAAAATTGCTTTTGAATATCTTTATTTTCCTCCCTATTGCTCTATGAAATTGCTTGAATATGTTTGAGTATTATTAAAAAAAAAAAAAGAAAATCTTTAGAAATACAGTATCTCCTGCAAGTAGCACTGTTGTCAGTCCAACCTTGATTAGATAATTTAATAAGCAAGATACAAGCTCATTTATTATACTAAAAGCATTACTGACACATTGTTGTTTGCTCAGTATCAAATATCAATATGTTGTTGTTGTGCTCATAGGCATTTAATCTAAAGTTGCTATTTTCAAAGTGTATGAATAGACACTTTGTTGTTCAATAACTTATTGAGTGATGTGAAGGTTAGAGCTTTCATGGCTATAAACAGAATCAGAGATTTTTGAAATATCACATAATTATAAAATTGGCAATGGCAATTAAAAAAAAAAAAAAGCTGTTATGTGGTTGGGTGCAATGGCTCACACCTGTAATCCTAGCACTCTGCAAGGCAGAGGAGGATGGATGGCCTGAGCTCAGTAGTTCGAGACCAGCATGAGCAAGAGTGAGACCACATCTCTACTGAAAAAAGAAAAATTAGCCAGTAGTTGTGGTGGGCGCCTGTAATCCCAGCTACTGCGGAGGATGAGGCAAGAGGATTGCTGGAACCCAGGAGTTTGAGGTTGCTGTGAGCTATGACGCCACAGCACCCTACCCAGGGCAACAGAGTGAGACTCTGTCTCAAAAAACAATGAAACAACCCCCTCCCGCCCCAAATTGTGTCATCATCAGTTGTAAGATACTTCTTATTTACAGGCTGTAACTTGCTTTGTTGAGTGTTGGCAGTAATGTCCATATATTTGCCCTGAATGGAAGTAACTGTATCTTTCATTCTGTCTACTATTGAGTCTAAGGTCATAGCAGACAAAATAATCTTTTAACATAGACATTTGGTGTACCACCCACTTCTGATTAAAATTCTCTCATAGCTCTTGTCATATTTAGAATAAAATCCCAGCTCCTTTTCATGACACCTAAGATCCCGCCTAAACTGCGCCTGGTCTATTTATTAAACTTTCTCTTACCTTTAGTATACTCCACTGTGCCAGTTGTAATGATGTTCCTTGAACATATCAAGCCTGCTTTCATCTCACACCCTTTCCCTGATGTTCCCTCTGCTATGCAGTCTCTGCCCAAATCTTCCTTCCGCTGGCTCTTTCTCATCCTTTGAGATTTCAGGTCAAGATCACATTCTCTAGCATTTTTTCCCCTGCCTGAGTCACTCAACGAATGTCTTTCTTTTATAGTTTTTATGGCACCAATACTATCTGAAATTATCTTGGTTATTTGTTTAGTTGCTTATTGTTCCACTGCCTTTTCACACGAATGCAAACTCAGTGAGTGTAGAGACCTGCTACCTCTTGTTGGTGCCTATATACTCAAAGCCTAGTGTTTGGGGGAAGGATCCTAACATACAGCAGGAGCTCAACGAATAGTTATTTAAGGAATTAATGAGTGTGGGAGAGAAGAACTGTTTCACTTGCACTGGCAGCACAGAGCTAGTTGAATCAGCAATTACAGGAGACCTGGAGAAAATATCTATCTAAGGGATGCATAGGCCAGGCTAGGCCTGGTTGTTGCTACAAAAACATTCACCTATGGAAATGAAATATGTTTCTCAATAGACAGATGAACTTCACTTTCAATGTCATATGTAATCTTGCCCTGAAATGTTTCAAGCTGCCAGTCAGTAAACTCACTGATTTATTTTTCTTTTGAGAATTCCAATACATTTTCATACATGTTTAGTGTCAACTTTCTAGAAAAAGAAAGTATTCATTATAGAACACAAATTTTTAATCTGAGATCCATAGATGCTCCATAGTTGGGTGAAATTGTGATTATGTATATTTTTTTAAAGAAAAAGTCACAACTACCATAAAATTATAAATAGATTAATGATTCCTAAAAGATTAAGAACTTCTTTTACATGAAAAAAGAGCATAAGCAGGAAATAGCATATAGTTTTGTGTATTTCGGCATCAGTTTATAATACATCTAAAGATCAAGATATAACTCTATAAAAACATTTATTTCTTTAAAACTATTTTTGAATATATCTAGAATTAAATATTCCATCATGGATATGATAAAGTTGATAAAGAAAGTTAAGTGGCAGTTTATCTGAAGATGAGACATTTTGCAATTAATTACTTTAGCACAGAAATATAATTGATGAAGCTTAGTGCAATGATTTCAGATAAATCAAAAGATATTAACAAAATTCACATAGGATTATTGTATTGATATATGAAAGTTTTTCCCTGCTAAGTATTCTGATGGCTCTAATAATGACTAATAACCAAAACCCATCACACAAGACTTCCAATCTATTTTGATTCTTATAAAAGGGTGCACTTAAACTTTGTTTTTAAAAAATAGGACATAGAAATACTAACAAGATTTATTGCATGTCCACCACATCATTTCTAATTTAGGATGTATTAAATTTATTTTAGATGTGGATTTCATATTAATTTTGTTTGGAAGCAGAACCAAATTAAATCATCATTTAGATATATTCAATGAATTCTAACCTCTTTCAGATTATTGAAAATAGCACACATGCCGATTTCTTTTGTCTTATCTTAACCTTTGTGATAAAGAATAATGAAAAGTTGCTTTTGGAAAATCTTTTTGAGTGTGTAATATTGTCCTTGCTTCTGTAACTTGCTAAATGTTAGTAAGTCTAGTTATCTTTCCCTTCAAAATTATAATCTTCCCTTGGTGGTATCCTTGGGGGATTGATTCTAGGGTCTGTGTCTCCCTATACCGAAATTTGCAAATGTTCAAGTTCTTGATATAAAATGGAGTGATAGTTGCACATAACACGTGCACAGCCTCTTGTATACTTTCAATCACATTTAGATTACTTATAGCACCTACCACACAAAGTGCTTACACGTCACTTTATTACATGGATTCAACATAGTACTCAGTGTGTGGCAAATGAACGTGATTCACTTTTGTAATCAGAAAAAAATCACCAATGAAAGTTCTTTATTTAAAACATTGCTCTTCTATGAAGATAACATAGTCAGTGTTGAAGAACAAGGTGGGGTGATTGAGACTGTTGGCCTGGTGTGGAGTCAGGTTTGTAGTAGAGTTTGGCCAGGCATTTCTGGAGGGCTTATTGACCAGAGTCCCAAGTTCCTCAAACCTCTGAGGCCAGCAATCGCCAGGTGGCCTACACAGGACGTCCGGCAAACCGCAGGCTCAGCGATAGCATTCTGGGGTCTTGTTTGTTTGTCCAGCGTCCAGGGTCTTGCTCCCTCCCCTCCAGGTGCTGCAGACAGCCTAGTGGTTATCTGGTGGCTGAGAACAGAATGCTTAGTAACTAATCTCCTGAGTCCTGCCACGTGTAGATAGAAATCATTGAAGTGAGGTAGGAAAGTCTACTCCCCTTTGTAAACATGTATATTGCAATTACATGATGTGCTTACATGATTCTCCTTTCTTTTATTTCCTTTGCTTTGACTGTTAATGATTACTTGGGACGCTATGTTTTGAATAACTAGAATTAATTTTGTGCTTTATGTTGGCAATATGATTTACGGTTTTTGACTGAATAAAGAGACCTCTGGGAGAACGGGCTGGCGCTACACTTGGTAGCTGCATCTGAGATGCTGCTAGCTATGGTGCTCGCATCCATCATCCCATCTGAGACTGAGTCTGAGTTTTTTCTCACATCAACGGCCCTCAGCGCAGATCCTGCAAAGGTTACGGGGACCCAGGCCATCCCATTCGGGAGTCAGATTGTCTGCATTTATAATCCAGCTCTGATCTGAATCAGCTAAGCCTATGTAGGCTTTTTGAGACTCAGTTTCCTCTGCTAAAAAGTGGAAATAACAATAATTTCCACTCAAGGGATTGTAATGATGATAATGGCTGAATTATTGCATGACAAGCATTCCAGGACTGGAATATCACCTGTGGCCAGTAAATGTGAGTTATTAGACAGACATTGTTTTATATTCTTTGTAACATAGGTAGTCCACATAGGAGCTTTTTTAAAAGGAAATATTTGCTAGCTTTTATTCCTGGCAAGTTAAATCAATTCAGATATTCGAAAGACCATAAAAGTTTGGTTTTTATAATACACATAATTCTTTTGCTTTTGAATATGAAATAACCAAGAAACCTCAATCAAGAATCCATTTTGATTTTGAAGAGCCATTTCAGGACAAGAACTTTTTAGACAATCTTCCTGAAAATTGTTTGGTGCTAAGGGGCACCACTGCAGTAGGGACCTTACCTAATGAATGCAAACTTGTCATCTAATCTTTTCTACCCTCCTAATAATCTTAAGTTAAAAAAATAGTTTGGTGCCACTTATACTGTAGCAATAATTAACAGTTTGTGTCAATAAATTTCAACACACCGAGTTATGGTCACTTTCTTCCTAACCAGAAGTCTGTTCTTACTTGAGTTGAGTTCATTGACTTCGGGAAGAGATCCTTTCCCGTTGTGTTTTCATGTCATCACCGGGAAGCAAAGGATGAGGTTTAATGGAGCTTGCAGGTGACAAAAGATGTTCTGAAGCAGATTTCTAGGGGGGAAAGCTGACCTCCCAAACTTTACACATTTCTCATTACTAACTTGTTTCATTCATTCAGGACAAGAAACAATGTTTAGGAATGAGTTTCTGTCTATACTTACTTTTTGCTGTTTTAAAAAAATGTGTCACAAAGAGTGTACTGATCCTTCTCTGACTGATAAACTTATAGAAGAAATATCTTTTCACCCTATACTGTCAAAACTTGTTTATTGTATTAAGTATGGTGGGGATTGTGATAGCACCAGGCAGCAAGAGCAGCTGGAGCTGGCTCGTACCAGGTATTGTATGTTGCCTAAACCCACCTACAGTTCCACATAGAGCAAACATTTAGGCAACACTGAATATGCACTAAGCACTGGCAACACAAAGATAAGCAAGACATAATCTCTTTCTTCCCAAAAGTAGTACTTTAGTGAGTAGACGTCTTTATAGCAGAGGAGCTACAATACAATGTCGTAAAAGTTTTGATGGAAATACAAACAAATAGCTTTAAGTCCTCAGTGAAGGGCACCTCCACAGTTAGAAGTTTGCCAGAGGAAAAAGGGAATAAGGACAAAGGAAGTAGAAGGAACAGTTTGCAAATAAGTACAGAGATTTTTTTTTTTTTTAAGAGACAGAGTTTCACTTTGTCACCCTCGGTAGAGTGCCGTGGTGTCACAGCTCACAGCAACTGCCAGCTCTTGGGCTTAGGTGATTCTTTTGCCTTAGCCTCCTGAGTACCTGGGACTACAGGTGCCCACCATAATGTCTGATTATTTTTTGTTGCGGTTTGGCCGGGGCTGGGTTCGAACTGTCACCCTTGGTATATAGGGCCGGTGCCCTACTCACTGAGCCACAGGCACGGCCCAAGTATAGAGCTTTTTAAGGATGTTGTCATTTGGGATGTGTAAGAAGAAAGTGACATGGCAGAAAATGGAGCAGCAGCGATTCAATGGGCCCATTTATATGGGTCTCTGTCTATGGTGCTAAGTCTACAGATGTCCATATCAACCTGTGAACAAGGGGAGAAACAAAAGCTTTTAACCAAAGGTGACATGAATAGAGTTTTTAAACAAAACTTGGGTAAAGTTTCTAGAAGCAGAGAGTAGGCGATAGCATCAAATCTCCCACTTTCACAATCTCCAGCTCTCATTCACTCTAAAATGCTCTTCTGTGGTTTTAGAAAAGTGTAAGAGCTACAGTTATAGACAGTATCTCTTCCTGCTCTTTTAGAGATATTTGTATTAAGGCGGAGGGAATACAACAAGAAGAGACTTAGGAGCCCTCTGGTTTCCCACACACGTGTTCCACGTGAGGAAGCCAAATTGAGCCACATAGTTGAGTGCGGCGCCAGGCTGGAACCTGGTCTGGAATACTTTCTACCACTGGACTCTGGTGGTTTCTTCTGGTTTGTGAAAGCAAATCAAATTGAGAGTGGTGCCCTGTTCACCTGCGCTGTGTGTACAACAGAAGATTTCATCAGGACAAATGGATAGTCAAATGAATTGTGATACTCCTGGAGGAGAGAATGAAATAAAGTTTCATTCAATTTGGACTTGATTTATGTTCTTTACACCATCTTTGGCATGAAAGTGATTTGTTTGACAATGGACTCACATTTTAAAAGCCTACTTCCTATGCAGATGTAACAGTTAGGAAACATTTTCTGTATATTAATATCATAGAATTGTAACTAGTAGCCATCTGCTTTATTTTACATGAATGGGAAAAATCATCTCTTTTCCTTGATTTTCTTTACAAACTAAACTTGTTTTAATTTACCCAACTCCAAGCTATTCCTCTTCAGAATCTTGCAATGTATTACAAATATTTTAGATAGTTGCATTGAAGAAAAAAATAAGGTGGCAAAGATTAAATGTGTATTTTTTAAATGTGTATTTGGTCATAGACTTATCTAAGCTCCAAGTTGTCTATTTTAAATATTACAGGATTTTCAGCATTTCCCCAGAAAAATTTATTTTTCAAGTTATCTATTTTAACAATCTAATAAAGTTGGCCCTTTTAATTTTATTTAATTTGAACTTTATAGATTTGTTGCTAGAGAAAGCAGCAAGGAAATACAAACTGTTGGGTGGCTCCTGTGGCTCAAGGAGTAGGGCGCCAGTCCCATATGCTGGAGGTGGTGGGTTCAAACCCAGCCCTGGCCAAAAAAAAAAAAAAAGACTCTCAGAAATATAAACTGTTTTAGCCAAGGAAATAGTCTCCAGAGAAAAAGAGCAGTCTTAGCCTTTATCTTCTAATTCAAAGAAAGATATATTTCTAATATAAAATAAAATCTCTAACATAAAAGTTTGCAAATAATCTTGGAGATGATTAAATTTCATGTGGCTTTTTGTTGCAACACATGTCATAAGATCATTTTAAATATGGAAAAGAGTTCATTAAAATGAATCTGTTACTTATAGATATGCAACCGCTTAGGGCTTCTTTATGGAAAACAATGGGCAGTCCTACTGACAGGAAATTAAACTGGTCTTAGCAAGGGAACTCTGGTGTTTTAGTCTTTAAGTCAACAAATGCAGATCCAGGCATACCTGACTGGCTTTTATAATCAGATTAGATATTCTTCAGCGTGGATTTAATACCCCAAACTGTTCACACGCGGAGGGAGTAGAGGTTTTGAAAGTTTGTTTGAAATTTTATTACTGTACATGACAAAAATGTATATTTTTGAACCACTCTGTAATCATTCTGAGGGCCAGAATTATCTAGATGGGTATTTATTTGCTACATCCCTAGTTTACCTTGTGAGCATATAGAGCATAACTCATGCTGAACTAAAGGTCACCATTCTCCAGGTAGACCTTTTGTTATTGCTATATATTGAGTATTACAATTTTAATACAGCTTTTTTCTTTCTTAAAATGTGTATACATTTTTAGGCACCCTCTGTGTCTTGTGTGATATAGACAAAATTGGGTCATATAGGAATCCATGGAGGCTGGGCATGGTGACTCGTGCCTATAATCCCAGCACTCTGGGTGGCTCAGATGGGATGATGGTTTCAGACCAGAAGTTTGAGACCACTCTGGGCAACATAGCAAGACCCTATCTCCACAAAAAGTTTTAAAAAAATTAGTAGGGCATGGTGGCACATGCTTGCAGTCCCAGTTACTTAGGAGGTTGAGGCAGGTTGAACTCCAAAAGAAACCCACAAAAAACATACAAAAAAGGATCTCCATGGAGTACTGCAATGACAATCTCTCTTATTAACTTTCAAAATGAATTCACCTTAAGGGAAATGCATATTCATTCCTTCTTTAATTTATTGATATTCAGCAGATATATATTTGTTAACTTCTGAGCATTTGTCAGACATTTACCACAATTCTAGATGTTGAGTGATGAACAAAATAGGTAGTAAAAGTCTGTATCAAAAGGGAAATTTGTTTTAGTGAGGCGAGACCGACCTACTGTCTTGAGTAAATATTCAATATAAATGAGTAAGTATATAAAATAATAGGTAGTAAAAACCATTATGTAGAAGAATAAAAGTGGGAAAGGGGGGGATGAAAAACACAGGGCTGGCGTGTGTCCTATTTTATGTGAAGTGGTTAGACAAGCTTTCTGACAAGAAGATAATATAAGCAACAACCTGAAGGAAACGAGGTAGACCCAAGGCAGAAATCTCAGGCTAGTGGTTATTGGGCAAGAGAAAACCAGGAGCAAGAAAAGGCCTGAGTGTGTGGTAATATTTTCATTCTCTACAGAATAAAAGATTGGAGAAGAAGAAAACCTAGGTAATCACAGCAGTCACAGACATGGTAGTGGATGGTGCTGGGATTTGAACATTGGATTTCAGAGACAAATATTTAGACATATTTGAGAGAAGAGCCTTCTAGGCAAAGCCAAGGCCCTTAGGAGAACACGTCCTCGCTGTGTGGCAGGAATGGCAGAGAAGTCAATGAGGTTGGGACGCAGAGACGTCTCTACATGAGACGAGAGATGAGGCCTGAGAGATGGCGTGGGGTGGGGGGTTTGGGGGAGGCACAGCCCTTGCAGGCACGTGTAGGTTGTTGTCAGGCCTTTATATTTTGTTCTATGTGAACATTTTGAGCAGAAGAGTGACATAATTTCATGTTTTCCAAAGACAACTGCTCTGGCTGCTGTGTGGAGAACATATTATAGGGTGGCAAGGATGAAAACAGGGAAATCATTTAGTAAGCGAGGTCGGAGAAAGATCTGTGGCTTATTCTAAGGTGGTAGTGGAGGAAGGTTGGATTCTGTTTATATCTTGAAGGAAGAGTCACTGAGATTTGCTGACATGCGATGGCAGGTAACATATCAGTGAGGTTCCAGTAGAAAAATCGTTAAGTATATAGTCAGAGTAACTATGTTTGAATTGATTCACTGAGAATAATGCCTCCATTCAAAATCTGCATTTGTTAAAACTTGAATGCTTCCAGTATCTTCCTACTAGTACCAATTTCTGTTTGACTTCAATAATGCTGTCTAGAAATTACCCAGCTTTCATTTATACCAATAAGGCATGATGAACATCCAAGACTCCTGCATGATATATTTGTAAAACATTATATGTTAATTTTTGTTGCAGCAAATTCTATTATGTGTGGTTATTTTTAGAAAATAAAGACATCTCAAGCCATGTTATCTAATATGACAGATTCCGGTCTTTTGGTGACATTTTTAGAGTTCAAACATTTATACTCAAATATATTAAAGATATATTGCATTATTATCAGCAATAGTGTAGGTGACCCTACCAATTTAAGAAAGGTGGAAATAGCAATCAGAAAACTATGCAAATGCAAGTTCCTATCTGATGCATCTGGAAGAAAATTGTCTTGAATTATTAAATTGTATGTATTATTATCTCACTTCACCATTTGTTGGTTATGTTTCATTTTTCTTAACTCAAAGTAACTGATGTTTGCCGGAGTAAAAAATTAAAAATCTCTGCTTCAGAGTGTGTAAAACATTTTTCCAGCAATTATGAATTAAAGGACATGCGTTATATGCACTTATTCTGAATCTTATACATTATGGAGTTAAAATTGCAAAGATTTTTAAAAACAGTCACCATATTAAAAAGATCAGGTATGATTTGCTAAGCAAACTACTATGTATTTGGTATAACATACAAGTGGAAATTGAATCCAAACACAGTAAGCTGTGCTGAATATTTGTGAAGGTGAAGCATGAGTCTGACTGCATCTCGAAACCGTTGTGATTACTTCCTCATGTGTGGTATACCGAACATTGTTATTCTTTTAAAACTACTTCTCCAATTATCTAATACATGGTTGGGGACAATTGGAAAACAGAGAATTCTGATCCTTACTTCACTGTACAAACTGATAAAATTTAGAAGGATCCAATCTGTTAAATGTCAGGGGAAAGGTTAAATTACCACCACTACCAGTGAAAGCTTGGATGTTTATTAAATTTTCCAATTAGGAAACTAAATCAGTGAATTTTCTAAGCTTAATGGCAATCAAGCAAGAAGGAATCAATGAATGGAATTTGGATAGGTGACGGTTCATTAGTAACTTAAACTTTGAAAATTACAGAAAGAGGATGTAACCAAAATCACAAGGCAAATAATAACATAAGAAAAATGTGACACCAAACATGACCAAGGTTGATATTTTTCACAAGGTATTTATCTGATCTCATATAAACCAATAGGGAATATGCAAAGATTTCAATAGTTAAGTGGCAAAAGGTAAGAACCACAAAGGAAATAATCCATTTATACTTTTTCAATATTACAAGTGAAACTAAAACAATAATGAGAGATCAGTTTTTGCTGGCTTATATAGTTAGGGAAGATTTTCTAACACCTGAAAAGGCTAGAGTGAAGTAAGCCCCATCTAATGCAGGATTCACAAATAGTTATACTCACTTTAAAAATGGTATAAGAAAGATATTCATATCTTGTTACCCAATAATATCACTCCGAGGAATGGAATGTATCCTACAGAAATAATTCGCCCTTTCAGCAAGTCCTGTTGGCTTTACTGCCAAAATCACTAACCCCAGATTCCAACCACTTCTCAGCACCTTGGCTCCTCTCATGTTGGTATTGTAAGCTGCCACCCTCTCTCACCAACACTACTGTAAGTGCTGGCTAAGGCGTCTCAAGTATTTCATACTTCTCCCACCTTCCCACTCATCTATAATCTGTGTTTCACACAGCAATAAAATTCATTTTTCAAAGTGCAAATGACATCATATCATCCCGGGTCAAATCCTCCCAATTTGCTTCCAGTTAAAATTTTCAAACTCCCTATCATGGCCTCCAGGGCTCTCTGTGACTGTGCTCCCTCTTCTCTAAACCAACTGTCCTCTAACTTCTTCTTCCTTTTGTCCCTTATTCAGAACCAAAGGCAGGGATAATTTCATTGGTCAGATTTATTTTTTAATTTCAAGCAATAAAATCAGAATTGTAGCTTAAGTACAAATAAGGAATTTATTATTTATGAAAACCACTCTATGTACACCATGGAATATTATGCAGCCTTAAAAAAGATGGAGACTTTACCTCTTTCATGTTTACATGGATGGAGCTGGAACATATTCTTCTTAGTAAAGTATCTCAAGAATGGAAGAAAAAGTATCCAATGTACTCAGCCCTTCTATGAAACTGATTTATGGCTTTTGTATGAAAGCTATAACCCAGGTATAACCTAAGAATATGGGGAAAGAGGAGCGGGAGGGGAATGGGGAGGGAGGATGGGTGGAGAGAGGGTGATTGGTGGGATTACACCTACGGTGCATCTTACAAGGGTACATGTGAAACTTAGTAAATGTAGAATATAATTGTCTTAACACAATAACTAAGAAAATGCCAGGAAGGCTTTGTCAACCAGTGTGATGAAAATGTGTCAAACTGTGTATAAAACCAGTGTATGGTGCCCCATGATCGCATTAATGTGCACAGCTATGATTTAATAATAATAATAACAATAATAATGAAAACCACTCTATGAGAGGCTTTGTGGATAAGTGGATAGAACCAGAGGCACAAAGTCGTATATTGTGTGTGTTGTTTCTCCATTTCTGTCTCAGGTTCTCCTGCTACAATTTGACGTCTTGCAGAAAGCAGGATCCCTGGCTGTTTACCTCTCTTGACTTCATATCTTACATGTTTTATCCTAGAAAAGAATTTCTCCTTATTCTGATTGGAGAAACTCAGGAGAAGTATGGCGAATGGGTCTTCTCCAGCAAGGTGCCCACCTGTGGCAGGGCATAGAAAGGGGCTGTGTAAATACAGCACAGCTCCTTTTGGGAGTATATGTTAGAGCAGGAACTAGGGGAGGAGGAACTGCGCATAAAAGGAGGCTGGAGACCCTATTGCTAGAAGAGTGGGAGGGCAATGCTGAAAAGTCAAAGCTGTTAATATCAATGACTGTTATACTCATTAATCTATGTGTGGGGAAAAACATGCTTAGAATCTTGGACTGGAATCCAATATTTGTGGGACCAATGACATTTGGGAGGAGGCAGTGGGTGTCACAAACTTCTTTGCTTGGATTTCATTCCACTTGACGATTGTGTTCTCTCAATCGTCCCCTCTTCTCTGTAGCATTTTCAAGTTATGCTATGGGGCAGGCTCCCCTCTCAGTGTCCCCATTCTTCTACCTAAAAATCTTACTGCCTCCACAAAATATCACTGTAATCACTTGCTTTATTTTTGTCAGACACATTGAGTGAAAAGAAGCAATATCTTAGAGTTTGCAATCCCCTCTCCCCCATCACGGATCAAAGCCTTACAATCTGGCTTCAGTGTTTGAAGAACATTATACTTTTGAAGATTTTACTGATCTCTTTATTCATCCTACCATTAAAAAAAAATATCTACCATTATGTTCAATAAAGGGATGGTCAAGAATAAGAGAAATAAATTATGTCAACTATCATGTCAACTAGTGGGACTGCAGACAGTAAAAATCTTAAGAATTAAAATGAACTGTGGACTACTTATAAATCATCTGGGGAACATGTTTTTTTTTTTTTTTTTTCTTAAGACAGAGTCTCACTACATGGCCCTGAGTAGAGTGCTGTGGTGTCACAGCTCACAGCAACCTCAAACTCTTGGGCTTAAGTGATTCTCTTGCCTCAGCATCCCAGGGAACTGGGACAACAGGTACCCAGCACAATGCCCGGCTATTTTTTGGTTGCAGTTCTCATTGTTGTTTGGCAGGCCCAGGCTGGATTTGAACCCACCAGCTTCAGTGTTTGTGGCCAGTGCCCTAGCCGCTGAGCCATAGGCACCCAGCCAGCACCTGGGGAACATCTTAAAGAGCAAATTCCTGGACAGCCCATCAACCAGAATCAGAATATGTGGGGAGTGAGTTCCAGGAATCCACATTTGTATAAGATTTCCAGGTGGCTTTTGTACACATATTGATATTAAAACAAACAAAATAACACCCTTAAATCAAGAGCTGGCTAAAGAACAAGAAAATAAGGATGAAGTTATCTAAGTGAAAAGCTGATGAGAATTTTACATTAGGGATCCCGTATGTCCCTCTTCTGCTACATAATGTTCCTCTTGGGCGTGGTCTGGGATGTCTCACTGCACTGAAGGCAATTAATCTAAGAAAAATTTGGGAGGGATGCAATTAATTTAAGAAAAATTTGGGAGTTGTCATTTAAAGGTTGATAAAAATGGAAGCTAATGTGGAGAGATAGTCTGCTAAATCTTTGTATAGCCTCAAAGGAATAGGTAATCAATTCTTCTGTGGATATATTTGGAAATGATGAGACATCTTGGGGGAGTTATTTGGTAGTCTAAGGCTTAGGAGACATATTTAGGTTGAACAGATATTTGAGATCCAAAAGTGTATAGTTGCATGAAGTCATAGGATAGATGGGACCTCTCAGGAAGGAATGTATGAAAACAACAGTGCCAGGTGTTCAATCTTAGAGACACCATGGTTTGATTTGCAGGTGGAACAAGAGGAGTTATCTGAAGGTGAGTGGTGAGTAAAGTCAAAGAATCAGGAATGAGAGCTATTGCTGACAGATTGGTGAAAGGAAGGAAGGAGGGAACTGTATGTAGGATTATCTTCTTAATCATGCTAATGTGAATTACTTTTAATAGGATTAAATCTCCTGTGTTTAGAGTAATAAAGAAAATCATCTTGGCTATTTAAACAAAAGGTGCCTAAGTGGCGTATAAGGTTTCTAAATAATGTGTGTGTTGGGTGGCGCCTGTGGCTCAGTGATTAGGGCGCTGGCTCCATATACCGAGGGTGGTGGGTTTGAATCCGACCCCAGCCAAACTGTAACAACAACAACAACAAAAATGCATATGTTAATATTCCATAGGTAAAGTAGTTGCTGGACATAATTAAAAATCATCATTAAAAATGGAAAACTAAATTTAGAATACAAATGTCTACATACAATAAGAAAATGCCTTGAAGGCTACGTTGAACAGTTTGATGAGAATATTTCAGATTGTATAAGAAACCAGCACATTGTACCCAATGATTGCACAAATGTACACAGCTATGGTTTAACAATAAAAAACAAATAAATAAATAAATAAAAATTAAAAAAATGGGAAATTGTTTTCATGTTTAGTATTTAATTTCTTTATATCAAATTATTATTTTTTGAAAAATAATAGGAAACTTTGGCAAAAATGTTTATACACAGCAACATCTTGTGCAGTGTGACACATTGGAGTACATTTTTCATGAATCATTTCCAATAGGGACCCTAAAAATGGATTAAAAACCCATTAGATGGTAGTATAATAAGAATTTAGAACATGAAAAAAATGAAAGAATGACGTTTCGAAATATCTGGGGAAAGATAGATCATTCAATAAATGATGATGGGGCTAATTAACTATTTGGGAAAAGGTTATTTCCTTTCCTTATATGTGCCAAGAATTTCCTGATAAATTAAATATTATACAAAAATAAAAACAGAGATCAATATCAATATAATCTTGGGATACAGAAGACCTTTCTAAGCATGATTCTCATGATTTTCTAGTAAAAAATCGTTTTAAAAAAAGATTTGACCATATAAACAACAAGTTTCCACTGTTAAACATTATAAAAAAAATTGAACATAAATATTACAGACTCACTGCATGTGTTATGCACGTGGATTTCTCTTTCATACCAACACACTACATCTACACTCCAGGCTTTTGCCAAAGGGCCTAGGCTTAAACTGACTGCTATTCAGAATCTGCCAGAGGATAGCTGATGTGAGCACTGAGAAGTGGACAAAGGATCAGTGACCCAACCACCTTTTTCTAGGGCAAAGATTTTAGATTTGTGCTCTCAGAAAGTCTACAGGAACATTGGAGCTGATGAATGACAGAAGTTGGGGAGTAAAGAGGGAAAGTGAAAGGTGGGGTCTCAGGCTTCCTCTGTCCCTTCAGCCAGAGCAGCTGTACTTTTATGTTTTATTTACATGTCTAGCTTCTCCGTAAGCGGAACATTTTCTTCTGGTATAAAACAGTTCGAATGACAGTTTTCTATGTCTGTCGGTTTTATCCCTTGCAGTAATTTAGATCACTCAAAAGTAAATATTTGGGCTGTGTTATCTTAGATATTCATCTAAAATGCCTTTAATGAATTATGTTTTACTATCCTGTTTACATAGGGGGTGAAATAAAAAACAGTTAATAAGAACCATTTTTACATTTTTCATTACTTTGGAAGGGTCCATTATGTTATTCAATACCGATTTTACATAAGAAGGCATGAAGAAAATTTCTCCTCCAGGGGTCCTCAAACTTTTTAAACAGGGGGCCAGTTCACTGTCCCTCAGACGGTTGGAGGGCCAGACTATATTTAAAAAAAAAAAAAAAAAACCATGAACAAATTCCTATGCACACTGCATATATCTTATTTTGAAGTAAAAAAACAAAACGGGAACAAATACAATCACACAGCCTCATGTGGCCCGTGAGCCGTAGTTTGAGGACCCCTGATTAGGATAAGAAGGAAGGTTTTTTTCTTTTTTCCCAAGTGCAATTGACATGAAATTTTTAATTAAAGAAAGTAGACAACCAATTAAGTTTCAATTTTTGCATTGTCTATGAGGACACTCTGAGTCAAATTCACTGCTCGATTTTTAGTAATGATCTTATTTTCAACCACTCTTCTGCAAATATCTTTCCTTTTCATGGCCAGTGATCTCTATTTTCATGTTTAATGACCTGTATACTTATGATCCACTTTTATTGTAAGCTGTCCTAAATCTTTTGACAATTAAATGGGGTATACACTATAAATGATACTTCAAAATGTCATAATCTTATCCTTTATCAAATAAGACTCATAATTTCAACTAACTTGCTCACTGTTTGAACATAAATATTGCGACAGGTATTTGGTTAATACAGTTTCATTTTATTTTATTTATTTATTTTTTTAGAGACAAAGTCTCACCCTGTTGCCCTCAGTAGAGTGCCATGGCATCACAGCTCACAGCAACCCCCAGCTCTTGGGCTTAGGCGATTCTCTTGCCTCAGCCTCCCAAGTAGCTGGGACTACAGGCACCTGCCACAACGTCTGGCTATGTTTTTGTTGCAGTTTGGCTGGGGCCAGGTTCAAACCTACCACCCTTGGTATATGGTGCCTTAACCACTGAGCCACAGGCGCTGCTCAATACAGTTTCATTTTATACATTAAATCATTCTCTCTGCTCTCTCACTCCCTTCCACCATCATCATAGATTAGTGCCCTTGGATTACAAAGGTCCTATATACCTCCATAGCATGAAGACTGCTCATTCTAAGTTAGATATTTGCCTTAAACATTTGCTTTTCTCCTCAGGAATAAACCACCAGGAAAGTTATTTTCCTAGTACACAGGGAGAGATTAGAGCAGAACCATGAGGCAGAAAAATATTTTCCAAACTTCATTGCACAAGGAAAAAAAATTGTGTGCATATAAATATCAAGTTTCTCTCTAGGGTAAATTAATTTTTGAAAATCACTGTGTATGCAGTCTGAAGTGGAGCATGTTTCCATAGGAAATGAAAAACTCATTTCAATTGTAGAGAAAGGTATTATATGAGTCAAAAAACCATCCAAACAAGAATTGCAGGAATCTGTTGAGATTAATTTTCTAGTGAATATTTTTAAATAGTGACACAAAATCTTGTTTTCCATTATTTTACCTGTTTCATTATTTTACCTCTGTGTTCTTTCTAGGATTAGTGGGCAGCCTATCTGTTTTTATACAGTTAGGTGCTTAGATCAGGGAGAAAAGATGTACTCTCTTGTTTTGGGGATGTTATGGAAAGTCTGCAATTGGCTGGTTGCGTGGGGTTCTTGAATCCTAAGGGAGAGGTTATGATGCCACAGAGGCCTCCTTTGAAGCCTTAGTATGGACTTCTCCATCCCTTGGGGGAGAACCGAAGGCTTGAAAATGATGGGAGATGTAGGAAAAAGTAGATCTATACAGAGTATTATACATGCCAAAGGAAAAAAGTCAAACTCTGTAAATGAATTTGAAGACATTTATTCTGAGCCCAGCGAATTTAAGGATCATGGCCTAGAGCCACACTCAAGAAGCCTGCATCAAGTGGACTCACTGTGATGAGCTTACAGTTTACATTTCAGGGAGACAGGAACTACACATAAAGTCGTAAATCAATACATGGAAGACATACACTTGTTTGGCCTGAAAGGTGGGGCATCTCAAAGGGCTGAGGCTAACAGGTGGGTTTAAAGACTCTTTGATTTGTAATTGGTTAAAGAAATGAGGCTTTGTCTAAAGCAGTATTTTTCAACCATTTTTTTTTAATCTCATGGTACACTTAAATCTATAGTTAAACTTTCATGGCACACTTAAATTATGTTGGTCAGAAAAAATAAGAGTCAAAAAAAGAATATACTGACTGTGCTTTGAACTTCTTTTGAAAATAATTTAATTAATGATTTTGGGAGGCACACCTAAGATCCTCTCATGGTACCCCAGTGTGCTAAGGTACAATGATTGAAAATCACTGCTCTAAAGGCTTGGGCTGGGCGTGGTGGCTCATGCCTATAATCCCAGCACTCTGAGAAGCCAACGTGGGTGGATTGCTTAAGCTCAGGAATTCAAGACTGGCCTGAGCTAGAGTGAGACACCTTCTCTAACAATAGCCTGGTGTTGTGGTGAGCACCTGCAGTCCCAGCTACTCAAGAGGCTGAGGCAAGAGGATTGCTTGAGTCCAAGAGTTTGCCATGGCACTGTCTACCCACAGTGACAGAGTGAGACTCTGTAACAACAACAACAACAGGCTTGGAGTGCTTTAAGTTAAGACAGGAAGTTTGTAAATTAGAGACAAGCCACCAGGTGTATACCAAACTCAAGTGATTTGTTATGTAAACTGAGGACTTGCAGATTTGTCTTACATAGCCTTAGGCCTGTTAGTGAGTTATAATGGTTGTCTCCAAGAAGGGGAGGAGGCATCATGAGGCAGGTCTAAACTCCCTTCTCAGGGCCAACAACTCAGTTTCAGGGTATCCCATTGGCCAAGAAGGAGTCCATTCAGTCAGCCAGTGGAGGGAGGCGTAAGATTTTATTTCAGTTCACATAAAGTAAGGCATGTGTTATCTTCTCATCATATCAGGACTAGTCAAGCAACTTACAGTAAATATAATTTACTGTTTAATCTTTCAGCCTTTAAGTCTTCATTCATTTAATAAATATTTTTAGAATATCTATTTGGACTGGGGATACAGTTATGAGCATAAAGGACATTTCCCTGCTTTGGTAAAGTTTAGAATCTAGGGCCAAGAAGCAGGGATTAGACAATTCTCACAGATATACACGCAAGTCAAAATCTAATGTTTTGAAAGTTCAAGCAACCTTACTTAAATCGAGTGTAAAGGTGTAGTGCGGGAAGTCAGCTCAACCTGAAGGCGAGTAGGTGACAAGTGAGAGCTTAGAGTATTTTAAGCTCACTGTGCTTGGACTATATCTTTTGCTAAATACTAAATTTCAAATGTCATGGTCACCTTTCGCATTACTGTAAAGATGATAAAATGAGGAATCATTTAAAAAATGAAAATTCAAAGCCAAAGTAAAAATCTTTCATGTCATGCTCCATTATACTTGCAACAGAATCATTTTCAACTTTTTACTATTTTTTGTTGGAATGCTAAAGGGTAAGTTTCCTTATTAAATTCTTAGATCTTACTTTTGAGGATTTACTTGGAAAACCAACGTGAAATAAAAGGTGACAATTTTTCTGGATTGCTAAAAACCTTGGCATTTTGAGTGTTACCGGCTTTTCCTGAAGGATTATTAGGCTGAGACTTTTCTAGAACTGACTTCTGGTCTCCCAGGACTATCATTTATTCTGTCTTTGAGAAACATCTTCAATGAAGGATCATTTGTCTTCAATAGCTTTTAGATCTTGACGTGTTTTAATTGTGGTTCATCAACCTCATATTGATTGTTTTATGGCCTGAGGCTGAACTCCTCTTTCAGCCTTTCAGAGAAAACATCAAGGGAATTCAGCAAAGAGTGGTAATGCTTGTCTGGTGGATTATCATATTACAAATTTGTCT
This sequence comes from Nycticebus coucang, assembly GCF_027406575.1. NCBI lineage: Eukaryota > Metazoa > Chordata > Mammalia > Primates > Lorisidae > Nycticebus > Nycticebus coucang. The sequence continues at coordinate 84,869,664 of NC_069790.1, forward strand.
CCCTCTGAATTATTCCCACTTCTAAATTTTGCACTTGAATGACTTGTATACAGTCATTTTAGCAGACAGTTATATGCACACATGTTGTATTTATGAATATATGAATGTCTAAGCATCCAGACAAAATACAAAACTGAGTCAATCATTCAAAGGCTTTGTCTGCACAAGGCCAAACATGCAGAAGTTCACCTTTACCTGCTCCCTCCCTTGTGCTGGAAACTCTGAGAAGACATCAAAACCAAACTTAGTCCCTGGAGGAGACCAGAGGTCACAGTTCCAATTCAGCAACATTTTGCTAAGCCCCCTGTTATGGGTTGAACTGCATTCTTCCAAGATTCAAATATTGAAGTCCTAACCCCAGTACCCCCAAATACGACCTTATTTGGACAAAGGGTCATTGTCGAACTAGTTAGTTAAGATGTGGCCATGCTAGAGTAGACTGGGCCCCTTGTCCGACTGATGTCCTGATAAAATGGGGAAATTTGGACATAGATACCCACTTCCACACACACACCACCCTATGAAGATGAAAGCAGAGAAGGGATAATGCTTTTACAGGCCAAGAAACGCCGCAGATTGTCAACACACAATAAACTACCAGCAGCTAGACAAGAGGCATGAAACAGCATCTTCCCCACTGTCTTCAGATGGAGCCGACCTGGCTGACATTGATCTCAGACTTGTATCATCTTTTTTTTTTTATTATTAAATCATAGCTGTGTACATTAATGCGATCATGGGGCACCACACACTGGTTTTATAGACCATTTGACATATTTTTATCACATGGTTAACACAGCCTTCCTGGCATTTTCTTAGTAATTGTGTTAAGACATTTATATTCTACATTTACTAAGTTTCACGTGTACCCTTGTATTGTCTTGAATGGTGAAATAATACATTTCTGTCATTTCAGCCACTTAATTTGTACTCTTTTGTTAACAGCCACATTTTAATGGCCTCCATTTCAGTTGGTCCACCAGGACTAGCCAAGTCTCCAAGCCCCTTAATTGAGCAAATTTTGCCTACATCACATCTCTCCGCTTCCCTCTGTGGGCCTCAGTACCCTCTCCCTCCTCTTCCTCTTATGCACTATATGTTTATTCCATGCTGCGCTTTCCACACCTGCTCTACCCAAATGCTTCCCTTCCTTATTCGCTACTAGTTTATTGCATTATGCCTTGCAAAAGCTCTTTCATATTCTATTTCTTTTGCTTTTTTCATTTTAAATAAACACCGATATTTTTAATTCAAACAATTGGCACAAATATACTTTAAAATCCATCAGCATGAAATAATTTTCCACGCCCAATATCATGTCTTTGACTCTTCTATTCTTTTCTCCCCCTCATGCCTGCTGCTTCTGTTCCTGCCCTACGTGGTCTCAAGTCATGGACTCATCACTATTCTGAGGCCATTTGTGTGACTGTGTCACATGACCTCGTACATTCACTTGCTTTTTTAACCTGGCCAGACTTCTTGGTGTGTGTCTTCAGCAGCATCCCAAAAATCTCTGCAGCCTTCACTTTCTGACATGTCTATAATTAACACTAATCACATTGCCTATTTTTCTGTTCTAATTTTGTTGGCTAAGGTGACAAAATAGCACTGCTGGGTTCTATATCCACTGATGCTATCTAATCTCAGCTGGGCCCTTGCTACTGCACAGCCTTTACGGCTTTTATATTCTGTTCTATTCTCCTCTCCCCTCGTATATGGCTGAGGCCTTCCACTGCCTCCGGTCTTCCACTGTGTGAAACTGAGCATATATGACACAGTGCCTTTACTGGGTAAAGATAGAATTCATTGCATTCATTCCACAAAAAACTCTACTCTTTGTATTCCTCAGAATTATCTATGCAGTCAGCCATTGCAAGCCTTCAAATGCGAAGCTAAATGTGCTTTTCTGGGAATATTTTCGATATGTATCTTGTATTAAAGTATGCTATAAGCCATACTCTAAATATGCTTTAAACTTTGCCAGCTTCATGCCTCTGTTAATATTTCAGAGTTATGAAGGCTGCTATTTTTCATTTCCCGTCTTATTTCTATTTCATATATTTTTACCTTTCAAAACCCATCTCTAATGCTACCTCTTCATCAAGCTAATAGTGATTTTTTCCCTTTTATAATGTAAATTCTAAAGTATTAAGGCAATTATTTTATTATTATAATGTATGCACTCACTTTTGCTATATTAATAGATTCTAAGCTTTTCGAGGGAAGCCATGAAATTTTATTAATCTTTCCATTTCCTATGCTGTCTGCATATACTAGGTCCAAAATTAATAGGGTTAAAGAAATAAATAATTTAAAATGACTGATGAATAACGATAGCCTCATCATTTGGTCCATGTTTAATTATTCATCCAGATATCTGGAGATATTTAAGCATAATAATCTCAGCATTGAAATCTCATTTTTTAAAGAGATGATAGCAAAAAAAAAAAAAAAAGATAGCACAAAAAAAATACTTTGGAATTAACCCACAAAACTCAAGTTTTTATAGTGTGTGTTTTATTGTAGTTTCCCTTACTATAAATTATTTCTTAATTCAAAGGGAATTTTAAGGACAAGTGAGGAAAAAGGTTTGTTTCTTTCTCTGTATGTAGGTAAGTAAAGGTGTACAAGTGGCCCAAAGTGTGTACACTTTTGGTGTGTTTGTCTATGATACATTTTGTAATTTTACTTGGAATGCTATTTATTGTTTCCCAGAGGATTTACACTGTAGGCATTCCTTGCCTTTATTCTGTCTGCATCAAGATATGCTAACATAATTCTGAGAAATGCAAATATAAAACCAACAGGATAAATTCTGGACTTCTCTGTTCTGTAACCTCAAAAAAGCAGCAATGCATAAAACACTGTGACTTGAGAACACAAAAAGAGATTCATGACAAACACTGTTCTATTTAAACACACACACACACACACACACACACGCAGTGATGGACGCTCTATGTAGTGCTTTATTGGGTTACTCATCTTTTCTGCGATATGTCTGGGAATTGCTGGTGTACCTCTCCACTTAATCATACTTCTGGTGTTTTTAAGTGCCTCTTACTCTTGCTTTAATATGGTCTTTTTATATGCTATTAATATGCTTTAATACTCTTTTATTCTTGCTACCTGAGTTGAAAGACGGAACTAGAGAGTCTACAAACTAAAGAGTTTATTTGGGATGTAACTAACTCAACATTTTATTTTTTTTGTAGTCTTAAATCATACATAGTTGACTTGGTAAGGCTTTTTGTTGTTAAATGAGTAAAGTATGTGCTTTTGAATTGCATTAATCTAAATTTGAATTTCAGTTCCACCATTTATCCCCAGTGACTTTGAGCAAATTGCTTAACCTCTCTCAGGTTCAATTTCCTTATCTTTAGAAAGGAGATAATAACATTTATTTTGCAGGGTAGTTGGGAGTTTTAAATGAAATCATGTTTGTAAAGCACATAGCACATAACTAGTGCTTAATAAACTGTAATATTCTGTTTCTGCTTAGGGAAACACATAATAATAACTTACATTTAAATGCCACGTGTTTCATTGGCCATAAATTCTCTTTGTGCAATGCTAATGATTTATAATTACTAATCAAGTGCAGCTCATATCATTTCCACCACTTTTCTCTCCAACTACAACTTGCTTTTGAAAGCTGCTTTCTCTGGGGAAATGGCAATGTGCTCCTAAGGTTCATGACCAGCATAAGTAGAAGGGGGAGGGGACAAGACACAGTCTCTTCTATTCAATTCTTACACAACTTGCCCACATTCCATTGTCCTTTTATCTTCTATCTCACCAGGGTGTTATTGCTGAGAAAACAAACAAACAAACAAACATCTTTGGTGCCAAAGATGGGAGCATTGTCTGCTGTGAAGTTCTGGACAAAGAGCAATGTAACTTCGCACACACCAAACTCCTGGTTCCACCCAGGATTAGTCATTGTCACGGACTCGTCCCCTTAGAAGAGGAGAAAAACTACTTAGGAGTCTCTTCAGAAAAATCTTCTTGGGTACCTTAAGCCCTTTTTCCAGGTGACTGATACTATTTCATTTTGAAGAGACAATTTCCTTTTATGTTCGCAAGAAATAAAGTTTATGCAGGACATCTAAACTTCAGATCACATGGCGGGGGGCAGGGCGATCACTATAGAATTTTACACGGATTAAAAGTCAGAAACTGAAGGTTTACAGTCTCAACCTTACAGAATGTTTTGTGACTATAGATACAGAGGAATTGAAAACAATTTGAAAAATCTGGGACATAATGAATATAATTTCAAAGCACCCAGGAAGGGGGTAAACCAAATTAAAAATATCTTTCTTCTCTTCTGGTCTTATCTATTGCACCCGCCATGCTCCTAACACCTCTCAAATAGGGATGATTTTGGAACAGAATTTCCAAAACGCAGATTTTTGATAAAACTTCCTATCATATTTGGTAGGAGGAAGTGTTAGATAATTGCCCCAAAGAAAGCCCCTCCCAACTTAAAGCCTGCCCCTAACGCCTCTTCCAGCAGGGCAGTAACTCCTTATTAGCTATTCTACCCTCCCATTCTAAGATTTCCCCTAACCGAACCTTTATAACTCTCTCTCGCACACGTGCTCTCTCTCTTCCCTCCTCTCTCTCTCTCTCTCTCTCTCTGTCTCTCCTCTCTCTCTCCATCTCTCCCCGCCCCCCCTTTCCTCTCTCTCTCTTTTCTCCCCTCTCTCTTTCTTCTTTTCTCTCCTCCTTGGTGCTTCTCCCCTCGCCAATAAAAAACCTTTCATACAAGACTTGGTGGTCTGTGAGATCTTTGCCAGTGGAGGGTCAAGTGCCCCACCTTTTCATCTGGTGTCAGAAACGGGATGTAATTAGGGAATGCTCCACCTCTTCCATGGGATTTTAGCTCCTCTAGCACTCTTGGTGCTCACCACCGCATGGGCTTGTGTCCATTCGCCAAAGCATTCTAACCTGCACGCAACACCAACCCCATCTAGACTTGGTGAGTACCCATATGGGAGTAATTTTCCCTAATCATGGGCTGGGTTGCTTACATTCCTGGTGATTCACCCGTTTCTCAAGGCTTGAATTCCCTATTCCCCTTGACCTTGTGTGGCTTAGCGCAGAGCTTCCACACCTTCCCATGAAAATTCCTGGCGCCAGGTCTCAAGCTCTCCATGGCCTCAAGAGCCTGACACTGCTCTAGTGTATGGTGACAATCAGCCTAGACTGTGTTCTTGTTTTCTTGGCCAGCAACAAAGCAACAAAGACGTTTGTTCTTTGTCCTGGTCCTCAGGTGATTCTAATCATGCTTTATTTCTGCGTCGGATCGCCCTGAATGCAGGCCATTCTAGCCCACCTAACTCCCCTTGGGGTGCTCGTTACACCACCTGGTAGAATTAAGAAACTCTCTACCCAGGTTTAACCACTTTATTTAATTTTTCTTTAATTCAAAACTTATATAACTGTTGTAAGCACCTTGGCAAATGGAGTGAGGTCCTTTACGTTCAGAACTTCTTATATCTTTTTTTTTGTATATTTTATTTTTTATTTATTTATTTTTTTATTAAATCATAGCTGTGTGCATTAATGTGATCATGGGGCACCATACAGAACTTTTTATATCTTAAAACCAAGCCTAATTTAGGATAATTCCAAAATTTTCATAACAAGGGGCTCTCCTACTCTCTATCTCCCTAAATCAAACCTATTCAACCTGGCGAATAAACCTCCGCCATGCAGACGAAGGCCACTGGTTCCTAGTAATTTTTGTTCTGGCCCGCCATATTCAACTCCTCCCTCAACCACACAGTTACCTCCACCCTCTGTCCCTCCTACTTCCCTGTCAACCAATCTGAGCTCAACTGCGTATGGTCTCTCAGTCCACTTCCGACTGCTCCAAGAAACTCTTCCGGACTTCTTTACTCCTTTCTCCCTCCAGCTCCTCCATATAATAATCCTACAGTACCACCATATACCAATGTAATAATGTATTACTATATCCTATCAACTTACCTAGCATAATGTTTTTATTATTTTAACCAATACCCAAACCTCTAACGAGTGCAAATGAGTGTGGGAGAGGGCCAAGAGGCAGCAAATCAATTTCATATATCTAACAATAAGCATCTTACAGGTGACACTACAGTCCCTAACTCCCAGCCAAATTAGAATTATAATAATAATACTAAGAAAAAATAGAAACATTTTCATTACCTACATTCTTTGTGGACTTAAAGCTTCCACCAAAAGATTATCAATTATAATAAATTACAGGAAATCATACAAGATAAGTCTAAAAATCCTTCAGCTTTCCTCCAACGCCTTACCAAGGCTTTTATTAAATATACTAACTTAAATCCTAAAACAATAGATGGGAAAAACATTCTCATAACTTATTCCTTTAACCAAAATTACCCCGACATGAAACTTAAGCTTAAGTATTTGGAGCATGGACCCCTGAAACCCCAGGCTGTAATTTTAAACACAGCCTTTAAAGTTTACATGGGACGAGATGATATATTCCGAATGGAAAATAAAAAATCTCAAACCCAAAATTATCAAATACTAGCTCAAAACATTACAGTATCTCTAAGGCCATCATTCCTAACCTACCTAAGTAATCAGGGACAAAAGACGGCTTCATGACTCAACCACCTGAATCATACTACAAATATGATGGAGAAGGCCACTGGGTAATATGTTGCCCAATCCCAAACCTCCGCCACGGCCATTCCTCTCTGCAAAAAAAGGGTCACTGGAAGGCTGACTGCCCCTTGGCTCAGAGAGGACATGGGACCAGCCAACCTATAGCACCTACAAGCAGACTTGGGAGTTGCCTCTTCTGAAGACTAAAGGGACCCTGCCTTCTCTCACCCGAGGAAGATTACCTCTATGGAGCCAAGAGTAACCCTGATGGTGGCAGGTAGGATGATCGCCTTTCTATTAAACACAGAAACTAGCATCTCAGTTCTTAAAGAGTTCAGCGGTTCCACCTCCCTGTGGCCCACCTCTATTGTTGGGAGTAAAGGTTTTGTTCCACCATCTACATCAAACTCCTTTTTTACACTGCACAATTGGCAATTTCTCATTTATACATTCCTTTTTAATGTGACCTTCCTGTCCAGTTCCCCTTCTGGAACGTGACATACTTTCCAAATTAAGTACTACCCTAACTTTTGATCTTAAATTGATAAATGCTGACCCATCTCCCTCTGCCTCACTCTGCCTAGTCCTTTCCCAAGCTATAAAAGCATCATTGCCCTAGCCCATTCCACCAGAGCAAGTAAATCTTAAAATTTAGAATACTAAAACCCCCTCAATTGCCTCCTACTCTCCAATTCTTATTAAACTAAAAGACCCCTCTATTTTTCCTTCTCAACATCAATATCTACTTCCCAATCTAGTCTCCTGGAACTCCGACCTATTATACAAAATCTCCAAAAGTAAGTTGAACTTCTTCCCAACTTACTTAAACTATACTCCCCCAGGGATTTCATAGCAGCCCCCACCTATTTGGCCAAACATTTAGCACGAGATCTTCAATCCTATAATCCCTCTCCTTCAACCTTAATTCAGTATGTTGATAACCTCCTACTCTATAATCCCACCTTACATGACTCTAAGTAAAACACCTATTCCCTCCTTAATTTCCTTGCAAACAGGAGATATCAGATCTCTCCCTCAAAAGTTCAATTATTCCAACAGAAAATCATGTACCTTAACATCCTTTTATCCCCAAACTTCAAAACTATTATCATAGACAAAAAAAAAAAAAAAGCCTTCTTCACAACTTTCCTCTACCCACCACAAAACAAGAACTCCTCTCCTTTTTAGGATTAGCTGGATATCAGAGCATGGATTCACAACTTTTCTCTCCTAACTGCTCCTTTATATAATACTACTAGAAATAACCCTCATAAACCTCTCCTAACCTCCATTTCCACTTTTAAATCTCTACAAAATGCTTTATTAAAAGCTCCAGCCCTCCACCTTCCTAATCTTTCTCACCACTTCCTCCTATATATTACAAAAAAAATCATATATTTTCTCTCGATGTACTTAAACATCAACTAGGCCCCACCTTTACTCCAGTTACTTATCTCTCAAAACAGATCACACTATTCAAAATTAAGTGCCTTATCTCAAGACATTGGCAGCCACAATTACTATAATACAAGAATCCAAGAAACTCACTTTTGATTCCCCTGCTACTGTCTTATCCCCTCCTTCTCGATCTGATCTTTTAACATACAAAAATCTCCAAACCCTCCCACCAGGCTGCATTCTTAACCTTCAAGCCTCTCTTATCTAACTCATCATTATCTTTTAACACATATCCACACTAAATCCTACATCCCTCTTACCTACTCCCTCTGACTTGTCACCCACTCATGATTACCTTCAAACACTAGATACTCTTCTCCCTTACCTCTCCAACATACAAGAAAGAACTCTTAACTCTCACTTTATTAACAAACTACTAAAAGCTTCTAAATTACCTAAGACTATAAGCATTATTCATTGTCATTCACATCAATCTAAGCACCCTCCTATATCAAAGGGTAATAACCGAGCCGACCGTGCAGCGCATACAACTGCTCTCCAACAATCACCTCCTCTCACCTCCTACTTATTTCTACTCCTATTACTACCACAGTAGAAGAAACAAATCAACCCCCCATTCATGACCCACTCATCTATCTCAAGTTATTTCACCCCAACTCTCAAACTTTACTGTAATTTCTTAAAGCTTTTTTTCCTCTGAGAGTTTCTGAATCAACTTACATCATCCTATGACATCTACCAGCACTCTAACCCACAAACAAAGTCTGACCTTCCACACTTTCCAACTCACTAGGCTAAGAAACTTCTGCCTAAAATAAACTAGCAACTTAATTTCACACACATATCTAAAATCAAACCTTATAAATACCGATTAATATTAATAAATACCTTCTCAAATTAAATTAAAACCTTTCCTACTACAAACAAAAGGACTACCACTGTTGCCTCTATCATACTCCAAGACATTATTCCCCACTTTGGAATCCCCTGTTCTTTAGAGTCCAACAATGAACCTAAATTCACCTCCACCATTTCTCAAACCTTAACCGATGCCTTAGGCATCCCCTGACATTTCCATATTCCTTTCCATCTTCAATCTTCAGGGAAGGTTGAAAGGTCTAACAGATCCCTAAAATCTATATTAACCGAACTTTCCCTTAAACTTCACTTAAACTGAATCACTCTTCCCTGGCACTTCTACACCTACATTTCCTTCCAAAAAAACCCTCCAACCTCTCTCCTTTTGAATTAATGTTTGGTAAACCCATTCTTCCTCCAGGACTTACACCATCAAATAGCCCATTATCTTCCTCCATCTTACACCACTCTCTTATTCAGTATAGCCGATCCCTTTTATGGAAACAAACAGACACACTTTTTCCTATCCTAACACCTTCATTACCCTTTCACCCAGGAGATCAAGTTCTAGTAACTCCTCCTAATCATCCCAAAAAACCACTTGAGACAAAATGGCAAGGACCTAATGGAGTAATTTTATCAACACCCACTGCAGTAAAATTAGCCTAATTTCCTGGATAGTTTCATACACCTTGCATTAAGCCTTTCCTTAATCCAACTATTACTACAGGTCAACAGGAGACACCTAAAAATCTTCCCTCATACTTGGCTCAAGAAACAGACCCACTAAAGCTTAAACTCACTCAGATTCCAGAGGTCCAGGAAACCGAAATTCATCCTCCACCTGAGGTTCCAATGCTCTAAAAAATACGTCTCAAAAAATTTCAATCATTACCTCCATTAATACTCACCAATAGACATCTTCATAGTAATAATAACTATACTCCTAATATTACTCTTTAAGATTAATCCAATCACAATTACTCCACCATAATAATCACAAAAACAAAATACTCTCTATCTCTTTACTCCATATTCATAAAGTATTCTCTTACCTTCCTAAAATATCTCTCATAATTTTCTTATTCCTAATAACCTCTCCTAATACTTACGGGTCTCAATTACAAAACCCTCAACTTCTCTCACTCTCTGGCCACTGAGAAGAAACATGAAAATTACACATCAACTTGTGGTCTAACACCTGGAAATCATATCACACCTCTATTAACAAAACATTAATTAGAAAATCAAATCACTCTAATATATTATTTAATGTCACCTTATGTAAATTATTTAAAGATGACTCATATACCTTAGTCTCTTTAGGCAAACATTATCTAAACTATACCCCCCAAATATATGCTTGTAGTACTCAAAGTCCTAACTCAAAATGTAGAAAAGGATGTGCTTTTTGGGACTGTGAATCCATAGGCCCCCTGGAAGGTCACTGACACCAATATACAACTATCAACAGCTACTTTTCCACGCCCTTGGCCATACTTTTACAAACTCACCATAACAGTATTAAAACCAAAATTTATCCCCCCTTCTTTAACAGATATTATCAAAATCATTAAAACTCATTCTCAAATTTTAAAAGAAGAAATTAGCCAAAATCAAATCCAAAATTTCAATCTCTCCATCCTCACACCCCAACTAAATCTTAATCTAACCTATAATTCCATCTTACAAACATACTTGCTTTTAAAACATCACCCTAAATATCAACTGGGCTACTGAATTAGATTAAATCTTCAAGGTCTCTTACACACTAAACTTCAAACTGCCCCAATCATAATTCCTAACATTTTATCTCTCAAACTTTTAGACCACACATCTCTTAATTTAACAACTTACATACATGAAACTAAACTTTTTATACCCTCACTCAATCAAGTCATCCAGTCATACCCTCTTTACTTCAACTTTACCAGTACCACTCCCCTATCTGGCCTAAACCCATCAAAGTGCTCTAATATAGTCACTTTCCCTTTCAACCTAAAAAAGAAGTCATACAGAAAGTGCCATCCTTCCTTCCAGTTTCTCTGCAGGAAAAAATTATACTGAATTCCCTCTATCCACATTCAAAGTCTCTGTTCCGTAGTTATATTACTACCTGATTTTAAAAATCATTACAGGAGAACCGTGTTGGACAGGAAGTTGGAAAGCTGTGTGCTGAGGTTGGCAAAGGGACACACGAGAAACCATCCAGGCATGGTTCTGACGGTGGTGGAGCTGCCCTACCAACCCCGAGCTGCCTACCTGCACTTTAGGAGGAAAAAAGGAAACCCTACTTGCTAAAGGAGGCTTTCTGGGGCTTTCGTCCTGATTCTGCTGGCTACCCTGGAGTGTTTTAATTGGAGAGGCATGCGGTTTCTGTTGTGACTATTCAGCTCTGCCCAGACTGTACCTGGACGAGTGGACACAGCTGTGCTCTGTAACTTTACTATCAAAACTTTGAGGAAGAGCTGCGCTGGGAGCCACCATCGGCACCTTCCCAGACCTCAGGAAGAGCTGCACCCTGACCTCTGGAAGAGCTGCACCAGGACCCGTGATCGGCATCCTCCCGGACCTCTGGAAGAGCTGTGCTGGATCCATGATTGGCATCCTCCCAGACCTCCAGAAGAGCTGCGCTGCGACCTGTGATTGGCACCCTCCTGTACCCTGGTAAGGGCTGCGCAGGGACCCACTACCCTTCCCACCGGGCCTCCCCAAGCCCTGACCAGGAACTTGGGGAGCAGCGCAACCCCGCATCCTCCCTCCTGTACCCTCCCTGCCTCCACACCGAGGCTCTCTGGCCAGAGAATCTGGTAGTGGTGTGGCCTCCAGAGTTCTCCCTTCCTCTGCATGGAGCCCTTCTCCTGACCAGAGACTGCTGGAGCCTTGGGCCCTCTGTGCGAAAGTCACTGGGCTCCAGGCACCGCCCTGTTGCTGGATCCGGGGGTGTCACACTCTGGAGCTGCTCCCACAACCAGAACTCCCTGGCTGGGGCAGCCCCAGAAGAGCTACACAGGGTCACTCCCTGCAAAGATCCAGCAACAATAGAGTGATCCCCTGGGTCTAGTCTCGGAAAGACACCACCTCAACTCTGAGGATGGCCAGAGGCAATGCTGAAAAACAATCATGAGAGGAAATCAAAGGAAATACTCTAGCAATATCAATAATCAGAGTAGATCAACTCCCCCAAGGATCAGTGGGGCAGACACAGCACAAGATCCCATGCACAAACACATAGCTGAGATGTCAGAAATCGAAATTAGAATCTGGATAGCAAATAAGATTGAATTAGAATTCCAAGCAGTAACCCAAAAGATGTCTCAAGAATTCAACGAATTCAAAGACCAGATGACCAAAGATTTTGACACATCGAGACAAGAAGTTGCAGCCCTCAAAGATCTGAGAAACACAGTAGAATCCCTCAGTAACAAAATGGAGCAAGCAGAAGAAAGGATTTCTGACATTGAAGACAAAGCTTTCGAACGCTCCCAAACTCTCAGAGAGAAAGAGAAATGGAGGGCAAAAACAGATCACTCTCTCAGAGAGCTCTGGGATAATTCAAAGAAAACTAATATTTGGCTTATAGAGATCCCTGAAAGTGATGAAGTGGCTTCACAAGGCACAGAGTCTCTTTTCCATGAGATTATGAATGAGAACTTTCCAGAATGCCAAGAGATTCTGAAATTCAGATAGCAGACAGTTTCAGAACTCCAGCACAACTCAACCCGAATAAGACATCTCCCAGACACATCATAATCAATTTCACTAAAGTTAATATGAAGGAGAAAATTCTCAAAGCAGCTAGATGAAAGAAAACCATCACCTACAAGGGGAAGAATATTAGAATAACTGCAGATCTCTCTGCTGAAACCTTTCAAGCTAGAAGAGGATGGTCATCGACTTTTAATCTCCTAAAACAAAATAACTTTCAACCCAGGATCCTGTACCCAGCTAAACTGAGTTTCATTTATGATAGAGAAATTAAATACTTTAATGACATTCACATGTTGAAGAAATTTGCCACAACTAAACCAGCTCTCCAGGATATTCTCAGACCTATCCTCCATAAAGACCAGCGTAATCCTCCACCACAAAAGTAAACCCACCCAGAAAAATTTGATCAAATTCCAACTTCCACAATCACAAAGGATTAAAAATTTCCACTGTACTCGCGAAAGGCTTATTAATATTCTCAATGTGAATGGTTTAAATTGTCCTCTAAAGAGGCACAGGTTGGCTGACTGGATACAAAAACTCAAGCCAGATATCTGTTGCATAAAAGAATCTCATCTTACATTAAAAGACAAATAAAGACTCAAGGTGAAGGGATGGTCATCTATGCTCCAGGCAAATGAAAAGCAGAAAAAAGCAGGCGTTGCAATCCTATTTGCAGATGCAATAGGCTTTAAACCAACCAAAATAAGGAAGGATAAGGATGAACACTTCATATTTGTTAAAGGTAATACTCAATATGATGAGATTTCAATTATTAATATTTATGCACCCAACCAGAACGCACTTCAATTTATAAGAGAAACTCTAACAGACATGAGCAACTTGATTTCCTCCAGTTCCATAGTAGTTGGAAATTTTAACACCCTTTTAGCAGTGCTGGATAGATCCTCCAATAAGAAGCTAAGCAAGGAAATCTTAGTTTTAAAATTAACCATTCAACATCTGGACTTAACAGACATCTACAGAATATTTCATCCCAACAAAATGAATACACATTCTTCTGATTAGCCCACAGAACATACTCCAAAATCAACCACATCCTGGGCCACAAATCTAAACTAAGCAAATTTAAAAAAATAGAAATTATCCCTTGCGTCTTCTCAGACCATCATGGAATAAAAGTTGAACTTAATAACAAAAGGAATCTGCATACATATGCAAGAACATGAAAGCTAAATAACCTTATGCTGAAAGATAAATGGGTTATAGATGAGATTAAGAAGGAAATCACCAAATTTTTGTAACAAAACTACAATGAAGACATGAATTATCACAACCTCTGGGATACTGCAAAGGCAGTCCTAAGAGGGAAATTTATAGCACTGCAAGCCTTCCTCAAGAAAACAAAAAGAGAGGAAGTTAATAACTTAATGGGACATCTCAAGCAACTGGAGAAGGAAGAACATTCCAACCCCAAACCCAGCAGAAAAAAAGAAATAACCCAAATCAGAGCAGAATTAGATGAAATTGAAAACAAAAGAATTGTACAACAGATCAATAAATCTAAAAGTTGGTTTTCTGAAAAGGTCAATAAAATAGATAAACCTTTGGCCAATCTAACCAGGAAAAAAAGAGTAAAATCTCTAATTTCATCAATCAGAAATGGTAAAGATGAAATAACAACAGACCCCTCAGAAATTAAAAAAAATCCTTAACAAATATTACAATAAACTTTACTCTCAGAAATATGAAAATCTGAAAGAAATCGACCAATACTTGGAAGTACTCCACCTACCAAGACTTAGCCAGAACAAAGTGGAAATGTTGAACAGGCCTATATCAAATTCTGAAATAGCATCAACTATACAAAATCTCCCTCAAAAGAAAAGCCCAGGACCAGATGGCTTTATGTCAGAATTCTACCAAACCTTTAAAGAAGAACTAGTACGTACATTACTAAACCTCTTCCAAAATATAGAAAAAGAGGGAATACTACCCAACACATTCTACGAAGCAAACGTCACCTTGATCCCTAAAGCACAGAAAGACCCAACAAGAAAAGAAAATTATCGACCAATATCACTAATGAATTTTGATGCAAAAATACTCAATAAGAACCTAACAAACAGAATCCAACAACACATCAAAAAAATTATACACCATGACCAAGTGGGATTTATCCCAGGTTCTCAAGGCTGGTTCAATATACGTAAATCTATAAATGTAATTCAGCACATAAACAAACTAAAAAATAAAGACCATATGATTCTCTCAATTGATGCAGAAAAAGCTTTTGATAATATCCAGCATCACTTCATGATCAGAACACTTAAGAAAATTGGTATAGAAGGGACATTTCTTAAACTAATAGAGGCCATCTACAGCAAACCCACAGCCAATATTGTATTGAATGGAGTTAAATTGAAATCATTTCCACTTAGATCAGGAACAAGGCCAGGTTGCCCATTGTCTCCATTGCTCTTTAACATTGTAATGGAAGTTTTAGCCATTGCAATTAGGGAAGAAAAGGAGATCAAGGGTGTCCACAGAGGGTCAGAAAAGATCAAACTTTCACTCTTCGCAGATGACATGATTGTATATCTGGAAAACACTAGAGATTCTACTACAAAACTTTTAGAAGTGATCAAGGAATACAGCGATGTCTCAGGCTACAAAATCAACACCCATAAATCTGTAGCCTTTATATATACCAACAATAACCAAGCTGAAAAAACAGCCAAGGACTCTATTCCTTTCACAGTAGTGCCAAAGAAGATGAAATATTTGGGAGTTTATCTAACAAAGGACGTGAAAGATCTCTATAAAGAGAACTATGAAACTTTAAGAAAAAAAATAGCTGAAGATGTTAACAAATGGGAAAACATACCATGCTCATGGCTGGGAAGAATCAGCATTGTTAAAATGTCTATACTACCCAAAGCAATATATAATTTTAATGCATTTCCTATTAAAGCTCCATTGTCATATTTTAATGATCTTGAAAAAATAATACTTCATTTTATATGGAATCAGAAAAAACCTCAAATAGCCAAAACATTACTCAGCAATAAAAACAAAGCAGGAGGAATCATGCTACCAGACTTGAGACTGTACTATAAATCTATAGTGATCAAAACAGCATGGTACTCGCACAAAAACAGAGAAGTAGATGTTTGGAACAGAATAGAGAACCAAGAGATGAATCCAGCTACTTACCATTATTTGATCTTTGTCAAGCCAATTAAAAACATTCAATGGGGAAAAGATTCCCTATTTAACAAATGGTGCTGGGTGAACTGGCTGGCGATCTGTAGAAGACTGAAACTGGACCCACACCTTTCACCATTAACTAAGATAGACTCTCACTGGACAAAAGATTTAAAGTTAAGACATGAAATTATAAAAATACTTGAAGAAAGTGCAGGGAAAACTCTTGAAGGAATCAGCCTGGGTGAATATTTTATGTGGAGGACTCCCTAGGCAATTGAAGCAGTATCAAAAATACACTACTGGGACCTGATCAAACTAAAAAGCTTCTGCACAGCCAAGAACATAGTAAGTAAAGCAAGCAGATAGCCATCAGAATGGGAGAAAATATTTGCAGGTTATGCCTCCAATAAAGGTTTAAAAACCAGAATCCACAGAGAACTCAAACATATTAGCAAGAAAAGAACAGGTGATCTCATCTCAGGGTGGGCAAAGGACTTGAAGAGAAACTTCTCTAAAGAAGACAGACGCACGATCTACAAACACATGAAAAAAAGATCATCATCCTTGATCATCAGAGAAATGCAAATCAAAACTACTTTGAGACATCACCTAACCCCAGTAAGAGTAGCCTACATAACAAAATCCCAAAATGTTGGGATGTTGGCGTGGATGTGGAGAAAAGGGCACACTTCTACACTGCTGGTGGGAAGGTACACTAATATGTTCCTTCGGAAGGATGTTTGGAGAATACTTAGAGATCTAAAAATAGACCTACCATTCGATCCTATAATTCTTTTACTAGGTATATGCCCAGAAGACCAAAAATCACAATATAACAAAAACATCTGTACAAGAATATTTATTGCAGCCCAATTCATAATTGCCAAGTCATGGAAGAAGCCCAACTGCTCATTGACCCATGAATGGACTAGCAAATTGTGGTACATGTATACTATGGATTATTATGCAGCCTTAAAGAAAGATGGAGACTTTACCTCTTTCATGCTTACATGGATGGAGCTGGAACATATTCTTCTTAGCAAAGTATCTTAAGAATGGAAGAAAACGTATCCAATGTACTCAGCCCTACTGTGAAGCTAATTTATGGTTTTCATATGAAGGCTATAACCCGACTATAGCACAAGAATATGGGGAAAGTGCCTAGGGAGGGGAAGGAGGGAAGTCAGAGTGTAGGGAGGGTAAGGGGTCAGGCCACAGCTATGGTGCATCTTATAATGGGTACAGGTGAAACCTACTAAATGCAGAATACAAATGTCTACATATAATAACTAAGAAAATGCCATTAAGGCTATGTTGAACAGTTTGATGAGAATATTTCAGATTGTACATGAAACCAGCATATTGTACCCCTTTATTGCACAAATGTACACAGCTATGATTTAATAATTAAAACAAAATATTATTGCAGGAGATGAACCTGTTCCAGTGCCTCTTTTTCTCTATCCAACAACGTGTATTAAATGGGCTATCCAGGTTGTCATACTTCCCTTTACTGGCAGCAGTGGGAATCACAGTTAACATAGACACAGAACAGCTAACATTTCCTACTCAATAACTCATTTTATTCAAACTCAACTCTCAAAGTTATATCAACAGTTACTCAGTTGGTACTCCAAACCTACAACAAGAGAAACTGTTCTTCATGAAGGAACTATTGTACTCTGAACCACAAGCCTTTCCTAAACAGCACTTCTAAACAACCACCGCTAAAAGAATAGTCTGAAAAACAAAATCTTACATCCTCCCAATGGGAAAAAAGAAATCATAATCAACCTCTAGTTGGCCAATTGAAACTACGAGCCCCTCTCAGCAGAAAGAAACTACAGAAGAGAGAACTCTATGTCCCCTATCTGAAGGCCAATCCCTTATTTTTACTAAATCAAGAAGGGAGGAATGTTAGATAATTGCCCCAAAGAAAGCCCCTCTCAACTTACGGCCTGTTCCTTTTTTTTTTGTGTGTGTGTTTTTTGGCCAAGGCTGGGTTTGAACCCACCACCTCCAGCATATGGGACTGGTGCCCTATCCCTTTGAGCCACAGGCGTGGCCCTTATGGCCTGTTCCCAATGCCTCTTCCAGCCAGGGCAGTAACTCCTTATTGGCTATTCTACCCTCCCATCACCATTGTAAGACTTCCCCTAACCAAACCTATGTAACTCTCTCTTGCACGCTTGCTCTTTCTCTCTCTCCCCTCCTCTCTCTCCTCTCTCTCGGTCTCTCCTCTCTCTCTCCATCTCTCCCCATCCCCCTTCTCTCTCTCTC
Source organism: Nycticebus coucang (assembly GCF_027406575.1). NCBI lineage: Eukaryota > Metazoa > Chordata > Mammalia > Primates > Lorisidae > Nycticebus > Nycticebus coucang. The sequence continues at coordinate 84,887,733 of NC_069790.1, forward strand.
TCTTTTCTCCCTTCTCTCTTCTTTTCTCTCCTCCTTGGTGCTGCTCTGCAGCATCCCTCCCTTGCCAATAAAAAACCTTTCATACAAACCTTGGTGGTCTGTGAGATCTTTGCCAGTCGAGTGCCCCTCCCCCCTTTTCAGGAAGACACAGCTACCAAACTTCATCTCATTATAAGTAGAAGGTGTCAGGCAAGGTTGGGTTCCATGTCCTTGCCAGGCACTGGATAAACACCATAAAATGTATTAAACTTATTAGATCAGAGGATTGTTGTGATTTAAACAGTGCATCCTTTTTTAAAAAAGCCACTGTGTTTGATCCTATGAAGAATTAGTAATTTTAAAAATAAATGCTCTGCATACTCACTTTTATATATGCATAGAAAATATTTAGAAGTGTAGCCAAGAAATTGTTAAGAATGGTTTCCATTTGGGGTTTGGTTGAGATGAGTTTTTACTCTGCCCATGTATATGCACATACAGGTACATCCTAGTTTATGGAAATTATATATATGGCCCACAATGCAAACAAACGCAAAGCAAACATCATCAGCACTATACATTCTTATTCTTCAAAGTCTTCAGTTACTCCACCCTATCGGATATTTCAGACCATATAATGCTTTTGCTTCACATGTCGCTTTGGTTTCTTTCTCCCTCTTCTGCTTTGAAGTTTACTTACATTTGATTTAAAAATTTCTCTTTTCTCCTGAAAGGTAGAACAGTTTCTCTCTCTCTCTAAAAATTTTAGATAGACTTGACCTAATCTCAGACCTCATCTTTTCTAAGTAACTTTGAAGGTATCTTAAACAATAGATAAGTATCACTTCTCTAATAATAAAAATGTATTTTTCAAAGAGAAAGATTATGAATAGTTTTGTGGAGAGTGAGGTACACGTAGAGGCTTCTGAGCATTAGATATTTTTGTTGCAGCAGTGGTGACAGGTGATAGCAAGCTGGAGTCCAGATTTGCTGGTGCTGACTAAAGAGAGGAACCTCATCTTAGAAAAGCTGAGTGAATGGGAAGAATATTAGAGCAGGAACTCTAGCCCAAAGGAGGAATCACTGCAACCAGAGTACAAATGGGTAGAATTAGGGTTTAGAAAATACCAGAATCTTAGTTACTGTTATAAATTTGTCATTAGAATAAAAAAATGTGATGATGATAGGAACTAGGCCCTATGTTCCCCAGACTTAGATGTAAACTGGAAATCTGCAGAGAGCTTTGACAAGTATGAGTCCAGATTCCCATCCTAGCTTTGAATTTTATTGGCCTGGGGTGTGAGCTGGGCACTGGGTTTACCTAGGAGTTTCTAAAATGCAGCCAACTTTTAGAACCACCGTAGTGGGTTATATTAGTGCCAAATCACCTAAAAAGATGGATCTCAGTAGTTGAGGCAAAGCTGAGGCTGCAGGTGAGTGTACAGTGGGCTCAGTAGTAGGTAAGAGAGAGCTGTAGATGGAGAAATGAAGGGCAGGGATCCAGACTCATCACTGAAATTGGGCTTGAGAGAGTCTGAATGTCTTGGACAGACTTTGCACCTCACTGAGGGTGAATTGTTGACGCTAAGACTAGTACACAGACGGTGTTTTCTCTCATTTTACCTGGGCCTGTCTGTGGCAGTGCATCATATCATTTAGTTTCAACAATCTCCGCTCTCTCCAAATCTCTGTCACTTTCTTATAGTCTTCTAGTTACTAGGTTTTTTAAAATTTTTTTTTTATTTCAGGTTAATGTGAGGATATAAGCAATTAGGTCACAATATTTGAATTTGTTTGGTAGAGCGCTCTTGTAGTTGTGTCCCACACCCAAAAAGTTTGCCATACACCCCTACATTATGCCCATTAAGTGGGAGCATGCCAACCCCCCCTTCATCCCTTATTCCTCCTCCTCCTAACTTGAATTGAGTTCTCCTATGTGGGCGAATTAGATCATCTACTGACTTCACATTAGTACGGAGTACATTGGATGTTTGCTTTTCCATTCTTGTACTTTCCTAAGAGGAATATATTTCAACTCCATCCAGGTTAATACAAGAGATGTAAAGTCATTATCTTTTTAATGGCTGAATAGTACACCATGGTATACATATACCACAGCTTGTTAATCCATTTCTGAGTGGGACATTTAGTTTTTTTCCATGTTTTGGTGATTGTAAATTGAGCTACAATAAACAATCTAGTGATTTTTCTTCCTTCTGGGTAGATGCTAGCAGTGGGATTATGGGGTCAATGGAAAGTCTAATTTGAGTTCTTTGAGGATTCTCCATACTTCTTTCCAAACAGGTTTTATTAGTTTGCAGTCCCACCAACAAAAGTGTTCCCCTCTCTCCACATCTACACCAGAATGTGCAACTTTGGGACTTTATGAGGTGGCTAGTTGTACTGGGGTTAGGTGATAACTCAGAGAGGTTTTGATTTGCTCATTCAAGATGATGTGCATTTTTTCATATGTTTGTTAGTCATTCATCCGTCTTCCTGAGAGAAGGTTCTGTTCGTATTTCTTGCCCAGTGGTAGATGGGATTGTTTGCTCTTTTTTTTTGCTGTTGATTAAATTGAGTTTTCTACAGTTCCTAGTTACCAAACCTTTGTCAGATCCATAGGATGCAAATATCTTTTCCCATTATGAGGGTTGTCTATTTGCTTTGAGTGCTGAGTCCTTAGCTGTGCAGAAGTTTTTCAGTTTAATTAAGTCCCATTTGTTTATTTTTTTATTGCAACTGCCACTGAAGTCTTCATTAAAAAATCTTTCCCCAGGCTGAATTCCTCAAGAGTTTTTCCCACCCTTTTTTCTAGGATTTTTATAATTTCATGCCTGATTTAAATCTTTCATCTATCTTGAATCAATTTTTGTAAGTGGTGAAAGTATAGGTCCAGTTTCAGTCTTTTCTTTGACACTACTGTGGTTATCTTTTTCTGCCAGCACCATTTGTTGAATAGGGATTCTTTTCCCCAGTGTGTGCTTTTTTTTGGTTTATCAAAGATCAGACAGCAACAAGAGACTGTTTTCATCTCTTAATTCTCTTTTCAATTTGAAATGTCTATGTCCCTATTTTTGTCCCAATACCTTGCTGTTTTGATCACTGTGGACTTGGAATATAGCCTAACATCTGGTCAAGTGATGCTTCTGGCTATACAGCATTTTTTCTGGTTTCACATGAAATGAGGAACTATTTTTCCAGTTCTTTAAATTATGGTATTGATATTTTAATGGGGATTACAATGAATGTGCAGAGTGCTTTGGGAAGTATAGACGTTCAACAGTGTTGATTCTTCGCAGCCAGGAGCATGTTTTTCCATTTTCTGCTATTTCTTTTCTTAGGGTTTCCTAATTCTCTTTATAGAGCTCCTTCCCCTCTTTTGTTAGGTATATTCCTAGGTATTTCATTTTCCTTGACACTACTGTGAAGGGAATGGTGTCTTTGATTAGCTCCTCAACTTGGCTGTTATTGGCATGTGCAAAAGCTACCAGTGATTTGTGGACATTGATTTTATACCCTGAGATGTTATTGTATTTCTTGATCACTTCCAGGAGTCCTGGGGTTGCATCTCTGGGGTTCTCTAAGTACAAAATGATATCATCAGCAAAGAGCAAGAAGTTTGACCTCCTCTTCCCCCATTTGGGTACCCTTTATCTCCTTCACTTGTCTGATTGCATAGGCTAGAACGTTCAGCACTATGGTGAATCATAGTGGCAATAGGGAACATCCTTGTCTGGTTCCAGTTCTAAGTGGAAAAGCTTTCAGTTTTACTACATCTGGTATAATATTAACTGTGGGCTTGTGGTAGATGATTTCATTAAGTTTAACGAATGTGTCATCTATTCCTATATTCTTAAGTGTTCCTGTTAGAAAAAGATGTTGAATTTTATCAAATGCTTTTTCTGCATCTTTTGAAAGGATCATATGGTCTTTGTTTTTGCTTCTATTGATAAGGTGAATTACATTTATGGATTTGTGTATGTTAAATCAGACTTGCATCTCTGTGATGAAGTCTACTTGATTGTGATATATAATTTTTTTAATGAGAAGCTCTAATCTATTGGCTAAGATTTTATTGAGTATTTTTACATATATATTCAATAGAGAAATTTGTTTATAGTTCTCCTTTTCAGTTAGGTCCTTTCCTGTTTTTGGTATCAGGGTGTATTTGCTTTTTCATAGAACATGTTCAGGATGGTTTCTTCCTTCTCAATGTTTCTGAATAGTTTCTGCAGTATAGGTACTAGATCTACCCTGAAGGTTTGATAGAATTCTGGTGTGAAGCCATCTTCCTCAGGGCTTTTAAAAATAAATAAAATCAATAAACTTTTGGCCAGATTAACTAGAAACAGAAAAGTAAAATCTATCCTCCATCAGAAATGAAATAGGGGAAATAACAACAGATATGACAGAGATACAAGAGATTATCTCTGACTACTACAAGAAACTCTATGCCCAGAAATTTGACAATGTGGAGAAGATGGACCAGTACCTAGAATCACACCCTCTCCCTTGACTTAACCAAGAAGAAATAGATGTCTTGAACAGACCAATATCAAGCACTGAGATTGAAGACACAACAGTTATTAGTTCTTCATTCTTTCTCCTATTTTGCTGTGCTAATTACCCTCATTTAATTTATAAAGTACTTCAAGAATCTGTATGTGACAAAGTGCAAATTAATCTTAAGCAATTGGCCTATTAAAGTGTGATAACACTTTTTCTTGGCTCTGACATTTCTTAAACTATTAAGAAGGATCAATATAACAATTTCAATTAAAGTATCAGTACTTCACTAAGGAATATGACATACCTTTATTATCTTTCAATATTTATAAATCTGAAATGATAATGTACATAAATTAGAAAGGGAGACAGTAAAGGGCCAATTTTTCCCCCAAGTGGCTAACTATTCATAGTTTTCACCCTCATAATTTTATTATCAAGCATCAAAAGATCTAGTGATTTGTTTTACTTTTACTTTTCAGAAAAATATTAATAGAAAAAAGCCAATATGGATGTTTGATGATGTTTTCATAATGAACAGAAATTTTCATTTTTGTGCTATAATAGTTGTGGAAAATTTCATAAGCACATTAGGTTGATTATATATACTTATGGTACTATTTTTATTGAATATTCACTGTTTTCCTGTTTCCTTATTGCCTCTTAAATTATGAGCTTTTCTAAGGTTGTATATATAGCCACAGCTAATTTTTCTTTTAAAAAGTTAATTTCCATTGTTTTATAGATTTGATAGTTTACAATTTATATTATGTGCTTCCAATTGAATAATAATTTACATTTTGTTTTTGAAAGTTTATTTATCTATTTTCTAATGGCCATTTAATATGACTTTAGATTTGAAATTATTATTCATTTTAAACTAAACACTGAGTACTGGTAGGATTATCTTGTTTTTTCCAAAAATTTAAATTGCTATTTTTTAAAAAACTCTCTATTAAAATGCTATCTCCGTAACCTGTTTTGAAGTACATAGAGAAATATTATCTATATGGAATTTGTGATTTGCTCATTGGAATTAAATGTCACTAACTAGTTATAGCAAAATCTGCTGATTCCATCCATGCTGAGCCCATGAACAGAAATGATAAAATTTGTTTTAGATAAGAGTCAGTGAATTTAGTACTCATGAATGATGCCAGGTTGGCAACCTTTGAATGAGCCAGATGGACACAGGAGATTTTATTTTTTATTTTAATCAACAGAGTAGAGAGCAGGTGCTACAGGACTACTCACAGAGTGCTGGGGGGAATTTGGCTTTCATCTCTGTTCTAGCGTTATTCCTTGTTTTGAAACAGTAAGGTCTAGGGATTGAAGGAAGGGAATGAATGGTCACAAATTGGAAATTCTTGTGATATGAAGTACTAGTATCTGTCACTGAGGCAGAGTTAGATTTACCATCAGGATTTCAATGCTCAACTACCTAATGTACTAGAGATGCTGGAATCAGTTCATTTAGCATCACTGTATTTCAGAACTGAGAAGGATCTTAAAGTGTTGTATCCCAACACCTTATTTTTTATAAATGAGACAAAAGAAGCTTAGAGAAAGGAGGAGCCTTGACCACAGTCCCATGACTAATCAGTGACATACCTACAATCCAACTCCCAATTCCTGACTGAATCTATTATTATTGCCATCACACTATACTAGCAAGGATAAGAATTTTAACAAATCATCTGTTAACTTCCTCCTCAGAATATGAATTTGTGAAAGAAAGAAGGAAACAAACAGAGGAATTTCCTCCCTGTTGTCACTTTTGCATCTAGGCAGGTCTTTCTAATTGGCAGATCCTCTGATTGAGTTTGCATATAGACTTTCTCCTTTGACAATTAGCATATTAGAAAGCAAAAATATTTGCAGCCTTATTTAAATCTTCTAATTAACAGTCATTATTATTTTTAATATAATCTGATTGCATTACAAACATTGGAGAAAATAATTAAGGCAAGCTGAGAAAGAGAAAAACTTCCATAATCAGTTCATGGCTGATCTCTTCTGGATCATTCTCTATTTTAAATACTTTCCTGGATCAAAAAAAGATCATCCTCCCATTCTCCTCATCTAGATCATGTGGTATATGATTATATCCACATAGCCTAAAAGAAATGCTCTATATTAAATGATTATAGCAGTAAAAATTTTGTCTTCTTGTAATATTGCAGAAAGAATAGGTTACAGGCTGTAAAATGCAGGGAAAGAGAAACACGCATAAATGTGGACATCTGTCTTGGTCTATATCCGAAACTTTTGCTAAACAAACTTTAAATGATAAAAATGATTTTGTATTCCTTTTTTCACATCCCTCCTTCTCTGGCAGTATTTCTATCAGTGGCCCCTCATTCTTGGCTTGATATCTGGCCTGCCTGGTTCTCAGTTTTGCATTGCTGGAACCATTCGGTTCTCTGGGAAGGCTCTATCCAGATTGCTTATGCCTCCCTTCCCTTCTCTTTAGAGGTCTCTCCACCTTCCCACACCTCTCTTCCCAGCCTGACTGGGCCCCACTAGGATCAGTCAGGGCCATGGCTTGCTACAGGAAGAATTTGAGCCCTACTCTTTTAACTTAATACTGGAAGATTTATCCCAACATATCCTTGTTAATCATGTAGCCCTGACCCAAGACTCAAGACTCCTCTAAAAGATTAATTTGTCAGAACAACAGTCACGATGTAGAGGGCTTTTGGGGTTTTGAGACAGACAGACAGACCTAGGTTTAAAGTCCAACTTCATTTCTTACTGCCTGTTTGACATCAGGCAAAATGCTTTCCTTTCGAAGGCTCAGTGTATACCTGTTACAGTAGAAAGAAACCTAAATTAGATAAACAGTGCAATTAATCTTGCAGAGAGTAGGCATTAATATGTGGTATTTATTACCTCCTGAGGCAGGAGAGTATGGACAATAGGGACTTGGGCTTGGGATGCAGGCAGATGTATCTTTATATTTTTGAATCCTGACACCATCCATCACAAACTATTTTGTTCTCAGAACCTCAATTTTGCCATCTACAAAATGGGATTAATAATAGGGTACTTATATAGAGGGTTTAGTGAGACAATAGCTCTAAATCACTTGGTACTTTGTGGTCTATCTGGAGAGAGCATGCCAGGAAGCAAACTTGTGCTGCAACATGTTGCCTCCCTCTGGATTCTCCACAATTATGGACTGTTTTGCTGTGAAGCCAGGTGATCCTCTTTAGAGGGGGTCTTAATTCCTGTTTACATACCCTTCAGGGATCTGTCAGAAGGTGAGTGTGTTATTGAAGAACTGGAGGAAATCTGCACTCATTCATCCATCCATTTATTTATTCATGCAGCAAATCCATATTATTTGCTTTTGCCATCCTTTCTTTGACCTCTGTGTGGTGGACTTTCAGAACTGACAGCTGGAGCTGTCTCCAGAGTCTCCTGCTTCTCCCTGGGAAAGCTTAAATTAAAGTCCCCAGCAACTTTCAGTCTTCTCTGTCCTTCTGTGGTAACTGGTCATATCCTAAGGCCACTGACCTTCTGGGGACATCCTCTCCATTTGTACTTAATTGACTAATTTTAACCTAGAAATTTTTGTCTTTAAGCTAGTACTTCCTTTACTTCCCAAACTTCCCTTCCAAAATAACCTTACTTTTCCCTTATTTTCAACTTTTAGGTCTAGGTTCTTGTGCCATCCAACATAACAATGAACTAATTTGATAAACTGTTGTGAGCTGATGGGAAAATGTTAGAGAGTATTATTATTCAGCCAACCAATATATTCTGAGGCCTTACCAGTTGCCAGGCAATATAGAAAGTGTTATGGAAATCAGTGGTGAATGAGATGGATGTAGTATTTGTCTCCATACATCTTACAGTCGAGAGGGGAAGACATGGGAGTAAATAAATTGTTACAACACCGTGTGCTGATAATTTCCATGGCAGAGGAAGAACATAGGATGTACACCTAATCCAGAATGAAGGGGTCAGGGATGGCTTCCTGGAAGGAGCAAAGTTGTAACCAGGCGAAAGGAGTGGTAAGAAGTCAGCATTCAAGGCCAAAGCAAGTACAAAAGCTCTAAGTAAGGAGAGAGCATGGCTTGTTCATGGTAATGGGAAACATACAGTGTGGCTGGAGAATGGCATGTAAACAGGATTAAAAATAGAATAGATCCTAGCATTCTGGGATGCTGAGGCAGGGGGATCACTTGAGGTCAGGAGTTCAAGACCAACCTGAGCAAAGTGAGACTCCATCTTTACTAAAAACAGAAAAATAAGCTGAGCATTGTGGTGGGCACACTGTTCTCACTGTTCCAGTATTCCCAGTTACTCCAGAGGCTGAAGCAAAATGTATTGCTTGAGTGCAGAAGTTTGAGGTGCTATGAGCTGAGACCGTGGCACTTTAGCCAGAGCAACAGATTGAGACTCTGTCTCAAAAAAACAAAACAAAACAAAACCCCCAAACCCCAAAAGGTTAGATAAAAGAAATAATTAGGTGGTACACATACATGGGGCCCAGGTTATAAGTGATTTTATAACTGATATTGAAGAGTTTGGATTTTATACTAAGAGCATTAAGGAGACCTTCAAGGTCTCAAATAAAGCAGAGACATCATTGAATTTGAGTTTGGTTTTAGAAAGCTCATTTTGATAGAAGTACAGAAAATGATTTGGAAGGAAGGCAATACTGGATACGGCCAATCCAGTTCGAAAGCTTCTGCAGTGATTCAGGTGAGCAACAAAACAGCTTGAGACAGAGATGTGATAGAAATCTGCAGTCATTTATGCACCCATTTAGCTATTTGTTCAGCGAATATATATTGACTTTGTAGGCACTGCGCTGGGTCTAGGGATTAAATGGTGAATGGAAAAGACAAATTCCCAGCCTAGTGGGGGATTCTGACTGATTTTAATAAGTGCTTGGACCACGAACTGAGGTCCCACAGGGCGAGCATCTGTCTGGAACTTGCAGGGGTCAACTGAAAAGCAAGCAAGAGAAATAAAAGGCAGGTTATTTTATTACTTATTCCACAAATATTTATTAATGTTTATTGTGTGCCAAGAAGAATTCTTGGCTCTTGGCACAGAGGATGTAGTAGTGAAAAAGATAAATTCCTGAGGTCATAGAGCTTGTATTCAAAAGTTTTCTTTCTAGTCTTCTGATTCATGAGCATCAGTAGGAAGCCAGGATAGGAGATTGTAATTAAAATTATGAGATAGATTCATTACCAACAGTGAGAAAAATGGAAGCAAGATGACCAATGGCCAGAGAATTCAGGAGAAGGAGCAGGTTTGGTGGGGGATGATGAGCTCAGTTTTGTACATTGAGTTTTGAGTTCCCAAGAGATAGCAGAATTCCTCAGTAGGCACAATGTACAATGGTTAGATACCTGGGCTCTGTGTGCAGATTGCTGAGGTTCAAATTCTCACTCCTCTACTTATATGCTCTACTATCTTGGACAGATTAAAGTTAATGTACCTCAGTTTTCTCTTCTGTACAGTAGAGATAATAATAGTACCTACCTGGTAGGGTTACTGTGAAATTAAATGACCTAACATATGTTAGGGGCTTATAATAGTGCCTGGCATATAGTAAGACTTAGCATAAGTGTTAGCTATTGTCATACCTGAAGCTAGGGCTGCATATTTGGTAATCGTACCCACAAATTGGTATGAGTTGGGTACAACACCAAAGTGCCACATTTGAGGTTGACATTGTTAGCATCACAGATGTTGAAGATTTGCATACTTCTGATTACAGCTATATGGCAGTAAGAAAGAAATACCTTTTCCTAGTTTTTACAAAGGTGCTGAAATAGTTACTGGTGGCCCTAATACAGTTATCAATGCTATATACATGTATGGCAGGAGATTTCCCAAGGTGTGTATGGCCTGGGATAGCACCTTAAATAGTCACGTTTCAGCGGGGGGTGGGTCACGGACTGACCACACTGTAGGTTTGTCTTTACATGTTCTGTTATCCTGTTTAAACAGATGTATGATGTACGAAAACCCCTTGGGTGGGGATGTCCGTCCCTGACCCTCCCCATTGGAATGTGACTGTTCTAAGGCTCAGCAACGACATTTGAGGAAGAGGTGTAACCTGCAAAGGAGACTGAAAGGGCCTGGCTAGAGAAGTGGGAGGAAAGCCAGATGCTTATGGTGTCATGGAGGCCAAGGATAAAGAGCATGCATGACAAGGACAGAGTGGTCAGCTGGTCCAGATGGTGCTGAGAAGTCAAACAACCCACAGACTAATACACGTCACCCAGACTGGAGTGCAATGGCCCAATTACAGTTCACTGTAACCTTGAATTCCTGGGCTCCGTTGGTCCTTCTGCCTCCCCAGGAGCTGAGACTGCAGATGCATGCCATCAAGCCCAGCTAATATTTTAATTTTTTTGCAGAGAGGGAGTCTCAATACATTTCCCAGGATGGTCTCAAACTCCTGGTCTCAAGGGATCTTCCTGCCTTGTCTTCTCAAAGTGCTGGGATTACAGGCCTGCGCCACTATGCCCACCCTCATGAACATATTTAAATGCTGAATGCAAGACAGCAAAAGCCAGTAGCAGAATGTTCCAGGAGTGGAGTAGGGGTAATTGATGGACTAAGGCCTCTCATGTATTATACTTTGGGAGATGATGGATAGGGATATTATCTCCAATATTGTACATGTGCAATTTAACAGTGTCATTCTGGAGGTGAAATTCCTTCTTGTAGTGCAGGAATTCCAGGCCAGGTAAGTGGTAAAAAATATTTTTGAGGAAAGAATCACATGGGCTTTCAATATACTGTAGGTGGTCATCTACTCTTATAAGGTCAGCCTTAACCAGCTCTTGTTGTGATGTGATGGGCTATAATACCAGCTGACTCCTTCCCTGCAATTGTTCTGCTCTCTGTCACTAGATCAATAGCATATCTTTTTGTTACAAATGCTGAAAGTCCCTTGTAAAGCTGTAATTATTTCTGTTATCAAAGTTTTGTCATGTTTTCATTGTATGCTGTTCTTTTCTTCCCTTATAGATATTTGGTTACTAAAACCATAAATAAAATAATAAGTGGCAGCTTCTTCCCAAGTCCTCACAGGATCTGAACCTGGATGTGGCACAAGTTCCATTCATCTAATCTGTTATTTCAGTCACTCTCCACCTGTCTTCTTAAAAGTATCAAAATGACATAATTTTTTATCTGTCTACCCAACATCAAAAATATTTTCTCCTCATTCATTTTACAGCTTGTATGACTTTCAAAACATATGGACATATATACACACACGCATGTATCCAAAGTTGTGTAAAGTTCTTTTCTACACACCAAAGGCTTTCCGTGTATATTTTATATATCCCTTACCTATTACTTGGAATCTCCATAATTTCTTTCAGACCATTTGGTACTATTAATATTTATGGAACAGGGTTTATAATTAGTATATGGATCTATTTGTAAATCTAGTTAAAAGAAGCAGTGCAGTGAATATAAATGAAAATTTAATTATTGACCATCATAGATTTAGAAAGAATAGTTGTAACAATGGAAAAAACTGGACAGAGCAGAAAGTTTTTCTAAGAGATTATTTTAAGAATGATGAAACCGAAGCCCAGAAAGATTAGATGATATTGGCTGGGTGACTCAGTAGGTTTGCAGAAGAAATTGCAATTAGAATTCAGGTCTTCTGACTCTTGCATAGAACTGCATTCTTTGCCATACTGTTATATAGACAGACATGTTTCTAGAATTTTCCAATAGAATCCATTTAAAAGTAAAAAAATATAAATAAAACATTTCTTGGCCATTTTTGGCCACACAATACCTATGAACAGGTCAAATAACATTTTTTCCCTATTGACATTTTTCTGTTCTATGCTAATAAACAAGCTGAAGTGATTTGTTATTTCTTAGGTTAGTAACATAAGAAAGTGGGAGACATAAATACTTCAGAGAAGTCTTCCAGGATGTCCAATAAAACACTTCCTGCTCCCCTGAAATTTCACTCTATGCAACGATTTTGTAATTCCTTTTATTTCACTGAGACAATGTGATGGGCTATAATAAGAATTCAATCTGTTGTGATATTATTGCATAGGAATATTCATCAGACTCATAAGCTTAGATGCGATTAGTTCTATTCTCTTCAGAGCCTTTCAGACTCCATTTTCCTATTAACTCATCCCTGATGTAGCATTATATGCCTTAGAAATGTCTTTTTATTTCCATAGACTTAAAACAGCTGTTTGTATTATTCATCCCACGGTGCCATTTATTTCATCAACAGAATCATGACCTTTCTTTGTGTTTTCTTTTCTATTTCTTCAGCTGGTATGTGAGGCTGAGTCTTGAGTTCCTCAGGGCAGGGTGGACAGCCTTGGTTTCGATGGACCCTTATTCTGCATTTTGTGGGCATCCCTTCACACATGGGTTTATTTAAATCCCTAATATCACAATATCCTTGAAAAATCTTAATTTTATGGTGTGTTCTTCACAAAGAAGCGGTACCTAACAATGTCAACTCTGGATGATCATGACGAGAGAAATAGAAAATTACATTTTTCATTTGGCTTCTTTCAAAATAAATGGCATACAATTTGACCAGAATTTCTCAAAAAATAATGTTCACTAAAAGTCTTAAAATAATATAAAAATTTCAAAGTGAAGACAATATAAATTTGTGTAAAATTGAAGTGTTTTATTTATTTATTTATTTTATTTTATTTTTTTTAGAGACAAGAGTCTCATTTTGTTGCCCTCAGTAGAGTACTGTGGCATCACAGCTCACAGCAACCTCCGGCTCTTGGGTTTAGGTGATTCTCTTGCCTCAGTAATCTCTTTCTCACAGCAACCTCCATCTCTTGGGCTTAGGTGATTCTCTTGCCTCAGTAATCTCTCTTGCCTACTTCTCTTGAGTAGCTGGGACTACAGGTGCCCACCACAACACCCGACAATTTTTTTTGTTGTTGCAGTTTGGCCAAGGCTGGGTTTGAACACACCACCCTTAGTATATGGGGCTGGCACCCTACTCACTGAGCCACAGGTGCCTCCCAAATTGAAGTGTTTTTTTTTTTTTTTTTTTCCTGACAAGCAAAATCAGTAGAAAATGCTTGTATTGGCAAAGGCCACTCAAAACATTCATTTGAATCTCTTGGCCTGAAAAGAATTTCCATTATTGTTGATATGCTTAACATTGACACCATAGAGCCAGGCTGGTATTTGGCAGGTACACTGTGCATCAGAGAGGCAACGTTAGCCCCAGAGAAATAACATGTGTTTTAAAATTTCTTTTGCTTTCCAAAGAGCCCAAAATTTGTTCCTCCTCTTACCTCCACTTCAATATCAGCTTGTTAAAATTTCAAAAAGTAAAACTTCCTTGACTCTTGAATGGGATTGATGCTACCAGTGGGTCACTCTTCGTCCTCTCTGATCCACAGTACTGACCCACGCTCGGAGACCAGCACACATGTCTCTCCCTCTCACATGCTTGTCCAGCACAGCCTGAGTTTATGGAAAAGGTGGCTTCAGGGTAGATATTTCTACGCTAAAAAGGAAATCCATGCTGTCCTTTATCTTTGGCACTTTGCAGTTTTAAAACCAATGCAAATCAAATCAATATCAAATATAGAATGTACCAAACAACACAGTCCTAATAGTTGAATACTCTTGTTCTGTTGCTAAAGCAACTTTTACTAGGAAGCCTGAGGAGCTGGCCAGCAAAATGACTTCATAGGATCACTGCACCTCACGCTGTTAGGAACCACTGGAAGCTTAGAAACTAATAGTCTCTTTCCCCCAGCAGTGTCTCATCTGTAAAATGTAACTTTTATGATATATCTGATCTTCTAATCAAGGAAAGATGCCCAGAATTCAATTATTTTTGATAGGATGGAGCATTTGCTTTCTTGATTTGGAAAACAAACTGTTTCAGGTATGAATTTGTGGGATAATTTTAAACTTTTTGAGTGTTCAAAATCTAACAGTGAGAGTGGGAAAGTTAGTTACAGTGATGCTTTTTAAGTGGTGAAATTATTTTGGGAAGGTTGAGATAATCAGTTGTCCAGATTAATAAATATGCATAATGGCCCTTCCATATTTACAAAAATAGTCTACAAGAATCAGATGTTGTATCTGTATGTATTCGCTCCTGTCTTATTGTGCTGAATGTGGTGGTGAAACATTACTATGTGAGGTATGTATGTAGGTGGTGCATAAATAATGGTTGAATAAATGATTGCATGAAAAGTGCTTTATAATAATTGAACAATCTTCATTATGATCCTTCCTTCAGAATCAGACCAAAGCCAAGTTCAGTGAGCTGAATAGAGAAAAACATTACTCTGCGTTTTTCTCTGTTATCATTATTTGTCCCTGACCTGACCTAAATTCTTGGGACAACCTTTAAAGTGAAGGTTTTGGCAAAAAGAAAAAAGAAGCATGAGTTGTAAAAATGGGCTTATGTCTACATAAACTGTCCCAATATTATCTTTCTAAAAAAAAAATAGTTATAAAATCAAGAAACTCAACTATCCAGTTTTATCACTGACAAACACCTGGAGTGTTCATTTCTCCGAGAAGCTAAGACGATAAATAAGCCTGTCTTACACTTACACCCAACTCACGCCCAGATGGTTCCTGTTTATTTTGATTTAAAATAACTATGAACATGAGAACAATAATTAAAAAAATAATAAGTGTCCTCATACACCAAACTCAGCAGCATTTATGTTAACGGCCTAAAATCTACTTGAAACAAAATTATTCTAAAGTATACTTAATATACTTTAAAAGTCTAGTTGCTATTAGGTTAATAGTCTTAACACATAAAAATGGAATATAAAATTATGGGATCATATTCTTAATCATGTTTCAGAGGAAGTTTTCAGCTCCTACATTTGAACTATCTGATAAAATTACAGTAGAATGTATTTTACAAATGTAGTTTAATTATTGGAGAAAATAGGCCAATGTCAAGACAATATTTGTTTATACTTGACAATCCTAACCCTTGTTCTTCTCAGTGGTCTAAATCTGCGAGTGTGCCTTTAAGAAAAAATTCTATGACAGCTTAACTCTTTTCTGAATGATGGCATTTTTGAAATTGTGATGAGTAATCTATTAAAAAATCTAATTTAGGGTACTGATTGTAGCATAGATTAAGAGATATCCTTGATTAAAATCATGTGTTCCATCTGTGAATATTGTCCAGTGTGAAGAATATTCCAAAGTAAAATATATGTACTTTAAAAATTTGAACGTATTGCTTCAATATTGCTTAGTGTGTTTATGTGAAAATTGCAGTTATAAATAAAATGTCATATAAGCCTTTCTGGTTACATAAGCCACTTGTCTGAAACAAAGGAACCAAGTGAGAAGGCATAAATAGCTCAAAACCTAACACTGTTAAAGAAACCTTTAAAGCTCATTGTCCCTTAAAAGATTAGTAGTACCCTCATTTACAAAAGAAAGGGCAGGATTATTCCACTTCTGCATATGATTACAAATTCCCTCTTTTTCTCTCCCCTCTAACTCCCTCCACCTGTTCTGGAAATAATATTTGAGTTAACAATTGCTCAACTGAGACAGAGCAAAGAAAGTTCTAGTAAAAAAGGCAAACTGTGATAAAATTTCTATAATTAATCTTTTAATTATAGCATAAATAATTAAAGCATTTATTTATTGCCCAGTAGTATGCTAGGGTACTTTGTGGGGATAGAAACAGGTAGATGACAAGATGGCCCATGAGCTAGAGAAGTCTGTAGCAATTAGAGAACCCCATCACATCATGCAAACCCACACACAGATGACACACAACCTCAGCTGGCAAAGACTGAGAAATTAATGTGCGTCAAAGGGATCAAAGGTAAAACTTGAATGGGCCTACTGACTGAGTTGAGTAGCTTTGAGGAAGAAGTGAGTGCCTGTATGTTGGGGGATATAGGGCGTGTATGTGTGTGTGTGTTTATGGGGTGGTGATAAAGAATGGAAAATAGGAAAGAATGAGAGAAGAAACTGGAGAGATGAAAACAGGACTATATCATGAAAGATCTTAATGGTGGGGTCAAACTTAAGCCACTTTAAACACTGGCCCTAAGCTTTTTTTAAAAATTACTTTCAAACTTCTGAAACTCTCCTACTTAATAAAGATTTTTTTTTCAGATGTCACTGATTTCCATCACTGGAACAACACTACAATTGTCTTTTATTTCTTCTTATTAAGAAAGATTAAGTAAGTGAAAAAAAAAAAGAAAGATTAAGTACATGCTAGATCCTGGTTAATGCTGCTAATGGCGAGATTGATTTAGCTACAGAGTCTGTCTTCTGGCATGGAGAAGCGTCTAAGGCAGGAAACCGGGTCTCTATTTTTCTTTGCTTCTGTTTCTCCTCTGTTCTTAATGATGAACACACTATCATTGGTCATGATTATTGATATAAAGACAGTTTTAGTTGGGTGAAAATAGAATGGTTCTTAGTTGAATATTTATCAGAATCTGTTTTGTCATGTACAAAATAGTGTCTGAAAATATAAAAGAGAGAAAATTTTCCTCTGCAGTAATATAGTAGAAAATGTCTTTTTCCTTATTTTTCCTTCCTGAAAATACCAGTTGTCATACCCATGGTGGAAAGACAAAACACTGGAGCTCATGCACTGTAGAAAATGCTCAAGACCTCCCAGGCATAACACACAAAAACATCACAGAAAGAACACAGGTTCTTTCTGCCTCGGGGAATGAATGGCATCACCTCTAGAAGCATTGATGGCAATATTACTGTACAGAA
The DNA here is from genome assembly GCF_027406575.1 of Nycticebus coucang. Lineage (NCBI taxonomy): Eukaryota > Metazoa > Chordata > Mammalia > Primates > Lorisidae > Nycticebus > Nycticebus coucang. Next base: position 84,904,965 of record NC_069790.1, read on the forward strand.
GTTCCAGTGCACTGCGGATGTATAAGCATCAAGTAAAAATAAGAACATTTGTTTCCTCGAATTTTATATTCTAGGGTGCATGACTATTCTCCCATACCACCTACCAAATAAACTTATTAGTAGATAAAAAGTTACTATCATAAGAATAACACCTATTTTAGTTCATTCTCCTAAAAGTCAACAAGTCAGTAGACTCAAAATATTTAAGAGGGTGTTGTATGATAATTATGAGTAAATTATTTTGTTGCTATAAGTAAAAATATGTACCATTAATGATAGACATTTAAATCCAAGTATAGACATATAAGTCTAAGCTTTGGGTGTAAGGAAAAATAATAGGAAAACATTTCTGAACTTTTAAATTTGAAAGCCAATGTTTTCACGCATGTAAGGCATAGCAAAAACAACTACAAAAAGAAAACTAGATTTATATTCATGTTATAAGCCTTTAAGACTAAATCCTAAGCCAATGCCACATTCAATTGAAGGATTTATTAAATTCCCTGTAGAACTCCTTGTACATAGTAGGTGTTTATTAAGTACCCATTCAAAGATTGATCATTATGTAATTGCAAACTGTGCAGGTATTAAAACGTCTTCCTAAATTTTGTTTTCTATGTTTGGAATAGGAACTTGAAACAGGTTTGGTGCCCTCTAAGAGAAATCCATGAATTATTTATAATTGAGGATAGAACATAAAAAGGAAATAAAAAGAATAAAATAAAAAGGAATAACAGGGCACAAATATCCATAATTTGGTCATTTGAAATGGAAGCACAGCATCAAGTCTGTCTTATTAAAATTAAACATGCTACTGTGAAGTTAGCACATGAATAAAGCTGAAGCCTGGGGAAAGAATATTTTTTTTTCCAGTGAAAGAATATTTTAATGTGCTATAGATATTCTCCAGTGTTGATATTAAGCTGGGATAATCTCAGGCCTACAACTGCTTAGGTAAAAAACTAGTTAGTTGAAATACTGTACATGGAAAGTAGCTTTCAGTGGACTGGAGTCAGTTGTGGGAAGTTATATTGGAAGTTATATATTGGATGACCTATGTCATCAGTGTCCTGGGAACATCAGTGACCCAGATGGGCAAACCATAGATTTTTCCAAGCCAGAGGAAAATCTCCTTTACCATACAGTTGAGGGAACTAAGAGGTCAGGTGAATTGACCATGGCCTGTAGCTGGTTGGTGGCCTGCTTCCTAACATCTAGGCACACTTTTTCTATGTGCACAGGAAAATTTAATAGAAACTGTATTCACTGAGATCACAACCACCACCACGTTGGCATGGGGGGATGACAGCAGCTATCACTTTAGAAGATGGAATCACCTTGATACAACTGCTGGTAAAGTAAGGGGGCAAATAAAAAGAGTAAAGCTCAAATGGTATGAAAACAGGGCGTTTCAAATGGGCAAAACAACAGCTTAAAGAAATGCTAGTGTTTTCAGCCATGCATAGCAAAAACAACTACAAATACAAAACTAGATTTATGTTCATTTTATAAGCCTTTAAGACTAAAACCTAAGCCAATGACAGATTCAAATTAAAGGATGAAGTGAACGATGGCCAGGTGTGTAAACAACTGACCATGAGTCAATAGAAAAGAGAGAGTACCATGCGGATGCGTGAAAACCAAGCAAACTACTTATGGAATAATTCTGCCGTAATATTCTCCACCAATCATCCCTTTCCTGTGCTTACAAACACGTTACACAGGCTGTGCAGAGATTTCAGAGTAGGGAAAGAAGTGTGATTACACGGGACATGGCCTGGGAATAATGGTCATCGCTTCTCGGCCTTTTGGCTAAGACCAAGTGTGGAAGGTGGACGTTTTAAAGGTGATTTGGATTTTATCCAGCTTACAATAACCATCCATTTTAACCTCCACTTTATACAGAATGCAACAAACCTGATTTAGTACTGAAGCATATGAACCAGATCTAGGTAAAACTCTCCACCTGGTGTGAGTTGTGTAACCCACTTTTAAAATCTAAGCAACAGTCTTCTAAAAAGTTATTTGAAAAATCAGATGGATTCTCCTGTGTCTGCGTCATGCAATCCTATATGAAAGCAGAGAGGGGTGTTCGTACTACTGCTATGTTTTGCTTCCTTCAGATTCTCAGTGGGAGAGGAGGGAGCACAGCAAAGGTGGAGGCGAGTTCTGAAGGCTTAGAGCTCTGCCTCTGTGTGCTCACTTTCGCTCCATTAGTCACTAATCTTGTTTGGCTACTTTGTAAAAAGTAACAAGGGCAGCAGCAGCAGCAGCCATGGCCAGCATTGATGAAAAGCTTCCTCTGGGCTGGTTACTGTACTTGTTGCTTACATACATGTTTTGCCTCCTGCTATCTTGTGCAAGTGGTTGTCTAATTCCTCTGCTTTCATTTCTTCATGTGTGAAATACAGATAATAATAGCATCTACTTATTGTGATAAGTGAGTTAATAGGGGAAAAGTGTTTAGAATGGTGCTTGATACCTGGTAAGTACTTAATAGTAATTATTATTTGTCTCATTTCACCTTCAAAGCAAATCTTTAAAACGAGTGGTTGCTACTATTTGTTCCCCAAGTTGCAGATAAGCAAATTGAGGCTCAAAGAGTTTAGCTAATTGTTCAAGACCATAGAGCTGGGGAGGGACAGAAGAAGGACTTAAATCTCCAAATCCCGGGCTTTTTAACCTCTGTGATATGCTGTCCCTCCTAATTCGGTATCTAAGCTCCAGCCACACCCCATAAACTTCTCTGATGAGTGGATTCTTCGGTTGAACACATCAGGAGATTTCAAATCTCTTTGCCTTTTGCTCCTCGGGTTACACCCTCTGTCTGAAATGGCTTTCCTAACTTTGTCAGGCAGATGAAATAACAATTATCCTTTGAGACTTAGTTCATTTGCCACCTTTCCTCTCTCACCCTTTTTCTCCCACTTTCACAGAGTTAATTGCTTGTCTGTGTTCCTTTAACACTCTCTCACATCTCTCCCTGACAGTACTTATCACGTTGTCTCATAATTTGTTTATATCTCTGCTGCTAGATGGTGAGCTATGCAACAGCCAGCCCCTCACACACAATACAAAGTAAAATCTATTAAAGATGCTAGACTCTCTGTGAAGGGTCTCACAAGGACACACTCACCAAATCCTCTCAATAACCCTTGGTCGTATGTACTATTAGAATTCCCTTTTTATTGATGGGACATAGGAAAGTTAAGTAATTTGCCCAAGATCATACATGGAGTAGGCGCACAACCAATGATTACCAAATCGAATTATGTTTAAGTAAAAATAATCACAAATTTCTTTTTTCACCCAAGAAAATGAACTTTCGATTCAACATTGTTTTGAATGGAAGAGAAAAGAACAAACTCCTCTTTCATCTATTTGGTCAGATTTTTTTCATCCTCAAAGCTATGAAAAGGAACAACTAATTAATTTATATGACTTGCTTCCTCATCCCATAATCTTGAATTATCATATAAATTAAATGTTATTTTATAAACCTTGTTACAGTGTCTTCAAGACTTGATAAAGTAGACTGAGAAAGAAATCAGTCCATTTGTATTCTGTATTTCCATTAGTTGCCAAAGGTTCCATTCTCTTTGTATGGATATATATCTCCATGTTTAATTGACACACTGGGGGCTCAGGTGTGTGCTATAATATCTTAGTAAAGAAGATATTAAAGAGAGCGGCACCTGTGGCTCAAAGGAGTAAGGTGCCGGACCCATATGCCGGAGGTGGTAGGTTCAAACCCAGCCCCAGCCAAAAACTGCAAAAAAAAAAAAAAAAAAAAGAAAAGAAGATATTAAAGAAAAAAAATTTTTATTTTGTCAGCTATTCAAAACCCCATAAACTAGAATGTGCACAGCAGTGTTAATTTTAATATTTGTATCAAGAATCTATTATTTCCTGGACAGAGAAGAAAAAGGAACTATTTTCTGCCTCCAAGCTTAACTTGGAAAACTGTGCCTTCCTGAGAATGATGTTATCATTCAGAAGCAGCTGGGGAGCTGGCTGTAATGCCAGGTGTGAATAATTCCAAACCCCAAGTCACCTGTGGTTTCTTTAAGGCCTCTTTGCCAACCACTCAGAGGGAAACAAATTCTCCTTGCTTTCCTCTGGGGGCCTTTCAGGGAGCCAGCATTTGTATGTCTGATATGGTGAGAGGAAAATTGGGCTTTAAAAGCCTTTTAACCCAAAGGATTTGAACAGCTAATGGACATCATCTTTTTGGCAACAGGACATGATGTAAAGGTCCTTCTTCCTTTTAAAAACCAGGACTTATTTATGTAATCTATTTATAAAGTAAAAGCCCTTTGGCTTCAATATATTTTTAAAGAGCCTGTTACACTGCAGCATAAGGCAGAAACAGTTCAAAAATACAAAACAAAACAAAAACTTCCCTTTCCCACGTTGTTCCAGTTTCCAATATGCCTTTAACTAATTCGACTGTTTTGACTGATGGCAAAGAATAATCCAGTCATTTGCAGATGATATTTTCATTTTAACCACTATACAGACTAATTACGAATTTGTGCCTAAAATTTCAGCAATTGTATCATTTTAATGTAGCGTATAAAAAGTTTCTAAGGGTATTGGGAAAGTCACAGAACACTGACATGCCAACAGTTGACAATAACAGCAAAAAATAAGTCAGCAATCACCAATTATCATAGTAGATCCTGCAATTTCCATTCAAATCGTTTCTAAGAAAATATTAACAATCATGAGAATGATGTATTTTTGCATAGAAAGACAAGCTCACAAGATTTTTATATCATAACTCACAACTCTGGTAACCATCTAACTTAATTAAGTCTTTAATTTGATTCAAAACATCACCATTTATTATGACTTAAAGCTTCTTTCTTTTCTTTTCAATATGGAATTAATGTAGGCTTTTCTTTTTTTTTTTTTTTGCTTTAATAACAATACAGTCTATGCTACACATGGCCTAAAATAATGAAATCAAGTAAATTTATCTAATGGTGAATACACAGAAGTGAAGAGTTGGTTTCCATTTGCAACTGTCCTACAGTAATTCCAGTTCCAATATGACTCATCACGTGGCTTAGCTGAAAGATACATGTCTATATAATTAAAAATGTTTCCTTGTATTTACAATAGAAGTAAATTTTGGATGCTAAACCAACGTTTCAGCTGACAGGGAATTAGGAAGTTTTCTTGTATTCCCAACAAGCAGCGATAAAAATGTTGAAAGGATGGCAGGCTTCACTAAGGAAAGATATGCATCCTCTTTCACAAGTGATGCCCATCTTTGCTTGGGCACTGTGGCGGTCCCCCCCTACGAGTCATCATTAAGATGTACACAACCAAGTCCTTCCTTTGATTGGGTTTTACCCAGGCATTCTCATACTAACTCTGAGGAAGGTAGGAGTAGGCCAAAAAAGACTCATCTCTTGTGAAACTGAAATATGTGTTTTGTAGAAGTGTACAGTCAGGACATGAAGGAAACTTTGGCATTTAGGTTTTGCTGTTATTTTGTAGATAGAATTAACAACATGGGAACTGGTTCCAAAATACAATGGGGTGATTAGTCTAAATATGGATGAAAGGTTCCTGATGATCTTAAGTCAAATGGGGGAGGAGTGTTTATTCTAAGTTGAACAGTCTTTAAATTGTTATATAGAAGAGATCTCAGGGAACACTGAGCAAAGACAGGAGATAAGGCACTCAGGTGAAAATGGAGAAGTCAGCTTAGGGCTGTTAGGAATGTTGACTATATTAACGCCGATAACTTTGTGGTGCTAAATATTTATTTTTTTCCCACTAGATTAAGAAATCTCCATGACAGACTCTTCCCCCTGTTATCCTTCAAGACTTAGTTCAGTTGCCACCTTTCTCATCTTTTTTCTCCCACATTCACAGACTTAATTGCTTGTCTGTGTTCCAGTGTCCAACACATATTTGTTGAACAAACAAATAAATGAATAAGCAATTCAGGTAGTATATATGTAAGCAGAGGCAATGGATAAGTGGCCATAACCATGTGTTAACCGTGACAAATCAATCATTGGAAAATGACCTCTACGAAAAATGCCTGTGTTGAAAGTCAATCAGCTAAAATCTGAAAAAGATAATTCAGTCAATAGGTTGTCCTATCTACAAATAATTTTTTTTTTTTTTTTATGGAATCACTCTGGTTAATTTTGCTATTTAAATGGGACCTCTGTGGTGAAGTGAGCAAGTTCCTCACCTCATTCTACCAGTTACTATCTGTGTAGGATTCTACAGCCACAGACTGAAAACCTAGCTTTGGTCAGGCAACTCACAAATTCATTGTGCACAAAAGGAAGGCAAAGAGATAGTAGGGACACATGTATCCATGCAAATATGTCACCACTATTACAGAAAACAATTTAAACACTGTTCACCTCAGACGTGTAATTAGTCCAAGAGGGACATTATTATTGATAAAGGGTTTTTCCCCTGGGGGATGTATTTTTATCGGTTAAAGATTAGTAGCATTAAACAATGAATATTAGAATAGGTGCCAAAATAGATAATGCTATTTGGTCATTAAGACATAGAGGCAACCTTTTTTGGTATGGTTACTACAATTACTCATCGCTGTACAAATGGCATTGATTTACCGGGGTTGGGTCTTGTCCATTGCTTCATTCTTGACCTGCAAATGTCACGTTAGTCAGGAGTAGGCTGAAATGAAAGTCACTACAACTCAGGCTTATTCACAAATCACGGGGGCAGGTGACTTACAAAAACTGTCAATTCACATAGTTAGGTGAAGCCAGGCAGCTTTCAACTGGTTCTTCCTCTGGATTCCTCAATTCCCCTTAATCCATGCCAGAGTTTTATCTGTGCAACGGAGGCTAGTGTTGGTGAGACTTGCTCTTTCTGGCTTCATGATTATTGCTGAATATTCTACTGCTTGCTGGTGACATTTGAACCTCTAAGCAAAGTTTTCCATAAGCATATCATTGCAACTATGACTATTATAAATTTTTGAGTTAGAAACATAATGTTATCAGAACATCTTTTGATAACATTTCTTTTATTGTATTTCAGATAGTGATTTTAGTACCAACAAGGAGGCTTTATTGCTAGATCCAATTCACTGCTGTGCATTAAACGTTATCTTAGAGCCATTCGGCTTTGGCATAAAGTAAAAATGAGGTCAAAGTGCTCATTAAATCATGGCTTAAGCTGTCCTTATATGAGCAAAACTGAATAGTTACATAAATCATTGAAACATTTCATTAATTTATTTTTGCTTATAAATATTGATATTCTCTTTACAGAAATACCATAGCAATCAGGAATTCTGTTGCATTAGATTCCTAATCTTATTTTTCAAATACCAAAAAAACTCCATAAAAAAATAAAATAAAATAAAACAAACAAATGAAACAATAGAAAGCAAACAAAAGTAAAAAGTTTTTCTAGTTTTGTCATAACGTTAATATAAACCATTCTTCTTATGACTTAAATATTTAGAACCCAAATTTCTACAGTACTGTGCTCTAAATTAAAATGTAATATTTATATTAAAATTCTGAACAAATAAACTAAAGAAGTAATACATTTCTAGATACTACTGGCATGTAAGAAAAATAGAGGGATGAATATAAGCTACCAAATAATGCTTTTACAGATATTATGTCAGTTTATCAGCTTATGCTCAGTATTATGCATACATTTCCAGATCAAAAAAATACTGTAGCTACAAAATCAAATATCAAAAATGAAATCATAATAAAGCTAGTCTTCCTAGTTTGTGCTTGCCTCCCAGATTTTAAGAAAAATTGATATATGCCAAAAATGTAAAATTTATTCCAAGAAAATTAACAGGCTACACGGGTAAATTTTGGCAAATGCAACTTTATATTGAAGTTCACACATTTGTATCTTAAAGAATGAGACTCACAGACTCTAATGTATTTCTAAAATACCAGAAATCATATTATAAGCGTTCACAAGTTAAACTGAAATAATTTAAACGACCAATACACTGAATGTGCAGAAAGTATAAACAAGACTGTGCCTTCAGTAGAATGAATACTTCACAAATTGTGCAGGATGTCATACTAAGGCTGTGGTCTCCCCTTGACAGCTGACTTAAAATATAAACATATATCAACTGCCTGCTTCCTAGAACACTCTAGAATGGGTAGCACACCTCAGAAGAAAATCTCATTATTTCAGTGATGTGCACCTTCATTTTCAAACCATGTGAGGAAAAGGAAAAGGAGTGTTAAGTGATCTTTTATGCACTTCCAGATGCACTACCATGGCCAGTTACTGATCCAATTTCCCTTCACCATTTGCTCCAATGCTAAGTAAGATGAAGGATACTAGATTACCCTTTAAGGCAACATGTGTTTATTCTGCATTATTAGAACTGTTCAATTATGACCAGCTGGTAACCATTAATGTTGCCTCCCAGTTCAATATCTAGCATTTGTAAAATATAAATGAATTGGAAAAACTTTATACCAAATCAACAAAAACCACATAATACAGTTCAGCTAGCAATTTCACTAGTAGATAAGGAAAGTGGTATTTAGAAATAGTAATGTATTAATACAAAAAAACGTAAACTCTAATTGGAACCAATATACTGCTTTGGAATGCTCCCCAAAACTTACAAGGCGGTTTTTAAAGTGTGATATTCCAATAATTCATGGCACGTCTTTAGTGTATTACAGTACTTTAAGTTCCCAAATATTTTAGTCTTTGCAAAACAATAATAGTATGAAATGTTTTAAAGTCTTCAAACTTCTAAAATTAGTTTTTATCAACACATTTACCTCATGTCGACTTAATTTATTAAGATGTCCAATGCTAATAGTTTTTTGATTTTTTTTCTTAAGTAGTGATATACACAGCATTTAGCACTGATACTTAGCACCTGCTACTTTCATTTTCTAGTTTTGACCACAAAGAGAAACTTAGGGCAGTGGTTCAGTCCGTTCTTAATTACAAACCTTCACCGGCAGTCAGCAGGATCACTCTGAGATTTAAAATAGGATTATAGGTGAACTATTGCAAAGATTGCAGAATGTTGCCCATATCCTTATAACTGCTGATTCCATTCTTGAACTCTTCTCAAGATATGGCTATGGGCCACAATTGCTCAGCAGAGAAGGTTAGTGTTTCACAAGGCTAAAGATTTACAGATGCTCCTTCATATAACACAGTAAGGTTCCCTTGGTAACCTGGATTTTCTGCAGTAAAGAAGGGTTGTGCTGAAACAGCGCCTCAGCTCCCTGTTGGAGAAAATGCAGACAAAAGGATTGATTCCTGCTTGGGCAAAACTCATCCAGACAGCTGCTGTTAAAAATCCCCCTGGTACTACAGGCCCTCTTGCAAAAACTCTCCAATAACAGGCCACCAGGTAGGGGCCCCACAAGGTTAGAAAGAGAAAAGTCATTATATAGAACATTCTGCTGATTCTTTTCTCCATTTTGAACTCGTCTAAGACCAATAGCCTTCTTCTGCCTGTGGTGTTTGCATTTTGCCTGATGCCCAGCAAGGTGGGTGGTGTGGGACCCCTTCCAAATCCGGCAAGCCAGTTGGCAGCTGCCTGGCCACTGGCTCCAGGACCATGAAAAGTCCAGTTCTGGCTGACTGCTGCTACAAACTGGACTGGCTTCATTTTCCTTCGATCGTGGACAAAAAATATCAGCTTGAGGTAGACAAGCTGTGTGGCTAGGAGGATGAGAGCAAGGAGCAGCATAAATCCTAAGGAATCATTAGCCCTGAAGGAGCGGTGTTGGAAGGTGCATTGATCTTCCTCCCTAATGAATGAGTAAGTGCCCACATCTAAAACTGGGGGGAATGCCATGGCCACAGACAGAGTCCACACCATACAGATCACAGCCAAACACGTCCAAAAGGTCAACCTCTTTGTATAGAAGCGGTGATGGGCGATAGCTAAGTATCTGGTGACACTGATGCAGAAGAGCATGAAAGCTGTGTGGAAACAGGACAAAACCCCCAGAAAGGCAATCACTTTGCAAGTCAGAGTCCCGTAAGTCCAAGTTGAGCCATTTTTGACAGAGTTGAATACAAATGGGAAACAAATTGCAGATCTGAGGATATCTGAACAGCAAAGATCCAACAGGAAGTAGTAAGGTGCTCTATGCAAGGTCTTATCTTTCACTAGCAAAATGGAGATCAAGAGGTTGCCCACCACGCTGACTCCTATTATGAAACCCAAGGAAGTCAGTTTCAGAAAGGCTGTTAGAGGTGAGAGATTTTGCAAAATGTTGTCAGCTGCATGGCTATAGTTCGCCATAGATGGATGGAGGATAAGGATACAGCCTCAGTCAAGTCTCATGATCTAGATAGAACAAGGAAAAGATAGATCCATACATTTTACTAAAAATGTAATCCACAGTGAGAACTGATCCGATCTGCAGTCATGCTTCCTGTTTTCTTCCCTTTGATTTGCCATCAGAATATCTGGAAAAAAAAATGAGCTATCAGTTCTTAAGTTAACAAGCAATGATGTCAGATAGTGCTAACAAAAAGCTGGTCACTTATGGAAGCAAATAAAGTTTTAATTTTCAATACTATTATTTGCTTTAGTAAGAGTTTTTGCTTGGGATTTCAGAAAATTGGCTCCCTTAGTTTTCTCAGCTAGGTGAATTAAAAAATGTCCCCCTTTTAATGAATATATATTTGATTGAGTACTTTAGGACAGAAGGGATAAAATGTTCCACAGTTGTAAAATATGTCAGTCCAGGAATTAATCACTAGAATTGTAACGGAATCTACAAGATTGCTAATAAGAGACGGAAAGGAGACTACCTATATTTATTTAAGGTCTGTTCGTATCTGTCAGTGTTTCACAGGCAGCTTGTCTGCTGATATGGAGCCAAGGAACTGGTGCAAAATATTTGTCTTTTAACTCAAGTGCCACTATTCATGCTGCATAAGAGTATTTGTTGATTCATCTTAAAGCAAAATTTCAATATTAGACTTCAAAATTAATAGGAACTTGTTCCAAGATCTGATGTGATTTAATCTTTTGTCTTTCCCTCCACATCCCACCCCCATTTTTGGCAAATCTTCTCTTTTAAGCCCACATGATTATTAAAAATGGTTAATGTAAATATTGGCCAGGGAAACACACCCAGAGGAATAATGCACTTGCATTTGTAAATTTTGGCTGCCTGTATTCAAGTGAATATAACACCAACCTGTATTTCGTGGGCAATTAAGCCTTCCCCATTTACACTGGTAATCTTTGTTGTTCACAAGTGGCTTCATTTTAAAGCAAAATGCACATTGTCTGCTAGGTTCCGGGGAACCACACTAGGGAAATCGGCTTCCTCCCTTATCCCCACGAAGCGTGTTTCCTTTGCCACTTGTCTCTTGCCCCGAATATGCTGATGGAAACCCAGGCAAAACTGCGTTCGATGATTTTAATTTCCCCACCGGTACATCCCCGGGTAAATACCGATCTCATCATGCAACATTACGAAACCTGAAATCCGCCACCCCTGGATTTATAATGGGGGTGGGGGGAGTGGGGGAGGGGGAGAGGGAGAGAGACATGCATTACATACGCGAAGATAGGGAGAGAGATTGCTTCTGTGCTGCAAGGGAACGGTTCCCGGTGGTTCGCAGTCTGATATTCCCCAGCCTTGCAACGCTTTCCAGAAATGGAGCTCTCAATAAGCCCTACTGAAGATGCATTGTCTGAATGTACTTCCATTATGCAGTTTATTGTCAAAGAAAAAAAAAAAAAACCTCAGGGAGGGCTCTTTCCCGGTGAACCTGCAGTTTCATCAACGTTGTGCATCGCCCCCACCCGCAAACTTAACCGAGAGTATATCCTCCTACCTGTTGGTGTTGGATATCCCGACAGACTATAGCTTCTTCTTTCTATAAATTGCTGATTTTTTTTTTCCTTAGTGCCTTGACTGAGCATCCAGGCAGGGCTCGGCGGCGCCTGCGCGCTGGAGCCTCCTTGAGCTCCAGCCGCGTCCTCCCCTGTCGCAGCGGCACCGTCTCCCCCAGTAACGCAGGGGCCGCCGCGGCGGCGGCGGCGGTGGCGAGGGCGGCGGCAGGGGCTGCTTCAGCCTCTGTGGAGCCAACAGGAACCCCTAACCGTCTCCAGATCTGCCTGGGTTTATCGAATGCCCCGTTTAGTTCAACTGACAAAATTAAGCTTTTGTCCCTCTGTGGCTGCTTTTGAACTTTTCCCTCCCCGCGTTTGAAGCCGGGCTTGGAAAGGCTCGTTCAGGACCACAGGCCCATCCTCTTCCCTACGGCAGTGCACAAGGAAGCCGCGGCGCCTGGGACGCCAGCCCCCTCCTCAGCTTCCCGGAACCCTTGCCTTCCCCAGACATTTTCTCCCTTTTTCTTTTAGGGTGGTCCAAAGCATTGAAAGTTTCTTTTAGATTTCTTCTTAAATGATTTCCCCAGCTGACCTTTGAATTTGCAGGTTAGCTGGAAGAAAAGGAAAAAATAAAGGAGAGAGAGAGAGAATGAGAGAATGAATGGGGGCGGGGAAGAAAGAAAAAAATTTAAAAAGCACAATCAAAGATATCGTCAATGGGAAAGAAGAGAAGCAGGTTAGAGAAGCCCTGTCTTTGTTAGTCATCTTCTATTCGCGAATGCACGAAAATAATGAGTGTAAGTATGAGCACGCTAAGTTCAGAGGACAACTACAAAAAGATTTACATCCAGTCTACCTTAAGGGATATGACTAAAGGATCAGGCTTACAAAAATTTTAATGACTATTCCTGGCTTTCCACCCCACTGAGCAACAGCCTTTCTATTCCCTTCTTGCAAGTTCAGCTGAGCAATAGATTGGTGATGTCAAAGCAGTTGTGTGTACAGAGTTCCCTCCCCCCCTTTGTTATTACGGATGAAAAATACTTAGGAATATAACGAACATATAAAACTTACACCAGTCCAAAAGGTCCGATGATATCACAGACACCACATAGCCTGACACGTGGGTGCTTAGGGATGTCTCTAGAATCATGCATTTTCTTATTTTACCATTTCCGAAGAGTTTTGTTTGTGGGGTGGCATAAAATTTTAAGCGACAACCCTTTAACCTCTTAAAAAGCAAGCAGACATTCTTTCATTAATTCCCAACGTTGAACGTCTGCTTCTCTTCCTGCATGTTTAACACTTTATAATAATCTGTTAATGAAACAGAAAAAAATAAAAATCTTCTCTACAGTAATAATCTGATCTCCAGACAGCAGTAAAATACCTCATTGCTGGGTGGTGAGATTGTGACATTCGGGGTAACTCAGGCCAATCAGCACACAGATAATATGGGTTAATTTACATATTGTATTTCTATTGGACACGCGGAGGTAAAGCTTTCCCTGTTTAAAGCTTGATGTCACAGTAGTTACACAAAGCCCTATGTTGATAATAGGGAAAGGATGTTAAATTTCCCTATTTTTTAAAATTTTTTAAATCTGTTTAAAATTGTATAATATTTTCCCCCCAATTCGTCTGAGGCACTTAAGACATTCCTTTAACCTAGAAAAATCAATCCTATAGCAATGTTGGAAGTAACTTGAGCCCATTTCCGTTCAAGTTAAACATTTCACTTTCAGCAAAACAAATACGTTCAGAAGAACTCAAAACTATTTGGTGATGTGCAACTTCTAAATAAAATGCCAAATTCATTTATATAGAACTACAAATCAATTCAATTTGTTCTTTATGCCAGGGAATGTTTCTATGCACTTTGCAAAGATTTATTTCTTGAATGTTTATAGTTTAAAAAATGTATAGAAAAATAGACAAATAAGTTTGCTGCAGATTCATGATGGGGGAGATGTTAGGTTGTATGGATTAGGGAAAAGTTATTTAAAGTATATTTAAAAGGTGACTGCACTGCCAGGCCATGAGACAATAATTTACTCTGCCAAAAGGGATAGGGCCAAGATCCAAAGGTTTAACTGCCTTATCTTTAAAAAGCAGATATTGATTCCTTCAAAATAAGGGAGGGGTATCTGTATGTCCAATATTCTACCATATCCATATCTCAGAGTATATTAGAGCTTTTTTCTTTTCTTTGTAACTGAGCACAATTACAACATTCACTACTTCTTCAGTTTTTCCAGCTGTTAGATGAGAATGTCATTTTCTTGCCTCACAAGGGGGCTCAAGAAATTAATGAGGTATTTTCCATCTAGCTCATTAACTCTGCTGGAGGATGTATTGGAATCTGAATCTTCTTTCAACAGGGATTTTGGAAATACGTTTAATAGCTGACAAGTTTCATATCATCTACAAGTTCTTAAATGTAAAGCTATTGCTTCAAATTGTTTAGGTCATAGGCTCATTTAATTTAGCGAATTTCCTTTTTAATTCATTGAATTACCAAAACTAGAAAAACTGATTTTCAGGTTTAGAGTAAAGGAACAGAGCAAACACAATGCAACTATGTAGCCCAGACCTTGGGTTTAAAAATTTCTAAAGGTTTTTAAGCTGCCAGCATATTATATACTGATCAGTGTATTAGGAACACTGATGTAATTTGCTTGAATTTTTTTCTATATAATAAATATATGGTATCTTATTTCAAAAAGTAATGTCCTTCTTTTCAAAATTAGTCTGTTTTAGATTTTTGCCACAATGTACAATCTCATGATGGGCAAATACAGCGTTTTTGTTATATGCATTGTTTATGTGAAAATGCAAGTCAGGAAATAACCCTTAGTAAATGCAGAAAATGATAGGCCAGAATAAAATGTTCTGAGAAAAGATTTTAATCTCTTCATTTAAAATGCCATCTCTTCTGCACTTGGAAAGCTCTCTCTCTTGGTAGCTCTTAGCTACAAATTTGTCCAAGACACTCAGAAGACCCAATACAAGTGCTTAGCTGGCAGCCTCAGGTGAGCACATCTTCAAGTCATCACAGCCCAAGTTCTGGGCATACATCAAGAAGTCTCCAGATAATTCCAGCACCCAGAGTCTTTCCTTGGTGGAAGCTTTAGAGCAATGTTTTTCAACCTTTTTCATCTCACAGCATGCTTGAATACATAGTTAAACTTCTGTGTAAGTGTAAACACTTACATTATAGTGATTAAAAAAGAGAGTAAAGGGCGGCGCCTGTGGCTCAGTCAGTAGGGCGCTGGCCCCATGTGCCGAGGGTGGCGGGTTCAAACCCGGCCCCGGCCAAAAACTGCAGCCAAAAAATAGCCGGGCATTGTGGCGGGCGCCTGTAGTCCCAGCTGCTCAGGAGGCTGAGGCAAGAGAATGGCTTGGGCCCAGGAGTTGGAGGTTGCTGTGGGCTGTGTGAGGCCACGGCACTCTACCCAGGACCATAAAGTAAGACTCTGTCTCTACAAAAAAAAAAAAAGAAAGAAAGAGAGTAAAAAAAAGAATATACTTACTGTGCTTTGAACTTCTTTCAAAAATAATTTAATTAGTGCTCTTGAAAAAAGATCATATTTGCAGCACACCTAAGATCCTCTCATGGCACAAGTTGAAAACCATTGCTCTGGACATCATGAAGCAGAGATAAGCCATCCTTGCTGAACCTGATCAAAATCCTGACCCAAAGAATTCGTAAATATGAATAAATAGCTGTTTATGCCACTAAATTTTGGGTGTTTTGTTATGCAGCAACAGATGACTGGAACATCCAGGATAGGCCGATTTTTATCCTAGGATAGGCACTTTGAAGCTAAGCAAAACAAAACCACTTAAATATAAGGACTGCATCTAAGTCATCAAAATTTCCATGTGGATTGTAAACTTGTTGCAAAGAGATTTCAGAGTTCTTAAGAAAAATTTAATAGCTATTATATACAAGTATTTACCACATGTAGGGACCAGGACACTAAGCTGTAGGTATTCTCATTTTATATCAATGAAGTTAAATAAATCTTAAAACTGGTATCTTTGGTTCACATCCTAGTTGCTGCAAAAAGTGATTTTTTTTATAGTGATATTTAAGTCTCTGAAAGTTTCTAGGGCATTGTACTTATCTACTTAAAGAACAGAATGGTGAGAGGATACCCTAGACCTAAAAAACTAGTACCAAATTACAAAAAAAAAAAAGTGCCTTGGGAATTGAGAATAACCATAATTGTAAAACACCTCGGGCAGTGAGATTTCTTCAGAATCTTAATGACTTTTTAAAAGATTAGGAATCTGGCATGTTTCTTTCCAAAGTGCTAAAAGGTTTATTTGTCAGATTTTTGTCTGCACTCTGCCACAGAACAGGTTCCAAAGTGTTAATAGAATTCATTTTTAATTTTAAAAGCTAGCATTTCTAAGACCTTCTTTCTCAATTTTAAATCGAGGCTTTGGAAACACACTTATTTACCTTCTCTTACCTGTATGTTGACAATTTCTTCCTCTCTGAGAACTTTTAGACTTGTTCTCTAGTTTATTTAAGAAATATCTCTGAGTGTCAACTCCGTTTGAAGCAATGTGCTAGATTTTGCAAGAAATAAAAAACAAAGAGGAGGGACCGATTTACAAGTGGTTGCACCAGTGCACGGTAAGTCTGAACTGGTGGAGGGGGAGGGGGAGGAAGGAACAGAAACAAAGAGATGGATCTGCTTAGTAAAAGGAACCATATTTCTTATCAAGTGATTAAATAAGGGAAGCTAAGGGATTGAGGAATAAGAATTAACTCTCAGATTTGGAGCTTTGGGAACTGGGAGGCAGAAAACAGAAGTAACGAAATTTTAAAAAGAAGGAACTGTTCTGGTAAGGAAAATAATGAGTAATTTTAGGCATACTGAATGGAAAATGCTGGTGGAATATTCAAATATTGACATGGTATATGCAGCTAGAAGGAAGAGCCCAAATTCAGGAAGTACTTATAAAGGTGGGTCTAGGGGAACATTGCTAAGATTGTTGAGAGAGAAGAAGGTTGAAATTGAAGAAATGAACAAATATTCCCATTCCCTTCCATCTAGACAAACCAAAAAAACTAAGGGAATGCCTACATTTAAGAAACAGGAAGAATCACGGAAGAACCAGAGATACAATAATCTGAAGGGAAGAGAAGAAACCCCAATATCATAGACTCTGAGGTAGGAAAGAATTTTAAGAAGGCAGTGGTCATCGGTGTAAATTGTGACTAGAATATTTAAAGGATGACAGATGAGAAGATATGGTTGGATCTGGTAGTGTGGCAATTCATTAGCAGTCTTTGAGAAAAGAGTTTTAGAAGAGCAAGTTAAACTACAAGGGATTAACAAGTGAGGGACATAGGCTTAAAGGCTTAGAAGTCAGTCTAAGAAACTATTTTGCTGTTAATGCCAGCACCGTCTCAGTGATAAAGGTTTAAATGAATTCTCTTGATGTTTTATAAACAAGGTGCTATTTAAATAAGTACAACATATTTTCTTCTGGAAGTCTTCAAAGCTCTTCTAGTACACATTATTTCAATATGGTCCTGTGAGTAGGGAGAGCAGCAGCAAGTTTCCCTACTAATGCCTGGTAAAACTTTTAGAGCTTAGGGAAAAAGCCCTTATTCTGTTAAAATAGTCTGAATTGCCTCAGGTCTATTAAAATATTCTAGGTTGCCTAATTCACCTTTGCATTTTTTTTTTTTTTTTGTGGATGTACTTAGTCTCAACCATGAAAAACAACCGTGAGCCCCCATGTGGGTGTGGTGTGAGTGTGTGTGTATAAGTACATTTGTGTTGGGAGTGTAAGTGGGGAGAAGAAAAAAGTATTGGTAAAATGATTAAGAAATGGGAAGTTAACTTAATATTTAGGTTAATGGAGAGTCACACATATTTTTACATGCATTGTAACTTTTCAAGGAATAAAAATGCAATATAATTTTTAAAACTCTAGAATATAACGTGTTTTGTCTACGATTATTCAGACAGAGGTTACTCAATCATACAGGGCATCAAGGCCATTATTATGAGCACTTGTTATAATATGAACAGATTATGGTTACATAAGCTTTTGTGGTATTTAGCTTTTTGAAAAATGGACTTAATTAAAACATGGTCGAAAGTAAAGACTATTACCTTAGACTCTAAGAGTTGCCCATGTTGACAGTCCAGACCTGTATTATGATTAGCCCTTCCTCTTCATTTCTCTTAATTTTTTGAACTTTAAAATTTGCTCTTAAAAAAATTTTTTTTCTCTTTACAGAGTCATAAGCCTATAAAATAAAAGCAAAAACAAAATTCCTACCCCTCCTAAATGTAATAGGATTACACTTTAACTTGGTCAACATGTGATTAAAATGGAAGTATACTATTGTCTACCTAACTTCCCTGAAAAAAAACTTTATTAAAAGTAATTCCTGGGGAAAGTATTATTTCATTCATTCAACAAATGTCCTAGTCATCCCAGAATATGTGCGATATTATTTTGTCATTGTTCTTCTCTGGTGCCCAAACAGAACCTGGCACGTAGAGGGCACATAATACATTTTTGTTGAATGGGAGATTGTGAGCCTACTATACAACAGATGCTGTACTAGGCACTCTGTGGAGGACATAAAGGAAGAAGAAGAAAGAAGTCCACGACACAGGCTCCAATTGGACTCTGTTTTTCTTAATTTAATGAAGCTGGGACAATTACTTCCATAAGGGGCAGAAAGTTTTTTGGATTTAGGGGGATTTTGTTTGCTTTTGAAATTTTACATTAGCATTTACATGATTCCTTATTTGCTTTATTACTCAATCATTTCAAACCATTTTCTAATACCTGAATGTCTTTCAGGCAGATTATGAGGCAAGAGCAGATATTTTATGCTTTGAGCTCTTAACCTGATGTTCAAATAATGACAAAATATCTGTAGCTTTTATCAGCTTTAGATGCTAATAATTAATTTTTTAATTGCCAAAGGGTGGATTATCCTGGAAAAAAAAAAAAAAGAACAACCCAGCATGATTTATCTGCACAGAAGTAAAAAGGCCAACAATATAAAAAGACAATTTTAAAGGATAGATTCTTTTTGCTCTGTGGATCATTCATAATTATCTGTATGACAGAAAGCAAAGGGATTTAAACAGCAAGTGGTCACTTAGCTACTCAGAAATGGGCTTTACAAGAATGATGTTACTGTTAGGTAAAATTGGGATTATCTTTTTTTGCATTTTCTTTGTCCTCATTTCAGAACATATTCCCTTTCCCCTTTTTTACCAGGCATAAATTAAAAGCTGAATGTAAGAAGTTCTTACAGAAAATAGTGCTGATTCATTTTACTAATTGAATATAATAAAAAAATCTACTAGCCAAATCACTCTTGAGTCCTCTAAGCTTGAACACTGTCCAAACTGATACTAGAGTTTATAATCTCTGGAACAAGTAAGCATACAACAGTACTGCCAATAACTAAAAATTTGGTGGCAGCCCCCCCCCCGGGAAGTCGGTGATTAATTAGGACCAGATGTATAAAATTCCTGTACACAGAGTTTGGTTAGTATTGCCTTCCTCCTTTATCTGAGCTGAAATCATACTATCCTGTATTGGCAGTGTGATTTATAGAACTTGTTTTCTGGCATGGCTATAGTTAATGGATCCTTTCCATGGGGTATAAGAAATACTATTACATGCATGCATTATGAAAAATATATCTTATCTATAGAGATTCAAAATACCAAATGCTTCCCATCTGTGAACTCTATAATCTTCCAGCTGTTAGTGATAATTTCTCTGACTGTCACTGTGCTACACAGGGATGGGCATGTGAACAGTTTAGAAGGCAGTAGAGGTAGGAGTGGTCCTATGCCTGGGGTTTCAATATTTGGGTATTTTTTTGATTGTGAATTTCACATCACTTAATCCCAATTACAACTGTAGAATAGAGCTATGATTCTAACATTGTCAGAACAACTTTCTAGTTAGTTGGGCAATGGTAAGATGGAAGGCTACGGATATCCTGGTAAATGACGTGTCCTCCTGTGAGAATTCTCGAGTGTGAGAATTTCTGGCAGTCTTAGTCAGTATGGTGTCTCCTCCAGTGACTATTGAGTTGTGATGTGCAGCCCCAGGACCACTATCATTTTGTATTACCTGTATAAATTTAATATTAATATTAACCACAGGTCTTTATAAGCTCCAAATCTTTTCTAGTAGGTTTCTTCTCAGGAAACTATGGGTCTGCTGCATTTCTTTGACAGTAAACCTGGTCAGATAATTAAAAACAATGCCACCATAGAAAATTATTTTAAAAAATTAAAAAAGCTTTTTTAGAGATAGGCTCTTGCTGTGCTGCCCAGGCTGGTCTCAAACTCCTGGCTGCAAATGATCCTCCTGCCTTGTCCTCCCAAAGTCCTGGGATTAGATGTCTTGAATCACCATACCTGGCCTGTCGTATACAATTTAAAATTCTTTCTCAGGTATTCACTAGTTAGGTATGTCCTTTATACAGGTACAGGTATATATACTGCTTAGCGTTATATACATGCATAAAACACTTACGTATATTAGTTCTCCTGCATCCAAAAAATGTAGTAATTGTTTGAGTCGGGTAATAAACCCAGTTGGTCTATAAACTCCCAGAGAGTGCCTCCCACTATGCCAGTCTCTTCAACAGTCAGCCTCCAGGTAGCAAAGTCAGAACATGGCATAATCTGCTCCCCCCTCACAGCCTAAAACGTTCTAAAATTTAATTCTAAAAGACCCTTCGAATGGCTATTATCAAAAAGGCAAATGATAATAAATGTTGGAAAGGATGTGGAGAAAAGGGAACCCTTGTACTCTCTTTAGCACAGCTGTTTTGGGAAATAGTATGCAGGTTCCTCAAAAAACTAAAATTGCCATGTGATCCAGCGATCCTGCTCCTAGGTATATAATATATCCAAAGGAGTTGAAATTGGTATGCCAAAGAGATATCTGCATTCTCATGCTTACTTCAACATTATTCCCAATAACAAAGATATGGAAGCAATCTAACTGTTCACCAGTAGATAAATAGATTAAAAAATGTTAAATATACTCATATACAACATGAAGTGCTGCACAAAGTGAGAAAAGGAGTTTCTGTCATTTATGACATCATGGATGAGCCTGGAGGGTATTACGCTAAGTGAAGTAAGCCAGTCACAGAAAGACAAATATTCTATGATCTCTCTTATTTAAGGTATCCGAAATCGTCAATCTTTGTCAGGTGCAGTGGCTCACACCTGTAATCCTAGCACCTTGGAAGACCGAGGCAGGAAGATCACTTGAGATTAGGAGTTCAAGACTAGCCTGAGCGAGAGTGAGACCCTATCTCTACAAAAATAGAAATATTAGCCAGGCCTGGTGGTGTGTGCCTGTAGTCTCAGCTACTCAGGAGACTGAGGCAGGAGAGTCGCTCGAGCCCAGGATTTTGAGGTTGTTGTGACCTATGATTATACCACTGCACTCCAGTCTGAACTACTGAGTGAGACGCTATCTCAAAAACAGAAAACAAATAAACAAACAAAAAAGTTAATCTCTTTGAAGCAGAGTGTAGAAAGGTGGTTGCAAGAGGCTGAAAGCAGAAGGAAGACGGATGGGGCAAGGGCAGATACTGATCAGAGGTACAAAGTTTCAGTTAGACTGGAGGAATAAAACCATGCACAGCTTGGTTACCACAGATAATAACAATTACCGTATATTTCAAAATTTCTAAAATCAAATTTTAACTTTTTAATTATAAGAAAAGATAAATGGGTGAGATTATCTTCATTGAATCTTTCTATAATAGATCAAAACATCACATTGTATCCAATAAATATACACAATTATTATTTGTCAATTAAAAAAGACCCTTATAAAAAAATGTGTAAAATGCAGTTTTATTTTGGGCTTCTTTAAGACTTCACTTTCCAGTTGAGAATTATTTTTTTTGTTGTTGTTCATGCACTGTTAATTTTTGTAAATTCTAATGGGAGTTAAGCACATAAATCCCTGGCACTTGGCTGAAAGACTAGGAATCATTCAGAGACAGCACTTTTGTGTATAGTCTACTTGTAACCCACACTACACATGATTTGTTTTTTATGCCATCTGGCATTGAATAGGTGAGATTCTTACTGGGGTTTCAAGATACATCTTATAAGAACATATATAATTTGACATTTGGTGAAGAGATGTATTAAATTTTTGATCTCACTCGCAGACTATGTTAAAAAAAAAGTGTTAGTACAAAGTCAAGAGAGTTGGATCGATGCATGCCAACGTCACCTCAAACACATATACACATATAAAATGTGCTCCATATTTAACTTGCTTTCTCATAATTTTGATACTGCATAGCTCTATGAAGACAAGATCTCTGTCTGGGATGACTGTCTTTGTGCTCCTGGTGCCTAGAATGATACCTGGCATATTATAGGTACTCACCATTTATTAGTGGAATAAATGAAAGAATGGATGTTTCCATTTAAAAAATTATCACAAATTAAAAATTAAATGTCTCTTCTTTTGCATCTCTTTCTATTAATAAATCTTTAAGCATATAAGGAACTTTGAAAACAAAGAATATTCTCTTCACCTAAAGACCTGTACTATATATTATATTATGTCTGAGGTCTTTTTTGCGCAATATGTCCAAACACTTCTATAAAGTACAATGTATTATAGAAAGCCTCAAGTTAACGTACAAACTAAGCAGTATCAACATTACTGAGAGAGCAAGTTAAATGCCCAGTGTACGAGTATGAACACGAGTTTGAGTATGACACTAGCATCAATCCTGAGCCTTTGGACTTTTTGCTAAAACATCATTTTGAACATAGTCTGTAATAGGATAAAAAATATGTACAGTGGACCAACCTACTGACATACTAGGGTAGAAGAGTGTGAAAAATGAACTTACATTTACCCTGGCAGGACCTGGACTTAGTATCAACCATCAGGATTGCCTAGATTTATTGACTTTTAGAGCCAAACAGTTACTGATGTTTACTTAGTTTTTATGATTTAAAAATTAATTTTAAATACATTATTTCACTGGATTCTAACTTCATCCTTTGAGACAAGTATTATTCTCCTTTGAATATAATAGAAGCCAAATTCAGAGATGTAAATAATGTGACAGGTTTTGCTCTTTGCATTTATTAACTTATTTCATTTTTACAAAACCTTATAAGGTAGGTTTCGTGATTCCATTGTACTGATGAGAAAATATATTTTACTTGAGCTACAGAGAAGCATAATAACTTGCCAAGGTCAATGGAAAAGTTGGCATTTGTGTTCAGTGACTTACCTAAAGAAGTGGTAAAACCTTAAATTTGATTTAGGTTTTTCTGACACTAAGTATTATACACTTTCAGTATGCCACAGTGCGTCTACAATCTAAACCAGTGCTATCCATAGATATTTCATATGAGCCACATACATAATTTTAAATTTTCTAGCAGGTAAAATTTAATAATATATTTTATTTAAATCAATAATCCAAAATATTACCATACCAATACATAATCAATACAGAAATATTAAATAGATATATTATATATTCTTTTCTTACCAAGTCTTCAAAATCCATTGTGTTTTTTACAACACTTATAGGTCATTTGAATTCAGACTAGTCCCATTTCCAATGCTCAAACCAGCTCTGAATTAGCAAACCTGAAGTCTTTGTGTATAGATAAGAATACTAAGGCCTAGAGAAGTGAATCTCATAGTCACAGAGTTAGTCAAGTGCATACAAGTCAAGCCGGAGATCAGACTTGAAGAGAAAAATCGCTTGCCAGACCTGAGCCTTGAATCTCAGCTTCCCTCCTTTGTAACTGAGGTGAGGTGCTGAGGCGTTCTGCTTCCATGGTTTCTCCTCTAACGGTGGGTCACACCTAAACCTAACTAACCAGAATCTTTTGAACTGTATCCCGTCTCCCCAAACTGAAGCCAGACCATCTGGTTTTACTCTCCAATGGAGTACAGGTTGAATGCTATTTATTTATTTACCTTTTTGCAAAGTTGCATGAACAGAGAGGAAAAGCCAAAAAAGTTCAAATGCCCAGGGACCATGGAGTCTGCCAACACCCTCTCCTCATAGATTCCCTCTGTTTAAATATAGACGGGCTACAGAAAGCATGTGTGTGTCATCAGAAGGTGCCTCAATTTGGGAAAAAGCCTGGGAACTTACGGACTTCAGGAATACTGAATAGGTTTATTACGCTGTCTTCTTTTTCACTACTGGGAAACCCTGAATAAATCCTACATTATTATTCTTATTTACCTTGGATTTATTCAAACTCTTCAAGTTACCTGGTCAAAATTGGTCTAAAAGTACATATAATAAATAGAAGCCTATATCAGGAATTTCTTTTCTCTAATAGTGTTTTCATAATTACATCTCTGGAATCCATAGGATTTAAAATTTAGAGCTAAGGATGACGTTAAAAAGTCAACCAAGAGTGGTTTTTGAGCTTTTTTTCCTTAGGGTAGAGGTGCAAATTTTTTCAGCTGTGATCATACTCGGAACTCACATAGAAAACAGGTAATGACAGAGCTGCTCTGAGGGAAGCAGGCCTGGAGCTGGGCGTGGGAGCCACAGACGGTTGGTCGTTTCCTGTTTGATTCTGGCAGCTGCCCACGGCAGCACTGTGGAACCTAGGTGTCTGATTAGCACAGTTGAAAAACACTGATCTAGTCCATTCCCCTCCCTCCAACTATTTTTATTCTTGCCAGGCTGATGGTAGCCAGAGACTTAACATTCTAAAGCATTTGATCTTAGAAAAATTGTTCAGGCATGAGTACTAGGATGATAAAAAGTCAATGGAAAGAAATGCAATGAGAAAGAAAACAAGGTAGGTCAGAATTACAGTGTGGGTATGGGGATGGAAGAAGTTCAAGCTTGGCTGGCTAGGAGACTGATGGCCACACACAGCCATCCACCCACTCACACAAGGAAATGAGACAAGGCATTCAGTTTTGACAGGAAGATAAGTTTAATTTTAGCAAATGAGCATGAGGTAACAGCCGGCCATTCACACAGCATCATTTGTAAGCAGTAGGTGGTCTTTGCTTCTTAGTCTTTCCGTAGGTGTGTTTATGTACCACTTTTATGGCATGTAATGCACTCTGCTTTGTAATTTTTGTACGTTCCTCTACGTGGTAAGTAACTTGAAAACCTGTATGTGGCTTTCTGTCTTTGTCCTGTATTTGGTACATTAACATAGCTAAATGAATGAATAATAAGATGAATGAATTAAAAAGATTGAAAAGAGATAAGTAGTAAATGCATAAATAGTGAGTCTAGACCAGTTAAAAGAAGTAAAATTGGAAAATATTTTAAATGAATGAAAGAATCGGGTAAAGATTTCCTTCCCTCTCCCCCAGCTCTCCCTAGTCACCTCATAAAGGCCTCATCTTCCACTACCATCACATTGGGGGCTAGAATTTCTTTTCTTTTCTTTTTTTTTTTATTATTAAATCATAGCTGTGTACATCGGGGAACATAAACATTCTGTCCACAGCCAGGTCAAAGGGAGGGGGGAGAATAGACTTCTGGGGAGGGCAGGGCAACCTGAGCTGTGGGCACAGGGCAGGAGCAGACTACACCAGAGTTAGGCCATGTGTGGAGGAATAAACATCATGCTTACAAGGACAGTCACAGGTTCTTAACACATCCAAGGAAGCGCTGAGAGCAAGACAGTCTCCTGGCAAGCCTAGAGAAATCTTGTAACTTGGAGGCAAGCCCCAAGTAACTCAGTATTCCGGAATGAGATAAGATCGGTTACTCGATAGTAAGCAGGTGTTAAACCTTAAACATCTTATGGTACTTCACTGTGGGAGTTGTGGAGAAAGCCCGTAGTTTCCTTTTTGTGGTCTTTAAGCACCGTAGCTCCTGTACGTCATTACTCAGCACTCTTCACACCTGTTATCCCCTCAATAAATAGGCGCTGCAAGGGGTTGGTCAAGGCTGTCCTGCACCTCTGGTGAGCCTCACCTCTTGCAGGCTGTACTTTCAGTCTGCATCCTGTTTCCTTTGAGGTACTCTTCTTTGAAGTAGAAGTGTTACCATTTACTTAAAAAAAAAAAAAAAAAGGGAAAAAAGCACTATAGAACCCATTCTATGGCAGAATTACAGAGAAAAATAAAACCTATGAACTGGAGACAGCCATCTTAGTACAAAATCACGTGTGCTCTTTCCTTGCTCTCATTTCATATTTTTATGGTAATGTTAGTGAGCTGAATTTCATTTTGATTCTACTTGGTTTTTGTCAGGCTGCCAATGTAGATTATATTTTTCCTTATGAAATCTTTTATTTTGTCACTTAAGCCATTTGGGCTTTTCTGTGGACTGAGTCAGACTACAAATGTTTATTGAATGCCTAGGTCTCAAGTGTATTATTTTGGGTGCTCAGGAATAATGCAAAACAAAAACGATAAGTTTTCTGATTTTAAAACTGCTGACATTGGCTGACACTATTAATTTAATGGTCAATAAAGTGGAACTTTAAACCTCTTTTAGGCAGGGCCAACCTTCAGTCACATGGTGTAACTGTGTATTTTCAGCACAATACTGGATGCCCAGGTTCCTCTCTCTCCATTTCTGCTGACCTTATCCTTCATGCTCCTGCCCAGTCCCAATCTCAGGAGTTCAATCCCAGTTTGGAGCTCCATTAGAGGTTTTTGTTTTTGTAGACCTCTAAATCTTATTAGCATTCAATAGTGGAAACCACAAGATCTGTAGGTCTGCAAGACTGAGAAGGGGCCCCATTAATGATGGAATTGCAGGTGTCACAAAGTGCAGCAAAGTGTATAGAACCCAGGAATTTGGGCTTGGAGTGTTTCCTGTTGGCTTTTCTTACATCACATCCTATAGCAAATAACTGTTCCTGCAGTTTTTCCAGACTGGATCCATTTCTGAGCAATCTATTACACAGGTTTGCCAAAGCCTTCTTTCGCCTTCCACATCCTCTTTCAAAGAGGAATTCTTGTAAGTACCCAGCCATGGAGTAAGTGTTAGGTAAGTGTACTCATTTATATTTTTATATTTATATTTTTCTTTAAGAAAATGAAGCCTACAATGACATGGAAGTGATTTGCTTAGTGCCCTGGAGCCGATTTGCTGTGGAACTGGAGTAAGCACTCCCCTAGAGTGCTTATTTAGGCTCTCTTTATTATATCACACAGCCTTTCCTAGCCATCAAATTGTCACTTTGCAATGCCACTGAGGAAAGAAGCACTTCGCTGTGTGGTTAGGTGCTTATTATTGTAATAATGACCAGATTAATGACGTTTTTTGACATCTATCATTACTATTGACCACTAACAAAAAATGTAGGGATCACTGGACAAATAGTGCTTAATTTCAACTATGAAAATAATAACAATCTTGAAAATGAATATTCAAGAACATATGGTGATATTTCTTTCACTTAATATGCTGAGTCTGTTTTTGGCTCCTCTTAGAAACTGCCTATTATAAAAAAGCACAGGGAGCCCAGGGCTTTTCTGTAATAAAAGGTTTGCTACCTCCTTTTCTTTGATAAAAACATTTCTTTCTACACCTAGAATTCAGACTCTCTTATAAATCCGACCTCTAGCATTTCTGGTGCAGTACTGGTTAGTCACCTCAACTTTCCTCCATTTAGTTTTTTTGTTTGTTTGTTTTGTTGTGTTTTGAGACAGTGTCTCTCTCTGTTGCTTGGGCTGGAGTTTAGTGGCATCATCAAAGCTCACTACAAAACAAAACAAAAACCAACTCACTACAGTCTCAGACTCTTGGACTCAAATGATCCTCCTGCCTCTGCCTCTTGAGTAACTGGGACTACAGATATGAGACACAATTATCATCTATTTTGGAAAACGTTTCTTTAGATGATAGGAACAATAGGCACTTTAAAAATATATTTAGTAAATATTTGTATCTGCTGAATCTAAAAATTAACATCTAAAAGCCAATTTCTAGGCTGGACCCACAGATTCAAAGGACATGAATATCTTTTTGGTACGTGGTAAAAATTACCTATTTTGCTTGATGTAGTATAGTGTTAACAATAGTGCGAGATGTTAGAAACCACAATAAAGCCAGTGTTATTAAAGAAAAGGTTTTAAAATAAGTGAGAGTAAATGTATGGGATGAAATATTATTTGGTTGTCAAAATATCCACAAAACACTCACATGTTAAACAAAACAATTGTGTACTTCTATTCTGTCGTCCATTTGTCATGACTGAGGGTGAGAAGTGGAATTTGATTTGAAGCTCTTTATTTGAGAGAGTCACCTTTGGAAATGTAGAAAGACTTTGGGCTTCAGGTATCTTTTCTACTTTTCCCCCCTTTTTTGTCTGATAGGTTTTCTTACTTGAAGGAAATTTGGACTTCGACATCACCTGTGGCAGCAGCATCTAAGGTTACACTGTACTGACACTGTCGTGATTATTTCACACGGAGGCATTTCAATGGGTGACACTTGGAGTAAATATGAATCGCCACCTGCTTTTAGGAAGAGTTCACACATTTGTATATAAAAGGAAAACTCTGGACCTATAGTGTTATTCAAAAGAAATGCTATTGTATCTGTCAGGATGTAGACTTGTTTGTTCAATACCCCATGTTACTTTGTTCTTCAGGATTTTTTTTTTTTTTTTATTGAATCAAAAGTTTATTATATCTCAAACAAGAAGCACTACAATAAATTCAAGTATGCAACTATCAACATGGTTTTAACATCTTAATAGTAGCTTGTGTAAACCAGCTGTGAAGAAGCCCAGAGAGTGATTGACTATGAAATCGCAAAAGATTTTTTCCATTGCTTCTTGAGAGTTGAATATTTTTCCTTGCAACGAGTGTTCTTCAGGATTTTTTAGAAACTAAATTTAGTACACAAATATTTATTGAAACCTTGCATAGTGCAGATTAGGTGTTTTAGTAGTAGTGATGACACAATCTTGATTTTAAGAGATTTAAGATGTAGACATGGGGGTGGGTGGGAAGGGAAGGGCCAATAGGGCTGGTGGGGAAGGGAAATCATAAGTCTACAAAAACCAGGAACAGGTCGAATGAAATACATTACTCCAGGTGAAACAACGTGGGATGGATTCTGGGGGACGGATATTGTGAGCTCTGTTTGGAAAGGTTTTGGGGAGGCGGTAGCATTTACAAAGTCTATAAAAGATGAATACAGAGGCATAGCAAAGCATTTCATCGTTTAGGCTGCCTATTGTTGCTGAAATATAGTATGAGTAAGAGAATGTGAAGAGGGCAAAAAGAAAAGACAGATCATTCTGTGGTTAACCATTCAAAGTGATGGATCCTTTTAGAACCAAATGCTGTGCAGAGTATTAAATGTGTACATACCACACAACTTTTATAAATAGTGTATATAATCATTCAAGTTAACTAACTGGAATGTATGTTAATATTTATTAAAATCATGTTCTATAATTTAGATGTCTAAGAAAATAATGAAATCTCACAATGAGTTTCAGACTTGTCCTATGCAAGATCTGAAAGGTTGGTAGAGCTGTTCTGAGGACGGTGAAGGCACAGCCAAGCTCAATGAGAGGATGTCAAGATCCAGTGTGGGTCTTGGGTTGAAGCATCCACTTCTTACGTGAACTTTGTATGAAATATTTATTCTACGAGTGAGTGAGCAACTTGTATACGCCAGGGCCAGGCCTTATAGGGAATACAGTGAATTAGAGATTCACTTCCTGTCCTCACAGAGCTTAGAATCCTGAGATGGGGGTGAGGGTATTTACAGATAAAGGTAAGTAAGAGGAAGGCCAATATGGAGTCCCCAACCCCAGGCCACAGACCAGTAACCCCCCTACAGTCCTGTTCATGGATAAATTATCTTCCATGAACTCGGTCCTTGGTACAAAAGGTTGGGGACTGCTGTGTCATGTGACTGCTTGGAGTTTTAAGGATACTATGTCATTACAGATATGTAACCCTGATAGGACAAATAAAGGGAGACATCCCAAAGAAGTACTGTTCAAGCCTAAGGAGGTGGGAATAAGGCGAGTGAACTGGAGAAAACTACTGCGGGTAGAGAAAGACCCATCAGACCCAGGGAGGAAGGCAAGAGGGAAGAATGACAGAGAGAGGAAGAAGGAGAGGACAGAAAGGAGGAGGGAGGGAGAAGGAAAGAAGGAACCCACATGACCCTCTAGGAAGTAAAAAAAGTTTTAAAGTTTAATGCAAGGACATCATCCAACTGAAGAAATAAGGGAAGGCAATAAGGGCAGATCAAATAGGACTTTCCTTCCTGATGTTTCTTAAGGAATTTATAAAAACAGGAAAGCCTTTAAAGCATTTTGAGCTGGAATGTAACAGCATCAAATCGTGTTTTAAGAAGTTCCCCATGGTGGTGGTGTTCAGAAAAGACTGCAGAGGGTAAGGTGGGAGGTTGGAAGACCGTATGGGAGCTGCTGTGTCTCCTCCACATCCTCAGGACATCTAATTTGGTAGAAGCTGTGGGGATGGACAGCGGGTAGATCCTAGGATTTGGAGGTAGATTCCACAGGGCTTAGAGATGAATTGGAGGTGGGGGGAGATGGGTGTCATACATTCTCTCAAGGGACTGTCTAGGTCACTGAGCTGAGTCCCACTGGTGGTGCCAGAAAAGACTGAGCTTATAATACTTTAAGGTTGTTTGTTCCTGGACACTGCCAGGCCAGCATCAATTAGTGTGTGGGCTATTTGCTGTCAGTGGGAGTGGCTGGGTTATGGTTTGTTTTTATTCTTCTTTCTTGAGACAATCCCTAATCATCCTCGTTCAGTACAGAAAATGAGCTGCCCCCGCTTTGCTTATTTGAAATACAAAAATGTACTAAATGACTAGACTACCGTTTTCACTGAGGAGTTCGTAAAGGAAATCAGCTCCTCATTGCTGCCAACTGAAAATGAATAATTACAATATTTTTAACACATTAGACCTTATTATTTTTGAAATTAGAAAGCTCTTCTTATGATGCTTCAAATTTCTATCACTAGGAAACCTCCTAGAGATGACTGACGAAACATTTTGCAGGTGAAAAAGCTGTGGAGGTTAAATTTTTGGCTCAAGTTCATGTGCTTGACAGTTGACAATTATTTTTCTTTCTGAAGATTATTGGAAATGCCTTGAAAACTGTTGATTAAACAAGTGAAAGTTAGTACATGTCATTATAGGACACATAACATTTTTTATGTTGATATTGAAATGTCCTAATTTTTGTGGCAAAATGAAAGGATCATTGTGATAAATTATCTGAAATAGAAAATGCTATAGCTTCCGTTCTTGGTGATCATGCCTGCTTCTAAATTCTTTGTTAAGTGATTTATGCACATTTATACAGAGCATAATTATCTTGATTAATATTGAGAAATACAGTATTTATAATCCTCATGTTTAACAAAATGCTATATGATTAGTTCTTTAAAAATAATTAACCCTCTTGTATATAAAATTTCATAATTTTATTTCATATTATGAAGTGCCAACTAATATTTTCAGTTTTAATTATCCATATAAGATGGATTCAGTGAAAATGTGTGAGAAGAGCATTGTGGCTCTGATACTATAAATGAAGGAGAAATTAAACCACATTTTCTTTTTTGCAGCAACATATATTTTTATGGTCTGCTGCCTTTTGCATTTAGTCACAAAAATATTTAGAAAAATGAAGTTATTAAAAATTGAAAAAATTTAAATATGCTATTCCACAAACATTTATTGTTTGGCTTTGTTTTTCATCTAAGAATGAAGATCATGTCTGGGATTAGTAAATCTAGATAGGGGTTTTTTCCTTCTTACTCCCCAGGATGCCAAACGTTAAACAAGTTTCATGTTAGTTATATTTTTGAGACTTCTAATAAGATGAGATTTGTCAGACTGTTTTTTTTTTAAATTGCTTTTCCAACTTTTGTCTAATATCGAGTGTGTTGAAAGCATTTTCTTGGTAGAATATGGACCAGATCTATTTTCCTGAATAGGCAAAACCAAATTTCTTGCCCCTGTTTAAATGATCTGAGTAGTTGCTGCTAAATTTTTGTTATGCTATATTTAAATGTTACAAATTATTAAAAGAGAATTACCAATTATTATGAAACATCCGATTTCTTTAGGTACTAAGTTTGACAGTTGATATCTCTGACAGTGCCCTTTGATACTTCTTGTTTTATTTTTATGGTGAAGGGACATCTTTTCAAACATGTGTTTTGGCTTGTAATTATCTTTCAATTTTTTTCAAGAAATGTTTGTGAAACCATGGTTAAGTTAAAAATTCGTGTTATTTTTGAATATGAGTTCCATTGTGGAACCAAATGCAGTGCAGACAGCGTGAAATATCAATGAAGTGTTTGAGAGAAAGAATGTAACTAATGCATGAACAGTACAGTGCTGGTTTGAGAAGTTCTGCTCTGGTCATTTTAATCTTGAAAACAAACCACATGGGTGACCTGAGACCAAGAAAGATAATGATGAGCTGAAAGCTGTAGTGGAAGCGAACCCGCCCCAACTTATGCATGAATTAGCAGCATGGTCTGACGTTACTATTTCAACAATATTTGACCATTTGAAACAAATCAGCAAGGTAAAGGAGCTGGATAGATGGGTTCGGCATGAATTAAGCGAGCATCAGAAGAGAAGTCATCTGGAAGCTTGTCTTTCTTTGCTGTCATGAATAAAGGTGAACCATTTCTGCACTGTACTATTACCTGTGATGAAAAATTGATTCTTTTAGATAGCCACCAGCATTGGGCACAATGGTTGGATAGAAATGAAATACTGGAACACAGTCCCAAACTGAATATTCACCAAAAACCCTAATAGAGTCTGTTTGATGGTCTAGTGCTGATATTATCCACTCCAGCTTTATGAGACCTGGTCAGTGAATTATAGCGGATGTCTACTGCAAGTAATTAGATGACAGGATGAGGATGCGTGCAACGAAGCAGCTGAGATTGGTCAATTAAGACAGGACAATCCTCTTGCAAGACAATGCTGGACCACATGACATGCAAAAAATGCTGCTCAAACTATAGAGGCTGGCCTTGGAAACTCTGTCATCCACCTTATTCACCAGACCTTGCATCAACTGTCATTTCTTCCAGGCTTTGGGATACTTTTTGCGTAAAAAAATATTCAATTCTCAACAAGCTTTCAAAAATGTCTTTGTGATTTCCTTACCACTCACTCTCCAGGCATCTTTGCTGTTGGCCTAAACAAGCTACTGTTAAGACGGCAGAACTGTGTTGATTGCTTCTTGTTTGAGATATGATAAATGACACTCGTGACTAGAAATCAGAAATTTCATGTTTGATGACCTAATATTTTCTTTCTGCTTTTCCTTATTTCCTCCCAAGGGCATGAGGTGGAAACAAGATGACCTGGGAAAAATTTTAGGGTAGTTACATTTTCTGTTCTTCACACAGGCTGTGAGCTTCACCAATTGTGTCTGTGTGGACTATAGTAAGGAAAACAAAGAGTACTGCCTTTGAGGGTCACTTAGAACTTAGGAAAACTCAAAGTTAAAATGTAAAAAAACAGTTGATATAGGACTTGTTTATATAATTGAGACAGTCCCATTATGTCACCCCTGGTAGAGTACCGTGGCATCACAGCTCACAGCAACCTCAAACTCTTGGGCTTAAGCAATTCTCCTGCCTCAGCCTCCCGAGTAGCTGGGACTACAGGAGCCCGCCATAATGTCTAGCTATTTTTTTGTTGCAGTTGTCACTGTTGTTTAGCCAGCCTGGGCTGGGTTAGAACAGCTACCCTTGGTGCCTGTGGCCGGTGCGATAACCACTGTGCTATGGGTGCTGAGCCTTGTTTATATCTTTTTAAAGATGCCCAAATTGATGCTAAGAAAGTCCTCCTCACCCCGTCCTGAATTCTGGGAAGTATCTCCAAATATCAATAATAACAACGTCTAGAAAGCCAACCCTTTCCTATCCCTTACCTATGAGGTAGATACTATTATTAACCTCACTTAACAGACAGGGAGACAGAAATTCAAAGAAATTAAGTAACTAGGGAAAGATAACATTTTAAGTGTTTGAGGCCTGTTGGATTCCTGAGCTTGAGCTCTTAACCCCTTTTACAGCACCATCAAGGAGACTGATATGTGAACCTCTGGTTGGGAGAGAGGTCATATACCTCCATTGTTTGCTGCAAACTACATAGCTACACCACCTTTCCTGTATACCTGGTTGGCAATGCTGAACGGTGAGCTTCTGCAGAGCCTAGAGAGCCCGACAGGATGAAGGTGAATGTGATGTGCTGGCTGGGACATTTGGCATTACACCAGTTTTTCAAGCAGCTGCCACTTGTACTGTCAATGCTGGGAGAAAACATGGATATAGCCCATTTTCTTCAACTTCTATACCTCTGCATTCTTGATTGTTAGTCATACTCTCTGGTTGAGCTTACTGGGTAAAGATAGGAATAAACAAGGTGTTTGATGGTTAGGAGGGGACGGTACCTGTGGGAGAGCACAAGACCGAAGTCTGTGAGTGAAACATCTTCATCATTTTCCCAGTGTTTTAATTCTTCACGTTGGAGTATTTCAGAAAATTCACTTTTTAAATATGTACTGAGGAGAGTTACACTTCCAGGAGGAGGGAGTAGATATCCTGTTTCCTATTCCTCCCACTAAATACAGCTACAAAACCTGTATTATGTATAAGACAAATATACAATTCTGAATGGTGGAAAGGCACATCAGAGAGGTACCAAAAGACCAAGGGAATGATGTGGTAGTGAACTTGCTAGATTTTTTCCCCCTCCTATATCTTAGTTGGATGTTGGAGAAGCTGGCAGCCCCAAAGTACCAATGGGCTTAGAAAAAAACAACAACAAACACAAACCAAGAAAAGACCATTCTTTCTAGTTTAAGGACAAGAAAAGGAGATTAGCAAAACAAAAAACTTCCAAACACCACAGAAAGAGTTAGGGTCTCGTTCCCACCATCAGCAAAGAGTAGATGGACCTCCACGTTCACCAAGCTAAGAGTTGTCTCAGGCTCCCCACTGGAGTGGTCTCAGAGAAGGACAGGTGGGGATCTGGCACTTTCATATCCACCAGCTGGTAGTGAGGAGTCCCCCTGCCAACCCAGTGCTATTGGTGACCATGTGGGGAAGCTGGACTTCCACTGCCTCCTGCTGTAACAAGATACCCCCTCCCCCAGTGTCAGTGGAGGACACATGGGAAACAGTAATGAAGTCCTCCGCTAGGCTTCTGATAGTGGAGAGGCACCCTCCTTCCCCTTAAGTGAGTGGTGTCAGAGGAGGCCTGCTAAAATATAAGACCTAAATAAAATCCACAGCCTTTTTAATATAATACCCTAAGTGTACAGATGTCAACTGAAAATCACTCATAATAACAAGAATCAGGAAGATATCAACTTGAATAAGAGACAATCAGCAGATGCTCCACATTGAAATGACACAGACGTTAGAATTAAAGGGCAAGGATTTTGAGGAGCCATCAGAAAGTTGCTTCAATGAACATGCTTGAAACAAAAGAGAAAACAGAAAGTCTCAGCAAAGAAACAGAAGATACTACGACAAAATATCTAACATTGGGTGACTGGAGCACTAGAAGGAAATGAGGGTAGAGCGGAATTTTTTTTTTTTTTTTTGAAGTAATAATGAGTGAACATTTCTAAATTTGAGAAATCACATAAACTTAAATTCAAGGCACTGAGTGAAACCCAAACAGGATAAACCCGAAGCTATCCATGCCAAGATACATCATAAACTTCTGAAAACTAAAAGTAAAGAAAAACCATGAAAGCAGTCAGAGAGAAACAATGTGGGAAAGGTACTGAATTGTAGCATTAGTGGAATTTGGTGGTCATCATACAGATACAGAAAATAGAAATGTAAGTATTAGCAAGGTCCTTAAATTCTTCACTTGTTGGTTTCAACAATTAGTCTTTCGCCTTTTTAAATGAACTCAACCGAGCTAACAGACACATCCAGCATTTACTAGATATGTACAAATTGAAGGCCTGGCGTGGTGGCTCATGCCTGTGATCCCAGCACTCTGGGAGGCCAAGGTAGGTGGATTGCCTGAGCTCATAGGTTCGAGACCAGCCTGAGCAAGAGCAAGACCCTAAAAATAGCCAGGCATTGTGGCGGGCGCTTATAGTCTCAGTTACTTGGGAAGCTGAGGCAAGATTATCACTTAAGCCTAAGAGTTTGAGGTTGCTGTGAGCTGTGATGCCATAGCACCCTACTGAGGGCAACAAAGTGAGACTCTGTCTCAAAAATAAAAAAACATAAAAATAAAGGAAAAAGATATAGATACTACAAATTGCTGTAGGTACTCAAGGGACATGTGTCAATCCCATTCCTGCTGTAACTGGTCCAGAGCAGGTATTATCCCTCATAACAAATCAAGGAAGTCTAGAATGGAAAGGATCTTAGATGGGCTTCAGGCCTGAAAACTTCTTAAATTAATCTAAAAATACCAGCGTGCATGAGCACTTTGCTAGGGAAAAGGGTAATAGCTTTCACCAGATTCTCAAAGGAACCTGTGGCTTAAAAAAGGTTAAGAGACACTATGAAAATTTCTATTCTTCTCAGGCAAAACCATGTAATGCAGCCCAGCTAGATGAGAAATGAGACTATTTTTAGAGCAGGTATTCCCCATGTACCAAAATTCCTGCATGCCATCTTGGGAGAATTCTCTGCCTTTAAGGAGAAAATGGAAAAAGTTTTCTAATTCCTCCTAGGCATTTGCAGAATACATGTTCACTAAGGAATGTTTGCTCTAAGTCTTATTTTGAACATTTTAAAAATAGTACCTCAAGGTGACTAAATGATTACTGCACTGATTTAAAATGCACTTTAGCTTTGATTTCTCCCATTCCTATGGAAAAGTTCAGACTTGCAAGCAGCACCAGCAGTCTCTCAACATCAGCATCAATGGTCTGGTTTATAAAAGACAACTCTCTTTATAATCTGTTCTTCCAATTACAGATCTTTCAAGAAAGCCAGGTCAGCTCACACTTGGAGAAATACCCCATAAACAGGATTTTACGTTGCTGTTGCCTGTCTTATGATGAAATTGAGGCTCCCAGTGTCATCTTGAAAGACTGGGAGCAGTCTAATCTCTAAAGATTAGAAAATGAATTAAAAAAATTGACTGCTTACTTCCTATGAAACCCTGAAGTAGATAAAGTAGTTTGACTTCTTCAGACTACTTTATGCTGGCTGAAATTTCAGACTCAAATGAATCACTGAAGACTCTTTTTAAATAGTTTCAGGCTCCAACCCACAACTAACTATACAACCAGAAGAGGGATCTGGGAATTTGTAAGTTTCATCTCAGTGCCTGAAATTATTCTTGGGCTCAAGCACATTAAAGCAGTCTTCTTAAACTTATAATGTGCACACAAATCATCTTTGGCTTTGAAAAAGACATGCAGATTCTGATCTAGTTGCTTTGAGTGGGGCCTGAGACTGGTTCTCATTTTTCACTGCTTTTGTCTCTTCAAGCTAGAATGATCAGTTAAGATAAGACATCTCTGTTTAGCTTGTAATATGTATGAGAGTCCACACAAAAATAATCCAAAATAAGCAAAAATGGACACCAGACATCAACTTACAACACAATGGGCTTATATTTAATATAGTACTTCTCATCATAGGTATGTTAATCAGTTAATTAATATAAAGTTTATTTCTTTTTCAAATTAGAGCTCTTTTCCATTTCAATGTTAATATAAAGGATTTTATTTTTACATTAAATCTTTTTTCTATTTCAATATTAGATATACCGAATACATCTTTCTAAATGTTTTTTACCCAGAGATAAATGTTTCAATGTTGGCTATGTGATATCTCAATATCATATTAACTTGAGTGATAAAACAAAAATATAATAAAAATAAGGAGAAAACACTCCTTAACAATTCAGAAGGCAGTGACTGTAACTTAACAGTGGAGATTTCCTTGGATTCTGGGCAAAAGCTTCCTTCTTGTCTCACGTGCTTTTGAAAATCCTAAAACTATGAATTACTGATGTAAATTTCAACCATCTCACTTCCTTCTAACCAGCACATATAAAGTATAGGCGGAAATATTTAGTGCATAACTTGTAAAGAAAACATTTTTTTCCCATTTATGTATCAATTTGTTCCCATTTTAAGGGAAACAAGTATATGAAACTCTACTATTTACTGTTTCTTAGAAACTTTCAGACACCAAAGCTCACGTTTAGTCTCAACAGCACAAAGGTTTTTATGGCAAGGTTTGATTCAGGAAATCCTTCAAAGTCACATCTGTCCATTTCTCTTTCGAGCATATATCCCCAAGCAAGCACAGATGCCTGTGATGCTTAGAACTACACCCAGTAACAGAGCGATGGCATCTCCAGCCTCCACTGCTTCAACAACAGGCAACACCAACAGCAGTGAAGTGAGGACTAAGATTAATTGTATTGAAACTGTAGGCATGATGTTGGGATCTTGAGGGCTGAAGGTTCCTAGAAATGAAACACGGAAATTAAAAGGAACATTAAAAATTCCTTCCTTTTCAAATGACAATATGGACAAATAACAGTCCATCCAATCTTCTAGAGACTTTATAGCTCATTTCAGATCCATCTTTTCATTTTACCAAAGAGAAAACTTGAGGGAAGTAAGAAGTACTTAAAGACAGTAATTTGAGGCTAATCATCTCACACCACCTTAACCCTGGCAATTTTTCCACAGTAATACCAACCACCACGTGCATCAACCAAACAGAAATTTAACAGAAGTACAGAATAAAGAATAAACAGGGAAAAAAATGCACAAGACCTCACTTGGACACTTAAAATATCCTAGTTCGTAAAAATTACATTTTTCGTGGGGTCTCTCCCATTCAGGAAATGGACACAAATCTGGCAAAACTCAGACAACATGTAACTCTGTGAAGTTGTGGGGAATTAAGACTTACCAAAGAAATGGTTTATATATATAATAATTCTATCGGACTTGAAATTTTTCCTTTTCTGGAGTTCTGGAACGGATGTTAAGGCTAAGAGGTTCCACGTCACACAGCCTATTATGGGGAGTGGGAGAGAAGATTTAAAAATTAACTATTATTATTGTTATGATTATTTTAAAGAGAAAGCTAGAGTGAGTCCACGGCGGAGAGGCTGTATGCAAGGGAGAAGAATCGGTAATGAGTACAGAGAACAGCTTGTCCGAGGGGGAACTAGACTTAAAAGTTGCTCAGTTCACCAACATAGGAAAAGCCAAAAATAAACCGAACTGAGAGACAACTTCATTCCGATTCTTGATATTAATATTTGGAAACGAAACCCCACTTTGGCCCGGCAAGGTGCAAATGTGCCCTTGTTTTAAATATATACTAGGGCGATCAAAGTATCCTTTGGAGACAAGTTCGTACATTACCTTCCAGGAAGCAGCCATTACAGGAATGGCGAGGAGGGCGGAGTAGACAAACTACATTTCCCACAATTCCCGCTGCCGGGACTCCCAGGATGCACCCGCGTGCTCCCCAGCCACCGGCCGGGAGAGTGGTGGTCACGCCCCTCGGAGGGGAGGAGGAGCAAACTAGCAGGGCTTTCTCACAGGGTCCAGCGTTTTACAGTTAAATGAATGGGTTAGTGCATTTGTATGGTACGCTGCGGGGTTTCAAGACGTACAGGAATTTTGTCTTTTTCTTCCCCTGAAATGAAGACATAACATCAGGGATGGAGAAACCCAGCAGAACCGTCAGTTGTGGATGCTTTTAAATCCTGTTTCCAACATTTCCGACACCGGGAAATCCCACCATCTTCCTAATATAACTTGTGACATATATATATATTTTTTAACCTATGGTAGTGGTTGTGGGGAAGTACGTTTAATTAGGCGTTTTGGAAAACGTTAAAACCATTCATAGTGCAAATACAAAGTTTAGGAAAAATGGGATAAGCCCTATTGCAAAAGATCTCTTACCTATGCTTCCCGTTCTAGAGTTTTGAGTTTCTCTATTCAAGAAGGCACTTCAGTGATTCCTTCCGGTCATGTTGTTGCAGGAAGACAAGGCCTAATGGAGAGAAAGAGCACCCAAACATCACCTTTATAAGAGGAAGCTTATGGCATAGAAGAATTCCAAATGGCCAGGCTCTCCGACTGCCTTTGTCTTTCCCTTTTTATTGACAGTCAAAAAGTTCCATCCCACAGGTACCCTTCTCATTGGCCAGTTTCAATCAAGCGGGAGATGCTATTCCTGCCCCCACAGAACTACAGGATTTCACACAACTTGGAAATTTCCAAGTTTCAGGAAGTCAAGTTTACAAATTCCCAAGAACTGAGTCACCGTGGAGAGGACCCTGCATGTGTATCCTTGTGGTCTCCTTGAGAAGACCTGTTCTTCTAGACATCACCCTCTTGGCTATCCTCTGTAATGTTACCCGATCCTCCCAACCCAACTGTTTACAAAATTTATGAAAATATGTAGTTATTACTTTTAAACTACAAAACAAGAATTAATTGTATGCATTTGTAAAACTCTCTTGAAGTCTAATAACTGAAGTGCTAACTTTTCTTACCTATCTGTTCTGAACTTTTTCATATTTGCTGACTTAGCAATGTATTTACTAAAATAGTAAATAAATTTTGACTAGCAATAATAATCATAATTTTAATTATTGATGATGAGGGATGGGGTAAAAACACCTGAACTGTCAGAAATTCCCTTTGGTTCTGTCTGTTGGATACTACAGGGCATTAAGTTCAGTACCCATAATTAGCACTATTCTGGTATTGTTGATTATTATTTTACTTACACATTCCTATATTCCTGGCTCCTTATCTATACTCAGCAGGTGCTCAGTAGCGCTGGTTACTGATAATAATAATACGACTAGAGAAATATGCCAACAAAGTTTTATGAAAGTCAGGAGATGCCAAATAAACCAAACCAAGGTGACTGGCAAATTGGAACTCTGAGGATAATTGCACAATGATGTCAGCATTGCTTTGTAAACTTGATTAACAAGAGCTGCTAATTACCTCATTTGTTTTGAGCTACTTTTTGGTTTGTATCTTCCTAATCATTTATATTTGGAATAGGAACTGTTATTTATGGATTCTAAAATATTTTCTTGTATTCCAGGATAAACATTTTGGGACTTTATTTTTTCTTCCATATGTATTTCAGTTAGCTAAAGTCAGTGTCATTACAGACTTGTTTTAAGGTGTATTAACATTAAAGATAATGGTTTTGTTTTAAGTTTAAACAGTCTGTAGATGATAAAATGCTTTTTTAAAATTGCTTTCTTGAGAGATCAATTAATGACTTGGCCATCTGAAAAAGAGTGGCAGAAGTTTATGGAAGCATGTTTAGAATTGGTTAACTTTTTTGCTTGATTAGAGAGTTCTCTACTCAGGTAATTTAACAAAGGTAGTACTGTATATCTTTTTGTATGCCCCACTACAACACTAATTTTTGACTTGGATGGTGTTACAATTCTCAGTTTTCTCTTCTTATTACCCTAACTAATCATTTTTAAAAAATATCAGATCATTTACTCTTTTGCTTGAAACTCTGCAAGTCCATCACATTAGGAAGTGATCTAAGTTCCTCATCAAACCCTAAAAATCCCTAAATATTCTAGCCACACTGGCCTTGCTAATGCTATCCCACTGCTCACTCATACTCATTCCATCCCAGTCCTCACCTTTTTGCTATTTCTTAAATGCCAATTTTGCTTTTCCTTGTTGACTTTGTGCTTGCTTTTTTCCCCTGCTTGTGGTACTTTTCCTATGGTCTTTTGGGTGGTGGTTTTTTTCAACATCATCATCTGGGCTGTGTTCAGATGTCACCTCCTTTTCTGAACACCTCACCAAAAAAGTATCTCTCCCATCACCTTCTATTCACTTTCCTGTCTTTAATTTCTCCTCATGGTCCCTATCACCTACCAAAATTATATTATGCATATTTTTTATGAGTTTATTAGGTAGACAAATATGCTACAGTAAACATTCAAGAAAAAGCAGGCATTTTAGGCTGTCTGGGCTGCAGGTGGAGAGTTGATCGGAAAATACTTCTCTATTCTTCTAAAACCGATGGCTACTGTGGTAGAAAAATCATCCTTTCGTGGTTGCTTGGGGTTACATTTATATTGAAAACATATTCTCCATGCAGCTAGTGTCACATCATTCATTTACCATATTAGGTCCAAGAGGTTTTGAACATATATTGTTGAGTGGGGCTAGGTATGGGTGAATAGTATCCAGAAATCATACATCTGGAGTGATTTCTAATGCCGCCCAAACAAAACTTTTGAAAAACAAGGAAATAAACACTCTTAATTCCTTTTGAATTCTATTTCTAATTACAGAAGATAATCTGTGACTCTGTAGTGCTCTTTTCATAAGTTGCAGCAAAGGAAAAGGCAATGTCAGAAGTTTTGCTAAGAGCGAATTATAATAATTGAGCCTTAGGGGCTCAAAGGAATGTATTACTCCTTTTATTTTTTTTTTTTTTTGTAGAGACAGAGTCTCACTGTACCGCCCTTGGGTAGAGTGCCGTGGCGTCACATGGCTCACAGCAACCTCTTAACTCGGGCTTACGTGATTCTCTTGCCTCAGCCTCCCGAGCAGCTGGGACTACAGGCGCCCGCCACAACGCCCGGCTATTTTTTTGTTGCAGTTTGGCCGGGGCTGGGTTTGAACCCGCCACCCTCGGCATATGGGGCTGGTGCCCTACTCACTGAGCCACAGGCGCTGCCCTTTTTTAAATTAAATTACAGCTGTGTACATTAATGAAATCATGGGGTATAATGTGCTGGTTTTATATACAATTTGAATTATTTTCATCAAACTGGTTAACATAGCCTTCACGGTATTTTCTTAGTTATTGTGTTAAGACATCCATACTACACACTTAGTAAATTTCACGTGTACCCTTGTAAGATGCACTGTAGGTGTGGTCCCACCCATTACTCTCCTTCCACCCATCCTCCTCCTCCCCTCCCCTCCCTCTCCCCTTTCCTCTTCTTCTTGGGCTATAATTGGGTTATAGGTTTCATAAGAGAGCTATAAACTGGTTTCATAGTAGGACTGAGTACATTGGATACTATTTTTCCATTCTTGAGATACTTTGCTAAGAAGAATATGTTCCAGCTCCATCCATGTAAACATGTAAGAGGTAAAGTCTCCATCTTTCTTTAAGGCTGCATAATATTCCATGGTGTACATATACCACAATTTATTAATCCATTCGTGGGTTGATGGGCACTTGGACTTCTTCCATGACTTAGCAATTATGAATTGTGCTGTAATAAACATTCTAGTACAAATACCTTTGTTATAATGAGGTTTTTGGTCTTCTGGATATATACCTAGTAGAGGAATTGTAGGATCAGATGGCAGGTCTATTTTTAGATCTTTAAGTGTTCTCCAAATATCTTTCCAAAAGGAACGTATTAGTTTGCATTCCTACCAGCAGTGTAGAAGTGTTCCCTTTTCTCCACATCCACGCCAACATCTCTGGTTTTGGGACTTTGTGATGTGGGCTAATCTTACTGGAGTTAGATGATATCTCAAAATAGTTTTGATTTGCATTTCTCTGATGATTAAGGATGATGAGCATTTTTTCATATGTCTATAGGCCGTGCGCCTGTCTTCTTCAGAGAAGTTTCTCTTCAAGTCCCTTGCCCAGCCTGAGATGGGATCACTTGTTCTTTTCTTGTTAATGCGTTTGAGTTCTCTGTAGGATTCTGGTTATTAAACCTTTGTCAGAGACATAATCTATAAGTATCTTCTCCCATTCTTAGGGCTGTCTGCTTGCTTTACTTACTGTGTTCTTGGCTGTGCAGAAGCTTTTTAGTTTGATCATGTCCCAGTAGTGTATTTTTGAAGCTGCTTCAATTGCCCGGGGTGGGGGGTCCTCCTCATAAAATACTCGCCTAGACTGATTTCTTCAAGGGTTTTTATAGTTTCATGTCTTAAGTTTAAATCTTTAATCCAGTGAGACTCTATCTTAGTTAATGGTGAAAGGTGTGGGTCCAGATTCAGTCTTCTACAGATCGCCAGCAGTTCACCCAGCACCATTTTTTAAATAGGGAATCTTTTCCCCATTGAATGTTTTTAATTGGCTTGTCAAAGATCAAATAACAGTAAGTAGCTGGGTTAATCTCTTGGTTCTCTATTCTGTTCCATACATCTACCTCTCTGTTTTTGTGCCAGTACCATGCTGTTTTGATCACCATCAATTTATAGTATAGTCTGAGGTCTGGTAGCATGATTCCTCCTGCTTTTTTTTTATTTCTGAGTAATGTATTGGCTATTTGAGTTTTTTTCTAATTTCATATAAAACAAAGTATTATTTTTTCAAGATCTTTAAAGTATGTCAGTGGAACTTCAATAGGGATTGCATTAAAATTGCATATTGCTTTGGGTAGTATTGACATTTTAGCAATGTTGATTCTTCCCAGCCATGAGCATGGTATGTTTTTCCATTTGTTAACATCTTCAGATATTTCTTTTCTTAGAGTTTCATAGTTCTCTTTATAGAGATCTTTCATGTCCTTTGTTAGGTAAACTCCCAAATATTTCATCTTTTTTGTCATTATTATGAACGGAATAGAGTCCTTGACTGTTTTTTGAGCTTGACTATTGTTGGTATATATAAAGGCTACAGATTTATTAGTGTTGATTTTGTAACCTGAGACACTGCTGTATTCCTTGATCACTTCTAAGAGTTTTGTAGTAGAATCCCTGTTTTTTTCCAGATATACAATCATATCATCTGTGAAGAGTGAAACTTTGATCTCTTCTGACCCTATATGGATACCCTTGATCGCCTTTGAAATGTATTACTCTTAATAGACTATTATAGGGTAATTAATTGCAAAGACTGTAGGACAGAAGGAAATATTTTTTTATTTCT
The DNA here is from genome assembly GCF_027406575.1 of Nycticebus coucang. Taxonomy (NCBI): domain Eukaryota; kingdom Metazoa; phylum Chordata; class Mammalia; order Primates; family Lorisidae; genus Nycticebus; species Nycticebus coucang. The sequence continues at coordinate 84,949,675 of NC_069790.1, forward strand.
CTGAAGAGATGGCGTTCTCCATGGTGTCAAATGAGATGTTTACCTTGGCTTCTCTTGGTTTCATTTGTGTTCTTTGTCCAAAGAGGATAAACATGGTACTTTTTGTTGTTGTTGTTGTTGTTGCAGTTTTTGGCCAGGGCTGGGCTCAAACCCACTACCCTCAGAATATGGGGCTGGTGCCCTACTCCTTGAGCCACAGGTGTCACCCTAAACATGGTACTTTTTACAAACCTTACTTGGAACTGATTTGCTTGCATTCCCCAGATGAAGGAACTTTATCTATTTTGCCAACTACCTTCATAAAAAAAAATAATTTTTGTTTCTTTTTAAAGTATTTCTTTGACTTATAAGTCAAAGTTGATATAAATTGTTTTCATTATTTTGTGATATATACTGTATTTGGAAATGTCCACCCAGTGCTTACTAGTACTAATGGTTGTAGATGCAGGGATTAATGGCTGGAATAAAATGAATATGATAATCTTCACTCCTTTGACTTGACCTGTTGTTTTATTTTAACATAACTGTACTTCATTTCAGTGTTTACTAGCTGTAACCTGGATTAGATATTCTAGCTAGATTACTGACCACAACAGCAACTGCCATCTTGTACATGAGTGATCTTTCTTCTAAAAAAGATAATAATTTCCTTAGCAGTAATAGTAAAGCAGCTTCTTTTCTGCCCAGCATCTGCTAGCTATAGGTTCTGCCTGTGAACATCTCTGGTAGCAACATAAACCATGAATCTTCTGAAGTAATGTCATGTTCCATTTTCCCCCCCAAGCTGTGTGAATGCTCCTGCAGGCTTCTCTGTGGTTGTACTTTTGGCATTTAGTATCTAGGGCTATTGGATCCACAATTTAGTCTTTCAATTCAAGGAAATCTGAGTCTATACCATCCTTCACTGAAATAGAGATCACTGGTAGCCAATTACACTTAGAGACAAAGAACATTACTTTAGTCAGTTACCTGAGCAGTAGAATAAAAAATTTCCCAAGTTAGTTGTTACCAAGAAATGGTAGAGAAAAACAAGTGGCTTCTGCTCATATTTTAACTGTTAGAAGTGAGTCATTGGTAGGTCCTGAAGGAAGGCACCTCTGGGATCCATCCAGAAGGCAGGAGAGGCCGACATCAGGATCTTGCAGTGACTGCTGGTATGTGTCCTTAGCAACTGAACTGAGCCAAGTGGATGGAAACCTTTTACTGGAGCTTCACAATTAACAAAGAACAACCCAGAGATAGTATTTCCTGTCATAAGTAGGACATTCATCACTGAGAACGTTATCCTAGTGCTAACTAGTAATTAGGCTAACAGGATGGTATAAGTCCTACTTTTCAGAGCTATTCAGCTACTGCAGAAAAAAAAAGCACCCACTGAGGCTAAATACCTCTTGTGCCAGCATTATGTGGGAAAGGTACAAAGAGTCATTTTTGGAATGGTTTCAGGCACCATCTAGACCCCATTAGATACGTGGTCCTTATTTCCACCAATGAACCTCAGTTATCTGTGAGAATCAGTCATTCATATGAGACTGTGGTGACCAGGAAGGCAGAGGCACCCCACCCACAGGGGTGACAGACTGAAATTTTACTTATATGTAGTAATATATAGATAGTTCTATCTAGATCACTAATAACTGCCATCCAGGACTTCCAGGACTGGTTAAGAATTCCTGGATGGGACACATTTGTAGTTTTGAAAAGTTGTGACATTATCTCTTTATAATGGTATAGCCATTGTAGATCATCAGTGGTTGATCCAAAATTCACCTATGCCACCTATTAACTCTATGAACACATGAAAATTATCTAACTTCTTGAAACTTGAGTTTTCTCTTCTGTGATGAGGAAATAACCAATCTTTATAGGATTGCAAATGCAAATTAAATGGGTGACATGTAAAATGTCTTAATAAGTTAAGTACAAGTATTATTATTATTAGGAACAGATTAGAACTTTCAGAGACATGGGAGCAGCTGATCAAATAATATTGATTGCATACTGGACAAGGAAATTTAAAGTCAGGGAGGAGGAGAGGGTGAACAAATATCTATTATGGAAAAAAAGATTTTCTGAGAAAACATGGTTTCATGCTACATGGGGTAAAATCGATTACACTTATATTTAACAAACACCTAAAGTAATGACTAATATGAATCAGGAACAATTTTATACATTAACAAATATAAACCCCTTTGCTCCCTAAAATAATCCTATGAGGTCAATACTATTTACTGAAGAGGAAATTGAGGTATAGTTAAGTAACTTATCCATGGTCATGTAACTATTGAGTGGCAGGGTCAGGATATGAATCCAGAAAATCTGAAAAAATCTGTACTTTGAATAATTTCCACATACTGTTGTCTGGAAAATGTCCACAAGATCCATGGGTCAGTGCCCGTAGCTCTGTGGGAAGGGTGCCGGCCACATACACTGAGGCTGTGGGGTTCAAACCTGGCCCGGGCCAGCTAAAACAACAATGACAACTGCAACAGAAATAGTCGAGTATTGTGGCAGGTGCCTGTAGTCTAACTACTTGGGAGGCTGAGGCAAGAGAATCACTTAAGCCCAAGAGTTGGAGGTTACTGTGAGCTGAGATGCCACAGCACTCTACCGAGGGTGACATAGTGAGACTCTGTCTCAAAAACAACAACAACAACAACAACAAAAAACAAAACAAAACAAATGCCATTTTAATTTTTGTTGAAATAAAGTGCTCTGGGGAGTCACTTAGGAAACCTAATCATGGTGATTTAAGGGGTTGCTGGTGTTTGTGTACCTTCCTCTAGGCCTTAGGTTGCTAAATAAGAGAATGCTATAATTCACTAAATTATCAATTGATTTTGACTTAGATTTAATAAATATGTACAAAAATTTAGGTATGCTTGATCCTGGCTCAGAAGCACACTTACTGATCTGCACAGATATTAGATGTTAAAGAACTTAGATTGTGGTGTGCCAGCAAATCTCAACTTTCATGAAATTACTGAAGACCATCAAATATACCACGTTTAGAAAGAAAGTAAAAAGATCCTTTGAAAATATTTACTAGAAGTCAAGAGCTTAAACTAGTGACTGCAAAAATATATTAAAAATTAATATGCGCAGTTCCACAAGGAAATATTAACTCCTCTATGTAGACCAGGTGCTCATTATGATTAAGAGCTAGTAACCATGGTGATGGACAACATGAAATTTACAAAAGTAAAGACATACCAGATAGAAAATGCAAATAGCAAAGGAGAGTGAATCCTGCCCCAATTGGTCCTAAGTAAGGGACTAAGGGCTCTCCAATTGGCTCCCTTGAATCTAAAGACTAAAGACTCAAATTTCTGTATGGCCATTTTCTGAGTAAAATCACTCATTTTAAGACTCTTGAATTTGTTCATTTGATAATGCCTTTTATCTAGAGTCAATTTAGATGTGTAGGAATGTATACAAATAGGGCTAGAGTTTATTGTTAAGCAGTATCTGGCAAATTGTGACTTTTAAAGTGATCTTGGAAACTTGAATGAGTACCTGAACCTTTTATGTAGACATTTATTGTGAATTTTCAGTTGATATATTGTAAGTGATCAATCACTTTTTATTTCTAAATTTATTTCCTTTGCTAAATCACGTAGCTGGCCCAGGTAGAGAACTTTATGCTGTAAACATCTGTTTCTGTGTCATGAAATGATTTATTTATCTATGAAATGGTGAGCTGTAGAGTAACAGTAAAGTTTCTTTACTCTTGCCTGTAATCTTTTGATTGTTTATAAATCTGTTCCCTGGACCCATTATGAAAATAGACTACTTGTCTGTAGAATTTCTAAAAGTGATGGTTTTGAATTTAAAAAGTTTTGAATTTAAAAAGTCTTCATAAACAATTAAAAGAATATTATCAAAACATATTACTTTATGGAAGAATAATTTTACTTGGGGAGGTTACCAGATTTTTCCTTTAAGGTACAATTCTTTATTTTGAAAGTAGTATGTGATATTAAGAAAAATGTGTGATTATACTTGTTCGATGGAGGAAAAAGTCTTGTACAACACTATTCACGGTTTTATCTGATTGTGATTTGGACCTATTTTAATGCATTTTTATGCTCTCATTTCTTGGGAGAGTCAAAATAAGTAGTTGACCTCAATCTGACAGTCAGAATGAAGCACTGCTTGTGTGAGCATGCCTGTGGACAGCAGTGAATGTATTGAAGTGAAGGTGGTGTGCTATATAAGAGCAGGGAAATAACTCTTTCATCTGCTCTGGTTCAGTAAAAACCTTAGTAGAATGCTCTACCTATGTTTGGTTACCAGGCAATTTTTTGTTTGTTTGTTTGAGACAAAGTCTCACTATATCACCCCCGAGAAGAGTGCTACGACATCACAGCTCGCAGCAACCTCAAACACTTGGGCTTAAGCAATACTCTTACCTCAGCCTCCCATGTAGCTGGGACTAGAGGCACCTGCCGCAACATCCGGCTATTTTTTGTTACAGCTATTGTTGTTTAGCTGGCCCAGGCCAGGTTTGAACCCACCAGCCTCGGTGTATGTGGCTTGTGCCGTAACCACTGTGCTACGGGAGCCGAGCCTGGGCCAGTGATAGGCTCGAAAAGGGACGTATAGAGACAGTACAGGATCCAGAGAATAATGGCAGAATTTATTCAAGTTATCCCAAATTGGTCCTGGAATAGCATTCTCAGAGTGGTTTGTCCTAACTTCGACAGAAGGTTGTTACAAGAAATAAGCATATGGAATTCATGATTGCATTGTTATTTTTTAAAACCGAAAATATTTTTCATTTTGTTCCTCAGTCCACAAATTCTGTATTTTACTTGTATCTCAGTTACATGGGGGGGTTCATTTAAAAAAATGCAAAACTTTAAAACCAGTTATCCTGGTAGTTATTAGGTTCATCTTAGAAACTTCACAATTTTAATGGGATTAATTATTTGGGGAGAAAAAACTTTCATTAACGGTTGAATGATGTTAAACTTAAATAGCAATAATTATTTAATAAAAACCAATTGGAATTAATCATCTCGCTTTCATAGATCCCCTTATAGTTATTGATGAAATGGAAAATACAAATCATGCAAAATACAAATATTTCTTGCTATTCGTACACACATATCAAATGGCAATTTTCTCATTATTTCCTACAACCTTTTATTTCTCTCTGTAAACTTAATTTTTTAAATGTATTAAACTGTTGTAATTATTTCTATTATTAGACATGTAGAAACATCTGATTCCTGAAGGGAAACAAAGCCTTTCCTAGCACTGAAAAAGACTGAGTGACAAGATGAACAGCAGTCTCAGTTTTAGGAAATAACAATGTAGTCATGAATTTCATGTGGTTATTTCTTGTAACAACCTCTGTCAAAGATTACAACAAAGCATTACGTGCAACTCAGGGAAGGCGATGAGCAAAGTGATATGTTGTGGATTCCTAATACGTACATATCTGGTGACAACATGAACCAGAGATTTCACATATAAAGCCTTGGACCTATCTTCCCTAAACATTTCTTCTCTCAGTCCGTTTTTGGAAGGGAGCTGGACATCCTGGAGTGCCAGTATTCTAAATTGCTGGCTGAAAGCCCATCCATATGCTTTGGAACTGAGATGAGCAAATAGCAAGATGGTTATCCTATTATAAAAATTGAGTAGCTCTAACAAGCCACACAGTGATAGTTGGATATAGTGGGCCTTATGCCCAGGATCTTGCTTCTTTTGGTTATCTTACACTGATCTCTTGGACAGTTCTTAGTATTATAATACCGATATAGTGGCCTCCCATAAATACTTAATGAGTAAATTAAAAACTAAGACTTTAGTTTTAATCCACATAAAACTTTGGTTTAGTCCACATAAAACTTCATTTGAATCAACATATGTGATGTAGCCACCAAAACAGTGAGTGTTACCTTGGGCTGCGGGAATTGATGTGCAGTAGCCAGAACAGGGAAGGAAAGGAAAGGTTTTCTCTGTCCAGTGCAGGCCATGTCCAGCAGTGTGTTGTTGTTTTAAGGGAAACATTAATAAACTAAATATTACTAAGTGTTGTGAAGAGACTAGAATCATTAGCTGAAGAACATAGTTGAAAGACTACAGGATATAAATAAGCAGATTCAAGGAGATGACTGCCATTTTCAATGGCTCAGGCCATAGCAGAGTCCATAAAGCAGAGGAATTGGACTTATTCTAGATGGCCTGCAGATGAAAGTAATAGGTGTACTTTTGCTCAATATAAAGAAAAAGTTTCTAATATTCTAAGAGGGAATTGGCTGCCTTGGTGAGCAGTGAACTCTTGATCAGTCAGAAGGGTAGCTTAATGAACACCAGGACAGGATGTTGTAAAAGGATTAAGACTTCAAAAGGATGGTTGCATTAAGATGTCCTTAAAGTTTTCTTCTGAACCTGGAATTCCCTGACTCTCTTATCTCTTCTTCCTACCCACCCACAAGTCCTATGTAGCTGCCTGGTGCTCATTATAAGGGCTTGTTTCAAGAGCCTCTGAGACACTGTTATTTATCTTTCTGAAGGCTTTATTCTTGGCATTTAAGAATTTCTATCTTTATTTACTTGAAATTGGGAGGAAAATGAACTTTTTCCCTATTGCCAAAAAGAAAACTTTGGCTAATATTTTGTTAATATTTATGTATATGTAAATATGTGGTAGATTGTTAGTATTATTCATATTTTACCATCAGCTAGTGTAATTGATATTATTTCATAAACTATCAAGTAGACTAAAGTGAACAGATGAAAAGAAAGATAGAGTCTGTATATTTTATTTAGACCAGAAAACGTTTATAATCTGAGGACAAAGATATAAGCTTGATTAAGCTTTCAAATGTGATGTGTCTTGAAAATGGATTTCTGTTGGAAGTTAAGGAGAGAAAATCTAGTGGCTTCTTCTACTGGCAATGTGTCCCAAGCGGACTTAACAGGATAAGCTCAGATCCAGTTAGAGTTCAAGATTCAACTGCTTTTAAAGCTAATTTGCAATTCAGTACTAGAGTTCCAGGCTCTCAGAAAACAAAGAATGGGCCTCTGCCCCCACTTGCATCTGTTCCTTTCCCCAATGGCCCTGCATTCAGTTATACAAAACCATGGTTAAGTTAGTGACGCATTTATATTTGCCAGAACTTTCTACTTAAAAAAACAGAAGATTCATTTTTGTGAGAAAGTTCCTTTTCTTTTTTTTCCCTGTGTGGCAACTTCTACCTATATATAAAAATTATATTTTCTTAAAAAAGGAAACACATAACCAGTTTTTCATTGCTGTACTGTGATCTATTTAAGTAAGATTTCCTTTTATCTATATGCTGTAGAAAAGAAGCCTCAGTTTCCATCACCTTGGACAAATAAGGCCACAGTCAGGTAGACCTACTGATTTTATTTCTACTCTTAAAAGCGGTGCTACTAAAACAACAACAAAAACCCAAAACGTCCAAACCTAGATTCCTTTCCACAAGGATTCCTTTCATGAATTTAGAAGTGGATGGAATAAAAGAATTGGTTGCTTCCAGGCAACCACTCATTAATTTCCAAAGATTTTCAGAGATTGAGAACATGGAAAATAGATGCTATAGTAATCATTCTTTTTATTTTCATCAGAAAAGGCCTAACTGGGTCTTTATAAGTCAACATAATACATTTCCCATATCTCTGAGAACATGGTGATCTGTTATGGACAGATCTTTTTTATTCTACTTTTGTTTTTTTTCTTTCACTTTTCTTTCCTTCCTTCCTTTTTATTTTTGACAGGGTCTTACTTTATCACCCTCTGTAGAATGCTGTTGCATCACAGCTCACAGCAACCTCAAACTCTTGGGCTTGAGTGATTCAGCCTTCCCAGTAGCTGGGACTATAAGGGCCTGCCACAATGCCTGGCTATTTTTAGAGACGGGGTCTTGCTCTTGCTCAGGCTGGTTTTGAATTCCTGAGTTCAAGCAATCCATCTGCCTTGGCCTCTCAGAGAGCTAGGATTATGGGTGTGAGCCACTCTGCCTGGCGGTTTTTTTTTTTGTGTGTGTGTGTGTGTGTGTGTGTGTGTGTGCTTTTTCAATTAGAATTTCATCTGGAATATTATCCCTCTTACAATTAAGTAATGATAAAAGTAGATAAATTTTAATATCATTTGAGTTTGTTTTTAAATTTTGTTGCAATTAAATGAAAGTAGAGCCAATAAGTGATGGATTATGTTCTAGATTTTGTCTCTGCCTCAGTGAATAGGTTCATATCTCTAGTGGAAGACCAAGACTGATTCACCAGTTACTCAGAAAATCACAAAACTACTATAAAGCCACTATATTTGCTTTACACTATTATTGACTTGGGTTTTAGATTCGGTTGCCTGAAAATAGAACTCTGAGATGGAGTGTTGCATGTGAAGGTTTTCTGAGAAATGCTCTCCAGAAATGTGCCTATAAGGAAATGGGAAAAGGCAGATTGGATAGAGGGAGAAGTTGACTCACAATGAAATTAAGGTCCCAAATGTCAGGGGAAGGATGCTTTTACCCTGAAGAGGGACTCTACTAACCATGTTTGATAAGGTAGGACAGCTTTCTATAGTCAACCATACAGGATATAGAATGGCAGGTTGGCAGGGAGGGTGAATCCTTGCGGATAGTGGCTTCTACTACTGAAAAGTTAATTACAACTGTGCTTACCATACCTGTTACCTCTGGACCATCAGAGTAAGCAGAGAATATTCACACTTTATCTCTTTTCCTGCCTCTCACAGTCAAAACTGTAGCTTAGATGTTGTATCTGAGAGTTGAATCTTAAATTTCTTACTGAAGAGATTCTTTTAATGAGACAGATTAATTAGATGTCAACTGGCTTATAATTAAGCTTTAACACTATGAACCCTTAAGTTTTGAGTCACCTTACGTGAGTTCTAGGAGTATTTTCTTTTTTAACTGGTTTTGTATTTATCATTTGAGAAAGTGCTAAGGTTTATTTTGACTAAATTTGTTTCCAGTTATTTTACTTGTTTAGATTTAGATAACACTCAGAATCTTAGGACTGTGTGATGTTCCACTCTCTGTTAACCAGGTAGTTAACTAACCACTGTGAGGAGAAAGTACTTTATTATTCTTCAGCCAGTGTCATGCCACTGGGATGATGCTGAAACTAATAAGGCTAATTTTTATAGTAATAATATTAGAGATCTCTCTTGACAAACTCAGGCCTTGGCTTTCTAGAAAATTTAAACTCATTTTTCTATTACTAGTACTTGACTTTAATGAAATCTGGGACCCATCAACTCTTGACAATATAGAATTAAAATGGCCTGGGTGTATGGTTGTATGTGTGTCCAAGGATGTAAAAGTGGGATGGCAGAGCAGAGCAGCTTGATTTGCTGTTAGTATCTTGGAATTTTCATCAAGGGCTACATCTAAACCAGTCATGAAATAAAATGGTTTGGATTTTCTCATTTTTTTCAGCAAATACTTACTGATGTGTTGAGGAAACTAAAAGTGAAGACAACGGTGATGACAGTAGTCCCTATGGGCGTAGCAAGGCAGGTGGGATAGAAGGCATGCTGGAAGAATTAATATCTGAGCAGAATCCCTTAATCTGAGTAAGAATCAGCTCTATCAAAGGCCGGAGTATGGTAAGGAGGGTTTTCTGGTGAGAGGGACAATGAGTGCAAAAGCCTCAAAGAGAAAGCCTGTCTATAGTTTGTTATAGTATTAACACAAGTCATAAATTTAGAAAGGAGAACTTTATTTTTAATGAAGTGCTATAACTTGCAATATGGCCATTTTAACTGACTGGGAAGTGTAGCTTCCAGTGGAGCTTACAAACAGGCACTTAGAGAGAAAAGGGAGTAAGAGAGAAATTTATGTTGATTGGGTTGTGAAATACACATCATAGGAGGAGCTATGGGTATTTAAGAAGGTGGTCCTAACACATGCATATTAAATAAATATGTATGCTATATGTTACCTATTGACTAGATTTGCATTTGGTTAGCAGTGTGGACAGCAATAGGAGAGCCCACAAGGGAGGCATCAGGACCAGGGAGCAGGCAAGAAATAGGTTGTGGGGGACCAGATTAGGGTGGAGACAATGAGGATGGTGGAAAGTGAACGGATTTGGGAGGCCTTTAGCAAGAATGTTAGCTCAATACTTGTTCTTGCTTAGTCACTGGAGGCAGGGTGATGTCCCACAAAGGTAGCACTCACTGCCTGGGCTTGTGCTATAGTCAAGATTGATTAAAGATAAAAAAGTTTGTTTTCTTTCCTTTGGGGTGGGCAGTGTGGAGAGGTGACAGGTTTACTCTATATGACAAGTCCATTGGCCTTTAAATGCAGACAGAATTAGGGATTGAGGCTACCCTACTCACACTCATTCTGTTTTTTTCATGATTAGGTAAAAGACAAGCTGGAAAGATAGAGAAAGGGAGAGTAAGGTATAAAGGAAAGAAGAATGAAAAAGGACTTTATTAAATGTAACAAAGAAAAAAGGCCTCATTGTATTAATTTTGTTAGACATCAGTGGGGGGTAATTAAGTAACACTATGTAAATGCAGACAGATATCATCCCATATTGCTATTGCTACCAGTAGCAGTCAGCTTGCAGGGGATAGGGAGGGAAAGTTCCTCTGTAGATCATGCTTTGAGAAACTGCAAAAACAGTCTTGACTTCTCTTTATTTTGAATCACGTTGTTTGTGAAAACAGCTCAATTTGGTAAGAGAACATTGTGGAGAACAATTAACTTAAAGGATATGCTGGTATGTATTTAAAATACTTTTAACAATGGAAATAGACTATTGTGGGGGGTTAATCTATGATAAGCAGTGTCTTTGGCATCTTTTTGTATGTTTAAGGAAATATATGGAAGAATTAAAAATGCATTTTTAAAAGCAATTGAAATAATACTCTCACTAAAATATCTGGTAGAATTTATTGCTAGAAATAAGTTTCTTTTCTACATTGAGAAGCAGTATTTTTGCCCTTGAGACATTTATGGGATCCATTAATTTCTCCTTACATTTCTTTTCTGTTAATTTGTATTTTTTCCAAGTTTAAAATGGATCAGTTGTTACTAACTGCCTTTTCTTTTGTATTTGCATTACTTCATTGCTTGAAACATGTAGACTACATGATAAAATGTTTGTGTAAAGGTTTATGATACATTGGCATTTTAATATACGACTGGCATAGATCCACTTATTTTCCATTTTATCAAACTCTTTTGCTTCATTTCATCTCAACTGTCCAGGATACCAGATACAAGTGGCCATTCACAAGCACTGTAAACCTTCATAAACGTCTGGAAAAGTTTCAGGGTAAGTTATCTTTCCCATTTGGAAGTTTAGATGCTTTGTTTTCCTTCTGGACAACTTGAAGTGTACAGCTGGATGAATAAACATGTTATTATGGGTGAAAAGGTGGGACTCACCTTAGCCATTAGCCTACTGTTTTCACCATTAGCCTGATGTTCTAACTCCAGATTTTTATTGCAGATATTGAATATAGGAAAGCTCTGTAACCATGTATCTTCAATTTGGCATGTGACCAGAGATTTTAATATTTCTGGATGGGGGATTGGATTGGGCATGGATGATGACAGCAAGAGATAGTTATTGTTTCCTAATGCCTGGCTGCCACTTTCGTAGAATGAAAACAAAATAATGGGATTTTTATAAAGAATAAAATAATAGATTTTATCCAGAGAGACTCAATCTTTACTAAGCTTACTGTAATTATCCTAAATAACACCAACCTTTATACTTTCTCTTATGTTTATTATGTTCTAACCATTATTAATGACAGTGTAATTATGGTCAGTAGAGGAATGTCACAATAATTATTTTGCATAATTTCGTGATTAATGTGTACATCTAATTAAAATGACTTTATTAAACATTTTTTTCCACTAAATACATAATTTTATTTTTATTAAGGAAAACTACTTTTAAATTCCCCACAAAATAATACTGATATTATTCAAAATAAAATTAAAACTAGGGTTTTAGCCTACCCCCACACAGTCCTGTTTTGAGGACAGTATGTTTAGTGTTTTGACCATCTTGTAAGTTTGTGATAAGTTTCACTAACTGAATTTCCCTTTTTTTATTTGATTGTTAGAAATAGTAGTAGGAATTTGAATTTAGAAGTAAATAAATAGCCATTTCCAGGAAGATGCCTGAGATTTAGAAATTGTTTGCATAAATGTTGTATATTAAACAGGTTAAACAAAGGTGTTTTATTAATTAATTTATTCATTTATGTATTTATTGAGACAGAGTGTCACTTGGTCACCATGGTAGAGTGCCATGGTGGCATCATAGCTCACAGCAACCTTAAACTCTTGGGCTCAAGCAATCCTCTTGCCTCAGCCTCCCTAGTAGCTAGGACTACAGGCATTTGTCAGCTATTTTTAGAGATGGGATCTCGCTCTGGCTCAGGCTGGTCTTGAATTCCTGAGCTCAAGCCATCCACCTGCCTTGGCCTCCCAAAGTACCAGGATTACAAGCGTGAGCCACTGCACCCGGCCAAACATATTCTTTTTAAAATCTGAAAGTTTATAATCATAAGTAAAATGATTCTTTTGGCATGGCATTTAGAAAAATAGTATCCGTGTAAACACATTTGTTAAAAAAAAGATCTTTTGCTCAGAAGATCAATATTTGTGACTGAAGCAGTGAGGGTTTTAAACATAAATTATTATGAGGTAATTTAAAATCCTTTAGAAAAGCAGTAGGGACTCCTGATACACAGACCCCTTACTGTGAATCTCAAGATGACATCCTACAGTTATAAGAAATGCTAGGCTTTAGGGTAGACCTAATGGACTTGGACACTTCTTCACGTATACTGAGAACCAACTCCAGGCCTTGAAGTGGGGCTAGAAGCCTGGCCGCAGGCAGTGCTTCTTCTAGTAGTTCTGTTGCAGATCACTATCTTGTCTCCCACCTTCATCCTTCTGAGACTTCAGTTTCCCTCTTGGATTAGGTCTTGTCATAGAGGAACTAGCCCCTAACAAATTCCTGTTCTACTTTGAATGCCTTCAGGGGTCCTCACATTTATCCTGTCTCCCCACCCCCCACATAATTCATTGAAACTATTTTTCTGCTATATTCCTGCCACTCTCCATTGGAGAAACATCTGGCTCAAATAATTCACAATCCACTTGAAAGTACATGCTAATTTCTTCAGTTTTAATTTAGGTTATCTCCTCCCTAACCCTTCTATGATCTTCCCGTGTTATAGGCATCCACTCCTGCTTTGGACCCCAAGTGCTATTGGAACTTTTTCTTTGATAACCATGGGCCCCTTTGTTGAACTTGCCCTTGTTTTTCACCATGGATCCAGATCGCAGGTCCTTCTAGGATGGGAATTGTGTCTTATTCACTCTTAATGCTTCTCTGCTTACCGTTGTGCCTAAAATGAATAGGTATGTTTTCTTTTCCTGAACAAATTATTTAATACTGGAAAGTCTGATGGGCAGGAAAGTAAGTGCATCCTGCTTATCACTAAGTTTTATCTCTTTTGCTCTCTAGCCATGTCTTAGTTCCAAGCTCTCCAGCTTGCTCTCTCTACATGAATTCAGGTTCTTATCTTCTCTTTGCTGTGTTGCTACTAGAACTGCCTCCTATGGGGCTCCCTTCCTTTTAGGCTTAGCCTTCTCATTTCTTCTCCAGGGTGGAGGCATAATCATTTATTAATATACAAATATATAGATATCACTCCACAGTTTATAAGGTAAGTTCCAAGGTCCTTAGTATGGTGCACTAAACCTTTCATGGTCTGGACCTGGATTCTCTAATTTCATCTCTTCTTATTTCTAGCTTCAACCATAGTGGACTGCTTGTATGGTTTCATATAGTGATTATGGTCTCCCTTTATTATTTAGTGTGTGTTTATAAGGTGGTAGAACCACATTTCTTGTGGTGGATGTGGGTCAGGTAAGTATCTATTACGTTCTGTCCTTGCTACCAATCTGGCTACCTGTGGGCTGGAGCAGAATTTTTCAGGAGCACAGGCAGGTCAGTCTTGCTAACTTTGGTAGTGTCTATAAGCCCTGTTTTGATGAAGTTTTTAAAATCTATATTTTAAGTACTAATTAAGCCCCAAAACAATTCCAGCAAAGCTCTATATAAAGACAGGAAACATGTTTATTTTTTCCCTATTGAATCCATAGGGCCAGGAACAGTGTCTAGCACTGCCTAGCAGGTGTTCAGTATGTGTTTGTCGAACAAAGCATCTGATGAATGAATGAATGAATGAGCAAGATTTAGGAATCCAGGGGACAGATTCTGGACACTAGCTGTCTGTACTTCTGGTCTTATTCCTGATTGTATTTATGTTCTCACCTGGGACTTAAGCTTTGATCTGAAACCTGGTATGTTTACCTGAAAGCTTATAGCTATTCTAGAACTTGTCAACTCCACATTTCTTGTCCCTTTCACTAGCTGTATGTACCCTGTGAGCTACTGGCCTGAGATTGGGATATGTTTCCAACCAGATGACCCTCCTTGAACAATGGCATTACTATGGTCTCTGCCTGCTGCTGAGCTCTACCCTGTATATCTCTGTGGCAGCAACCTCACCTCTGGCATTGGGGGAATATCTCTTTGTCATTTGAAATTGCATGGAAGCCAACCTTTCTTTTAGCTGGGTGAGTTGCCTCTGTCTCTACTGCACCCCTCAACCTCACCCAGGGTCCTGGGCCATTTTCTTTTCTCTACCATCCTTTAGAGTTACTATATGTCTCATAGTTAAGGCTGAACAGTTCAGGATGTTTATAATTGAGGCATTTTTCATTGGTACTCATTATATGCAGCACTAGCCAAGCAAACAGATTTTTTCTTTGACCTTACCTCAGAGGTAAAATACAAATCACTTCTGTGATTTAAGTTAATTTTTCCTGGTCATGTTTATGCATAAGTAAACTTTCCTTGGGTATATGACCATTGAAAGAAGAGTAGGTTAATATACATACCTGTACTTGTAATTAAACATGACTTAATATTATTGGCCCACAAATTGAAGTCAAACATGATTTTAAGCAATATTTAAAATTAATTTAATGTTTAGTTTCTTCTTGTTATTATTTCTACATATTTTTTTACATGTGGAGAAGAACCATTCATGGGTCACATCACCTGATTGACGTCTATCCAGTTTTGCACTCTTTACCTAGAATATCAGAAATGAGTAGAGATTTGTGCATGACTCAGAATGCAGAAATGTTATATCATAGTAACACAACATAACAGCATATCCTGTGATGGTTTTTCTTTTCATAATCAGAGTTCTGGTTGTCAGGCTATACTAGGAAGCTTTGCAAGGGGTGAAGCCTTTGAAGTAACCACACAGTTGCTTCTCTCTTCTCTCCTCTATGATTATTATTCTTTTAAAGTGAATAAGCAGGTGATCGATTTTATCACCAGTACACAACAATGAGTCTCCACAGAACAGGGATAATTGGAACACAGAGATGTGGGCATATGCAGAAAGATATCAACTGGAAATGACCCGAAGAAGTCTTAACAAATAAAATATGGCCTGCTGGGAAGTGTGCAGCAGGTAGTAGGGGACCAGCAGAGGGTCTGGGGAAAACTGGTGAAACCAGCCAGGAATCGAGCTAAGGTAGAAATAAAAAGAGACCCAGCTTTTGGAACAATAGTTTGAGATCAGGAGCATCAGGTCAAGTTCACACAGGCTGACTCAGTGCTGGGATACAGAGCTACAGCCTAAGTCTCTGAAGATCTTTTCACTGGTAACTGGGGCATGCAATAATGAAAAGTAATTCAGGAGTTAAGTGGGATACAGCTAGTCAGGCCTGATTTCCCTGTGTGTAGAATTTAGAAATCAGAAGGTTGCTATTAATTAAGAGTTAGAAACTGCTCAGGACAAAGGACTAAAACAGTAATATTATTTCTGTTGTTTTGTTTAGGGATTACTTGGTAATTACTGGTAGGGACGTGGGAAGTCATTGTAATAAAGTTCTTGTGAATATTGGGTTTGGACTGGAGTTTTGACTCCTTGCTTATGGCCAATTAGATATCTTAAGTTTCTATAATTCAGCTATAATTTGTCCTTTTTCTCCCACAACCCAGGACATCTGTCAATGTCTGGAGACATTTTCATTTGTCATGACTGTGGGAGGGGACGAGGGGGTAACCTTTATTCCAGCTAGTGGGCAGAGGCCAGTGTTGCTGCCAGATATTCTAAAAGGCATAGAAATCCCCCACATCAAAGAATTATCTAGCTCAAATGTCAGTAGTGTTGAAGTTGGGAAACCCTGCTATAAACCAAATGGACTCTGCCCTTTTTTTTTTAATCCTGGGATTCTTTGTCACCGTGGACGTGTTTCTTCAGCAGTTCTAATACCCCTCAAACATTTTAAATTTATTTTAAATATAGCAGAATCATCTTTCAGCACCTAGTTATCCACTAGGTCTCTACAGCTTAGCATTTTCTAGCTGTGGCCCTGGGGTGTGTGTGTGTGTGTGTGTGTGTGTGTGTGTGTGTGTGTGTGTGTATGTGTGCGCGCGCGCGCGCGGGCACGCAGTTCTTAGTAGCAGAACAGAATGAAACTGCAGACCTTCAGAGACCTTCACAAAGGATTAACATATAACCTTCACTTTCAGGGCATTCACCATCTGAGCCACTTATTGAAATAGGTACTTGACGCAGAGGTGCAGAATGGTTCTCCTTTTTTTCTCTAAGCTAGAAGCTGCAATGTGACCTGATCTATTGTTTTTAATGGCAGATTAGTTTCTTCAGTGCCCTCAAAAGCAACAAAACCTGGCCATGAAATTCTATTATTCTTGCAATCTGATGGGCATATTCTCCTTTCATTCAGATATAGCTTGGAGACTTGGCCTTGATTTTTACAGCATCTGCGTATGCTAGGGCCACTAATAAAGTGGGCACTGACATCAGAATTGAATCACCTTTGTTAATCTGTTAACCAGCAGGGTTTGCTTATGCCTAGTTAATTTTTTCAGAGGAATTATTCTGTCATAGGGAGTTTCTGTGTCCCTTTAAGTTTAGAGAGTTGAGGGGTTCATTTTTTCTTGTGGTCTTCAGTTTCTTTTTGTGTATATAACATATGGAATCATAGATTCGAAAAAGACTTGTAAGCTATTCTATGCAGCCAAATTCATCTTGCCACCCACCTGTTTTTATAAATAATGTTTTATTGGAATACAGAAATTCTCATTTGTTTATATGTTATCTATGTCTACTTTTGCATTAAAATGTCAGAAGTGAGTAGTTGGGGCAGAGAGCATATCTGCAAAGCCTAATATACTTATTATCTGCCCCTTTACAGAAATAGTGTATTGACTCCAACCTACTCCACCTTCCTCATTTTTCAGGTGAAGAAATTGAATCGTAGAGAGATCACCTGACTAGACCAAGGTCTCATCATGAACAGAATTTAGATTAAGTCATGATTAATGCATGTTTTGGGGAATGAGGATGATGAATATCAGACCACTGACTAGCTGTCTTGTAACAGCAAAACAAGGGGAAAATAAATATTCTGTAAGTTGATTTGCACAAAGACAAATGATTAAGCTCAATTGATGTGCTTCTCCCAATAACTAGACCAGTTGTCTTATGTCATGCTGATACTGCTAAAGTAAGACTTTAGTCAAGTAATATCACAATTTTACATGGTTAGGTCTCTGTTTTCAAAAGAATAGCAAAATATTTATTGGTCAGCCTCTTGTATCTCAGTTTTATATTCCTCACAAGTTGAACTACTGATGGTAAGTCAGGGAAGGCAGTTGGGTAACTGCTGAAATCTTGAATATTGAGACTGACTAACTGTCCCCATGTTCCGCTGTGGCACCAGCTGACAGTGATGAAATCTATAGAAGTAGGGCACATTTCCATAACATGAATATTCAGGGTTGGTGATGCAAGAATTATTATTAAACCACTGGGAAGGAACACGTTCTCCTTATTATTTGATTGAATACTAAATGCTGCCTTTTAAAAATAATTCGGTATGAATACTTTGATAATGAGGAAAGAGAGACGCTTGGAAAAAAAACCCCTCATACATTTCCCCCCCTTGTACAGAAGAAGGAAATTAAATTAAGTTTAAAATATATAGCATGTCTAGAGGAACTATTTTGGAATCATTAGCTATATTTCATCCAAATTTGTCTTACATATATTGAAGGATAATGTAATAGAAGTCTGGATAGAGTTTGATGTTAATGATTTGTGTAAAAATGGATTATGTAAAGAAGCATGCTGAAGCATACATAAAGACCCCTGCAAATATACAATGCCTATTACAAATAGCAACTTCTTCTTTAAAACAAAGCAGTATTTGTTAGATGTGGGACATTTTTGCCATAGTTCTGAGTAAAGATATTTGCATGTCTGTAAATGACACAGTTTATACCTCTCAAAGGCCCTTGCACCCCTAAGAATCCTGGGTACACAGCTGAAGTGCACTGTATATGTGGTACATCCAGTTCTTCATAGCAAAGATTTTAGGTATGGGAAGTAGAAAAGAAAGGAAACTGATTTCATTCATTCATCCATCAAACATGAATTGAGCCTCTGCTACATGCCAGGTAGTACACTAAGCTCTGTTCCTATACAAATAAGGTACACAGAGTCCTTGTCTTCTAAAAACTCATGATCAAAAGGAGGGTGCAAGGTAGGTGTGGTGGTGTGCACCTGTAGTCGCAGCTACTCCAGGGGCTGGGGCAGGGGGATTGCTTGAGCCCAAGAGTTCAAGGTCAGCCTGGGCAGCATAGAAAGACCCCACTCGTAAAAAAAAAAAAAAAAAAAAAAACTATTAAAAAAATAAAGAAGGGTGCAGGCAAATGAACAATTTCAACAGTGTATAGTCCATGTTCTATAGGAGAGTAATCTGAGGATGCCATTGTGAACAATTTCCCTTTCCTTTTACTGGTTATAATTATTCATTCTAACTCTTCTCTAGTCAGTTGAGGTGGGGTTGTCCCTTAGACCAAGATTGAGTTTGACACCCTTCTCTATTTTCTCTTTTCTACCTCCTCCTGCCGCAATGATGCTGCCTCTACTCTTGATTGTCTAGTTTGTGCTTCTCTCTGGCTGCCTTTCCCCAGCTGGCCACCCTTTGTTTCTTGGGCCATAGATGTTTCACTTCCTCCTTATTTTCTTCCTCTTTTTCCTCACCAGAATGAAGCCACCTAATGCCTTTTTGCTGAGGTTTACTCTGTCAACTAGCAAACAGATAATTGTTCAGTTAACTTATCTAATAGATGTTCCTATATATTACGAAAAACTGTATCCAGGAATCTATCTAGTAACTTTATTTTAAATGAAAATTCTTAAAGAGTACAAATCTTTTATTCAAAAAGATGGAGGGAAGCAAGGCTAAAGTTTTAGGCATTGTCATCAAAAGATAGAAGGGATATTTTCAGTTTCTCATGCCATATGATCAGGCAAATATGAACAAGAGGTGAGGCAGGGTCAACTAGAGACTGGAATAGCTCTGTACAGGAGCCATCGACAATTCTTTTTAGCACAGTTATTACCAGCCATTCATCCCATACTTTTTCTTCCCTTATTTCTTAAAAGGACACTGGCTTGTGCGGTGCATATTAGCAGAATGCATTGGGAAGAATCTGGATTTTGAAATCACACAGTGCTCAAATCAGAGACACAGGTTTTGCAAAAAGAAAAATGTATGTGCAAATGCATAATATACTGCTTGGCTTCAAATTTATGATAAATACATGAATTATTTTTTTCTTCATTTTTTTTCCTTTCCTTCCTTCATTAAGGGGGATAATAAGCACTGGTTATTTGCACACAGCAGCTTTGTAGAGAGAGTAAAAGGTGTTTCTGGAACTGAGCTCTGTGGGGTCGGTGCAGAAACCAGCATATCTACAATATTTATTCAAAGAGAGAATTGTGATGACGATGCAATCACACTCCTGGATGCCTGGGGTGAATGACTGACAGTCAAACACCTCAGCCGCTGTGAGATGGAAACCTCCAGTGCGTGTCTCTGAGGAAAGGGGCAGAGACCTCCTCCAAGGTCGTGCGGAAGCGAGGCAGCAGGCAGCCTTGCAGGGGAGGCAACTGGGGGAAGAGACAGCTGCAGAGAGAGGAGCTATTATGGGTGCCTCTCTCTGAGGCAGGGTGACCGTGTATATATGCTTTGGGATGTCAGCTCCTTACCAAAGAGCCGCTTTGCAAACTCTAGTTTTCCCTTCATCCTTTAGGATTTTGAAAAATAGTACCCTGAGGCTGCTTTGTTTTTTTTTTTTTGTTTGTTTTTTTGCTTTGCTTTGCTTTAATGACTTACATTACAACATGAGTTTAAGTGCAAGAGAGTTTAGAAATTCCTCAGAGAAATGGATAGGCCCTGATGTAAGCAAAGTTCAAAAGGAAAAATGAATTTTATGCTAATTTTACCAATAAGACTTGGGGCAGAGTGGCTAAGCTTTTTGGCAGAAGGAGCCATGTCCTGTCCAGTGTGCTAGACAGTGTTGTGTGGTTGGTGCTCAGATGGCGGAGGTAGAGTGTGAACTGTTGCTCTGACTGGGATGAGGGGAAAGATGTCTGATACCGCTCCCTCACGGCAGGGCTGGGGCTAGAAACCTGAAGAGCCAAGCTAAGCACAACCGTAACAAAGCACACTCATTCTCTTTCTCCCAGTGGCCACAGAAGGGCTGAGGGGTGAGGGCTGGGGGATGAATGGCTACAGCCTGAGACACTGTGGTGAGGGGGCTGCAGAAAGATGGCAGCCACAGTGATTATGGAGCCAAGTAGATTCATTGTGGGTGGTTGGACACGGCCTAAATCACTTACAAGATGAAGAAGACACACTGGACAGCCTTTTGGGAGCAGAAAGTCCAGAAAAAGGTGAAGAAATAGGTTGGAGATTGGGACACACAGCGATCTAATCACCAGACCCACATGGAAGGGCAATAGAAAGCAGGAGGGGGGAAGGAGGTGCCACTGGTTTTGGAGCAATTCTAGAATGACTTCCGCAGGGTAGAGCTGTGCCAACAATAGCTTGATGATAAATTTTGCATTTTATCAGGGCAGCTTGGAGGGTCTCCTGGTAATCCATTCCCAGAGCTGCTGTTTTATGAAAAACTATAGCTTCTTTGATCAAGGAGTTTCCTGAGTCTGTCTTGAAAGGCAATAATACCTTTTTGGTTAACTGGATGGTTAGTACAAGATGGGAGCTGACTCTAAAGAGTCCCCATGATAATTGCTCTTTTTCACTCTGTCTGAGCTCCACGTAGACAGAACTTATATTTGTCTTATTTTTCTATCTTATTGAGAATGGAAATTGTAATTGCGTATTTCATTTTGATATTTTAAAAAATTAAAAGTTTAAAAATGAGTTTGAAAATGAAAAACTCATTGCCATTGTACAGCAGGATTACAAAAAAGCTTTGTTAGAACATTTGTGTCTTGTTACTCAACATAGCCAACCTTATTAAAGACAGTGCGTCAACAGTATTGCTCTAAGTTGTAGTATTATTAAAATCATATTTCTGCCTTGTGCAAAAATACACAAAAATACAAGGTTGTCATTTTTTTGGTACAAACGCAATGACAGAATATATATGGGCTCCTGTGACAACTTACTGGTTTTTAAATGTCAGAATTTATTATTCTGGTCCTAAACTGGAGTTGTGATTTGCTAGGTCTAGCATATTTTTTAAAAAGGCAAAAAACTAACTCACTTATCCAGAACTGGAAGAGGTCAGTAAGACAGATAAGAAAATGTCTCCAGTTTGCACTCCTGGAAGGTATCTCAATACAGAGCCAGGGGAAGCATGAGGGAGCCCAGGAAGGAGGAGGTAGACCAGGGGAGGGGTGGATGGGCTGTTGCCAACCACCAAGCACTTATTCCTGTTCCTGAGGAAATGCAGCATTTCAGGACTCTTCTTAAGGAGAGGAATGTTTGGATTCACCTTGGCCACTTTCTCCCCAGGGATTTGCCTGGTCCTGCTGCTGGGTTGTTTGCCTTTTGCTGAATTGCTCAGGCAAGTTCACCACTCTCCCCAGAAGAAGACTGACTTTGGTGTTACAGGAGGGCCTCAGGTCTCACCTGGAGAGTGATATCTACCACACTCTTCAGCACATTCTTGCCAATTAGCAGTGGCTGCAAATTTCTTCTCTGATTGATCTTTGAAACTTCACCGGCAAGGGGCAGTATCCCAGATGAATAGGATTATTGGCATCAGGGACTTTGTCGTTTTTCCTTCTTACTTACATTAGTTTGTCAGGACTGCCATAACAAAATGTCATGACTGGGTGGCTTAAACAACAGACATTTATTTTATCACAGGTCTGGAGGCTGGAAGTCATCCAAGATCAAGATGCCTGCAGGTTTGGTTTCTCCTGAAGCCTGCCTCCTTAGTCTGCAGATGGCTTCCTTCTCTCTGTGTCCTCACATGGCCTTTTCTTTCTGTGTGAGCACTTTGGTATCTCTTCCTGCCCCTGTAAGGACACCACCAGTCCTCTATGATTAGGGCTCCACTTCATGATCTCATTTATCCTTAATTACCTTTGTAAAGACCCTATCTCTAAATACAGTCACATTGGGAGTTAGGACTTACAAATACGAATTTTGGAGGACACAATT
Source organism: Nycticebus coucang (assembly GCF_027406575.1). NCBI lineage: Eukaryota > Metazoa > Chordata > Mammalia > Primates > Lorisidae > Nycticebus > Nycticebus coucang. Next base: position 84,972,261 of record NC_069790.1, read on the forward strand.
CATGCCATAATACCTCCCATGTATCTTCTCTTGGTGGAAAATGTCAGTAGAAATGTAGCATGAGCAAAAATTAAGCCTTATATTTTTGAGACACTGAAATTTTAGGATTGTTTGTTAATGCAGCACAACCCTGTCTATTCAGATTAACAATAGTGGTTTGTACTTTCTCTGAGTTGCACAGCAACATGTTGTCCTGTTTAATGGGGCAGGGCATCTTTTAGTAGATCCTGTACTCCTATGCACCTACATATAATCATCTATATCAGACCCCCCAGAATGGATGCTCAGGAATGGTGACTCTTAGGTGAGAGATGCCAAGTAAAATTGCAACAATATTTAACAACTATATACTGAGAACCCACTATACCAGGCTCTAAAGATATGCCGATAAATAAGACAGTATCTCCACCCCACCCCATAGCCCAAGGAAGGGAGATATTAAGAAAAAACATAAATTAGTGACTATTATAATTTAGGTATGTGCTAATAAAAGATGATATTTCAAATTTTTCTTTTTGGTTTTAGCTTCAAAGAGATGGTTTTCTCACAAATGAAGTCTAGTGTATCCAGAAATTAGGTGATAATTACTACATGAACACAGACAAAGACTGAAGGAGTAGTGTTAGAGGCAGGATGACTGAAATTGTATCATCTGTAGTCTGATTTGGGAGCCATCAGCATGTAGATGATGATTCCAGTTATGGAAGTGGATATCATCCATGCTGGTGGGAATAATGTTGGGTGGGAATAAAAGAAGGACTGGAGTAGGAGTCTGAGAATACCAACTCTTAAAGAACAGGTAGAGAAGGAGGTTCAATCACAATGACTGAGACAGAACCCCCTGGAAAAATAGGAAGAAAGTCAAGAAAGGATTACTGCAGAAGGGGAGTGAAGAGAGAATTTTCAGGAGAGTTTCTGACAAGAGTTAAGTAACATGAGAACAAGAGTGGGGACATGAAATTTACCAATAGGTCATTGGTGACTTTAATGAAAGTGGGGAAGACAGAGTGAGATCCAGTGGGTTGAAGCATGAATGGGAGTTGGGGAAGCATTCCTTGTGTACATTTCTTCTCAAAAATGTGGCTGTAAAGGAGATAAGTGAGACCAAGAGTCAGTTGAGAAATAGGAATTTTAAGTGTGGATTTTTATGTTTTAAGACAGGAATAGAAAATATGAATTCCAATGAGAAGGTGCAGAATAGGAGTTGAAGATAAAAGAGAGGAGATAATTCATAGAGCTGGGTTCTATGACAATAGGAGCAGAGGAGAAAAGGAGAATTTTAGAAGGGAGGACTTCTATTGTTACAGTAGGGAAGGTGGGGCAGATGGCTAGGTAGGAAAGTTTATGGATTTGCAGTAGGATAATTAAAAATTTATGTGTGATTGAATGGCAATCATTAGTGCTGTTTGTTAGGTATTTCTGGTGTAGCCTTTAGAGCATTTTGGGAATTCACTTCCCTGCCTTCATGGAGTAGCCATGAGACTTGCTTTGGTCATTAAAATGTGGGGAAAATCATCTAGGTTAAAAGTTTTATAGCCAATGCTTGATTTGCCACACTCTCTCCCTTTTCCTCTGCCAAAGTGATTAATACCATTCCAAACAGTGATTGCTTGTTTAGCTAGGATCTTGGGACAGGACAGAGCAGACCCAGATGATCCACAATGGACATGTAGCATGAGTGAAAGGTGACCCTTGATTTTTTCTTGAGCCACTGAGATTTTGGCATTGCTTGCTAGTGTACCATAACTTATCCTATCCTAACAATAATTGTAGCTTGTGTTTTCTCTGAGAAGTCAGAAGGTAAATCCTTCTAAACTTAACTCTAAAATGAAATTAGCAATTATTTTAGGTCAATGTACCTTATCAATTACAGCTGGCAATTTTACACAATTGGTTGAAAACAGAAGAAATGACTGACATGTTCATTTATTTCAGGATTTTAATTTTTCTCCACACAGAAGTAGTGATGACTCACATTTATAACAGTACAAAATATCCTTCTCAGTTTGATCAAGTCCCAGTAGTGTACTTTTGAAGCTGCTTCAATTGCCCGGGGGCTCCTCCTCATAAAATACTCACCCAGACAGATTTCTTCAAGGGTTTTCCCTGCACTCTCCTCTAGTATTTTTATAGTTTCATGTCTTAAGTTTAAATCTTTAATCCAGTGAGATTCTATCTTAGTTAATGGTGAAAGGTGTGGGTCCAGTTTCAGTCTTCTGCAGGTTGCCAGCCAGTTCACCCAGCACCATTTGTTAAATAGGGAATCTTTTCCCCACTGAATGTTTTTAATTGGCTTGTCAAAGATTAAATAACGGTAAGTAGCTGGATTCATCTCTTGGTTCTCTATTCTGTTCCATACATCTACCTCTCTGTCTTTGTGCCAATACCATGCTGTTTTGATCACTATTGATTTGTAGTATAGTCTGAGGTCTGGTAGCGTAATTCCTCCTGCTTTGTTTTTATTTCTGAGTAATGTCTTGGCTATTCGAGGTTTTTTTCTGATTCCATATAGAACACAGTAAGTAAAGCAAGGAAACAGCCCTAAGAATGGGAGAAGATATTTGCACGTTATGTCTCCGACAAAGGTTTAATAACCAGAATCCACAGAGAACTCAAACGCATTAGCAAGAATAGAACAAGGGATCCCATCGCAGGCTGGGCAAGGGATTTGAAGAGAAACTTCTCTGAAGAAGACAGGCACACGGCCTTCAGACATATGAAAAAATGCTCGTCATCTTTAATCATCAGAGAAATGCAAATCAAAACTACTTTGAGATACCATCTAACTCCAGTGAGACTAGCCTATATCACAAAATCCCAAGACCAGAGATGTTGGGTGCGGATGTGGAGAAAAGGGAACACTTTTGCACTGCTGGTGGGAATGCAAATTAATACATTCCTTTTGGAAAGAGATATGGAGAACACTTAGAGATCTAAAAATAGATCTGCCATTCAATCCTGTAATCCCTCTACTGGGCATATACCCAGAAGACCAAAAATCACATCATAACAAATATATTTGTACCAGAATGTTTATTGCAGCCCAATTCATAATAGCTAAGTCATGGAAAAAGCCCAAGTGCCCATCGATCCACGAATGGATTAATAAATTGTGGTATATATACACCATGGAATATTATGCAGCCTTAAAAAAGATGGAGACTTTACCTCTTTCATGTTTACATGGATGGAGCTGGAACATATTCTTCTTAGTAAAGTATCTCAAGAATGGAAGAAAAAGTACCCAATGTACTCAGCCCTACTATGAAACTAATTTAGGGTTTTCACATGAAAGCTATAACCCAGTTACAACCTAAGAATAGGGGGAAGGGGGAAAGGGAGGGGAGGGAGGGGGAAGGTGGGTAGAGGGAAGGGGATTGGTGGGATTACACCAGCGGTGCATCTTACAAGGGTATATGTGAAACTTGGTAAATGTGGAATGTAAGTGTCTTGGCACAGTAACTGAGAGAATGCCAGGAAGGCTATGTTAACCAGTGTGATGAAAGTGTGTCAAACGGTCTGTGACGCTAGTGAATGATGCCCCATGATCATATCGATGTACACAGCTATGATTTAATAAAAAAAAAAATCCTTCTCTAAATATGCAGAATGGATATGTTGTGTTGAGTAATTTTTAAAAAGTAAAAGATAAACATGCCATTGACAAAGGAAATCTTTACTGTTAAAAATCAACTTTTAATATTCCCTTTATAACTTGCCATAGAGTTAAAAGATTAGATAATAACATGGAAATATATACAACATGAGGGAAAGACTTATGGGTTTCTGAAGACACCAAGAATTGCTTTTCTACCAAAACATCGAGACACAGTTAAGAGTTTAAGGATTTAGAGGAAGAAGGTAAAGATAATACCAATTTCAGTACATAGGGACTGTACCATCTCTCTCTCTCTTACACACACACACACACACACACCCACACATTTAAAAGCCTGGAGAGTTTTGAAGGCAAACTTTATAAAATAATTTACCAATAAGAGGCATTTTGGATTTTGTTCTACTTCAGTTTAACAACATTAAAAAAAATTCCTCTGTGAAAGGCTTTTGGAAAGAAAGAAGAAAACATTCTTTTACTTTCAACTCAATTGTCACTCAGACGCACCCCAGGACAGACTTACTTAATGCTGTAACCTGAAAGAAAGGAGGAAGGAGTGGATGGAGTTGGTTGCCACCTGGCAACAACACAACCTCTGTAACATTGGTTTGTGTGATTAACACAGCCCCAGTCACTTTCTGTGCCCACTGTAAATTTTGGTATAGGGAATTTAAGTCTTACTCTGCCAGCTGAATCCTAATAGAGAGTTAAGTCAGTGATAGAATTGGGGTCCCTTACAAAGACTAATGTATAGAAGTATAAATGGACTTTCCTGCTAAGGGCCGCATTTCTCAGTCCTTTTCTCTTCTCTAAAGGAGGTTACAAAGTACTGAAAGTTATTACTGCAAAGAGAACTTTTGCAAGTAGTTAGTGAAGTTTCAGAGCCTGCACTGCAGAGTATTTGATTATTGGGACGTCTTCACATTAATCCAAAACTCTTTCTCAGCTCTTTATCATTAAAGACATCTCCTTATGGTCAATTTATCTCCATTGATAAGGATCTTGCTCCACTGATTTATGAGCCTACCAGTGTCTCCTGGTGAAAAGGGAAACCTGTGGAGAATGCAATGAAACCCTTCCTGCCTGTCTGTATCCAGTCCCCATACACACAATGCTGTTTATCCTGGGGAATAATGAATTTAAAGCATTACAAGACCACGTAGGATATACAGGTGGCCATAAAGTTTGTGTGCAATTACTATTTTAAATTGCACCCTATTTATGGCCACCCTATATTTTATTTGAGACACAGTTATGTTGTCTAATCCTTTTTCCTCCCATTGTTTTCACTAAGGTTACCCTTTCACAGCTACTAGGATTTGACGTTTAGACTTTCTATGGAATACAACGTCCATGTCCCTGGCATGTGTTGGAAGTTCGTGTGGGTCACACATGTCTTGGTCATTACTTCACACCTTCTCAGCCTGACCTCTGAGTCCAATCACAGGCATGGAGAACAGTTCTGAGCAGACTTCCTTCTTTATGTTGCCAGAGCCTCTTCGCAAGAATGAGCTAAGCATCTCTTACTTTCTGCTTTGGGGCTTCTTTGAATCCATGGGGCAGATACCTGGTGTATCCAGGTGGCATTCATCATATGGGGGCAAAATAATTTCCCAGGTAAGCAATTTTAGGATTCATTCTGAACAACTCCTTAAAGCTCCAGATGAGCTGAGCATCTGTTGCCTACAGTGTTGGTCAACTCAATAAATATTTTTCAAAGAAAGACATTTTAAAAAACGAGGCAGAGCTTAAAGTTTATAATCTTAAATATATAGCTTTATAAATTTTTACATACATATTCATCCAAATTGCTACCACCAAGATCAGATATAGAGTATTTTGAGCCCCTTTGTTTTTTGAATTTCCTGCAAATAGATTCATGCTGTATATCCTGTTTGGCGACTGACTTCTTACACTCAGTTTTATATCACAGAAATCACCTGTTTTGGTGCTGATGGTAGTGGCTGGGTCTTTTCTCCTGGTATGTAGTATTCCACATTTAATCACCCACTAAGGATTCTTATATTGGTGTTCTCTTGTCTCTTTTACTCTACATGGTGCCTCAGTCCTTCTTCACTAAATCACATCCCCCTCAAAACAATAACAAAAACACTGGTATCCATTTCTCCTTCCCTCTCCACGTCCCTCTCTCCAGGTGCTCCAGGTTTATTGCTGTGAGTTTGGAGACAGGACTTCTCTTATTTAGCCCTGTTCCTCACTTGATGTTTTCCATTGAAAGTCGAAAGATATTTTTCCTCTTTTTCCTCATCCCATTCATCCTTGTCTTTACTCCTCACTTTTACTGTAAGACATTAGTAAAAGAAGAAATTGAAAGACACACAAATCCCACCAACACAATTTGTGTTCTGTGGTGTCTGCCGTTTCACTGAGACAAGCACTGTTTTGGTTAAAAAAAGAAAAGCCATTTCATCATTGAGGAGTTCAAGTTTTCTCAGCTATAAAATATGAGGAAGTCTGAGATGTGTTCTAGTTTCATTTCTGCATTTTGGATTTGCAGTTTAAAAGGGGTCTTCTAGGGAAGATAATGCTCAACAAATAGAAATACGTGGTGGAATTTCATGTACAAGAGGCCATAGGTGAGAGGTGGTGTTTTCATATGGACACTTTCTTGGTGCCATAACATCTCACACCTGAGTGACTGTCTACGTTGTGACTTCTCCTGAGCTGAGACAAATTCATCTCCTGAAAAAGGGTCACTGGCTAGAGAAATCAGCCCAGTGTAAAGGGCAACTGGATCCTTGAAGGAAGAGTAGTTAACAGGCTATGGATTGGTTTGTTTCAATTCCCAATTTTTCTGAGGATAACTGAAACTACGTACCATCTCCAAGGTGGAAAAATCATATCTAAAATAAGATATAAATTTTTCAAGGGGGGCTGGCAAAAGATCCCACTTTAGATTGTGAAAGGACAAACACTCTGATGGATGACCACCCTCTCCTCCTCATTCTGTGATATTTATTTCACATTAGATCAGCTAAATCTTTTCTAAGTAACTACCGTAAATTGCACAGCCATTATAGTAACTGATTTCATATTTCACTTATGGATGCCACCAAGATTTGCCCTTACTCTGTGACATTGTTTCCATAGTAACTAATGCATTTAAAATGATATGAAATATGAAGAATAGAAAAGATCAATTAGTAATATATAACTCCATATAATATATACATGTTTGAGATTATGCCTCAAACATTCAGAAAATTGTGAAGTAAAAATTTTTAAAAGTGAACAAAACAGTCCAACAATTGGGGTTGGACATGGGTGAATGATGCATGTACTGGGGCTAAACACATCTGCCCTCCGTTGCACACATCTTTCAACCATGCCAAGATTTAGGCTTCTACATGAATAAGCAACTGTGAAAAACCTAATCATCTAGTCAGTTCTCAATTATGTATACAGTGTCTATTTCCCTTTTCTTATTTTTCTGACTTTGTTTCCTTTATGGGATTTCTACGATAAGGAAAGGAAAAGAAGGTAAAATTACAATGATTTTATTTTCCTTCTCAACAACTCTGCCTTTGAGAACACTTTAATTACTTCACTTATTCATCAAGGGTTTATTGAGCACTTTCCAAAACCTAATGTTCTTTGCTGTTCCTCAATCAGGCAAAGCATTTCCCTGCTTAAGAATTTATGTGCTCAATATTCCTTTTATTTGAAAAACTCTCTCTCAAATATACACCTGGATCAGTCACCATTTTTTTGTGTCTTTGCTCCAAATATAACCTTCTTAGAGATCTCTGCCATCCTTCATAAAATAGTAATAACCTTCCTTCACACCCTGCACACCCTCTGCCTTGACTGCTTTGTGATCCATGTTCATCAACCTCTAACAGTCTATTTGTATTTATTTACTAATTAATTAATTTTATATTCCCTTTAAGTTTAATTAGGCCTAAGTACATAGAATTGGCCTGTTTTCTTCTCATTGATATGTTTCCAGTTTATAGAATAAAAGTACTTGATATTTACTAGGAGTATAACTTTTTTTGATGACTGAATGAATATAAGGGTAAAAGAGAAAGACTGTTCCTGCCTTCAGGGAATTTATATTATGGGGATTTATAGTTAATAAAAAAGCTTATAAATAAGACTATACTGGAAAAATTATGTTAAGTAAACAAAATTATAAAGTAATCATATCGTAGTTACCTATATATAATTAGTGTGTCAGGGAAGATTTGTTGGGAGATTGGAATTAAGATGAGACCAGGAGCACAGTGAGAACAGTGACAGCTCCAGGAAATGGAATAAACTGGTCAGACTCGGCTGGCCAAGAAGCACATTGCTGTGCTATTCTGGTTAGAGCAGATTATATTCTCTGCCATATTTTGTGTGACTATCAGTGTGTTTAAAAATTGAATTTATATGTTCTTAGGTGGAATGTGCCCTGTCTTGTTAACTCTAAGTTTCCCTATTCCTGATTATATTATATTTGCTTATTAAACTCACCTTTCTAGACTCCCTAGGCTTGTAAGCCATCAACCTCTGATTTACAGCATAGAGTCGAAGTTTTCCTGTACTGTTAGGAAAGGTGTTTTCTGAGTTTGAACTGATGTGCTAGGAGCTTTTGTGTGAATCAGAATCATTGATTTTAAACACTGCTGTTATTTTATGGTTTCAAAATACATTAAGTAAGATGTCATATTTTGGACTTTAATTCAGAAATAATTTTGTTTTTCAGTGAATGTATATTTGGTGCATTTTTTGGAAGTAGAACTGTACATCAAAATGAATGTTTGAATTCTGGCTCCCCCAGTTACCAGCTGTATAACTGTGAGAAGTTACAAAACCCGTTTGTGCTGTCTTTTCTTGTCTGTAAAATGGGACTATAATAGTTCCTACTTGGTGGGTTTGCTATGAGGATTAAGTAAGTTAATTTATGTAAAGCATTTAGAAGAGTGTTTGGTAGTCAGTAATTTTGCAATGAATGTTAACACTATAACTATTACTGTTATAATTATTATCGAATATCTGAGAAAATCTTGGAAGATGTTAAACTTTTCTGGACAAGGGATATGCGGTACTGTCACCAGCTTCCAAGTGGAGGTATTTCCAAGTTCCTTAAAAAAAATTAAGGGGGTACAAATGTTTTTGTTACACAATAGCTTTTATAATGCAAAATCAGGGCTATTAGTGTGCCCATCACCCAAGCAGTCCCCATTATACCCATTGGGTAAGTTTTTACTCCTCCCATTCTCCTTTCTCCTCTCTTCTTGATTTCCTAATGAAGTATCTCAGAAATGGAAAAACAAATATTGCACGTACTCACTAATCAGTTGCAACTAATCTGCGGGCACACAGTGGGACAGAGAGAAGTAAAAAACATTGGTTTTTCCAAGTCCTTGACGTTCATTATAGAAAAGAATTTCAGGACACACGGTGTAAGCCAAGCAAGAAAAAGCTTTATTGAAAGGGAAAGTACACTCAGAGGAAAGGGTGTAGGCAGGCACAAAATGAGCAGCTGAACTGAGAGGAATTGGCCTTAGATCTTTGCAGGCTTACTAATGGGGAGGGGAGGAATATTCAAGGCCAAGGGGCTGGCTTTTACTAAAAATTTGGATAGGAATTCCTAGAATTGAGTTCCCTTCCATTTTAATATTTTATATGGTTGTCTGGAAACTGTCATGGCAATTTCAAGGGTAGAGAAATTTTAAAATCACAATGCAAATGATATTGTAGTTAGCTCCAGTTCATGTGAGACGGCAGCTGTGGCTAACAATGTGGGGCCACGTCTCATCTGCAGACGTCAGCCTCTCTAGTTACCTTCTGCTTCAGAGTGGTTTATTTTAACACCTGTACCTGACCTTCAAGCCCTGCATCTAGTCTTAACACCATTTCCTAGTCTCCTGCTCTAACAGTACTGATCTTTCATGTCACTCTCAGGAAAAAGGTAAATGTGGAAGAATACCATGATGTCTGACAAATAAGAAAATTATTAAGCTAATGTCACTTAGCTTGGCAAAATGACTATCAATTCATGAATTTCATAAGAGAAACGCATGACTTTTTAAAATAAGCTAACAGAAGAATTTTTGTGGAATTTGCCTTTTGTAAGATTTTACAAATAGCTTATTTCAGACAAAATATCTAGCAGCCTAAAGAATACTTCACAAATGCAATTTTTAATTTTTATTTTATATTTTTAGAGACAGGATTCTCTCTTCCATGCTGGAGTGCACTGTAACCTTGAACTCCCAGCCTCAAGCAGTCCTCTCATCTCAGCCTCCTGAGTGGCAGGGACTACATGCATGTGCCACTGTGCCTAGCCCACAGAAGCAATTTTGTTATAACCTTAAGATGACAATCTCGAAGTTCAATAATATGTTTGTGTAAAAAATCCTCAATATGCTTCACAAGGACTAGGTTGCAAGAGTCTTTGCTGTTCCACTGACTGAGCCTCTGGTGGCATCAAATTGGGTGATGGAGCTTTCTGGCTGTGGCCTCTCTTCCTTAGAATATAACACTTCACCTCACACTTCCTAAAGAATAAAATGGCAGATTTCAGGGAATGCACCTGGGCCCAGTGCTAGGAGGAAACTCTAATTTCTGGCCCGTTCTTGAGGACAAAGTTGTTGGTATGAACAAGGCAGCCAGCTATGTCCAGATTTGGGAGATAGAAATAGACCCTGTTATCTCATTTAGTTTACGTTAGTCTGTTGTATTTGTTTCTCTATAATCCAGGTCCGCTGAGAGTCAGGTTGGGGCCCTGGTGGGGAAGAATGAAAATATCAAAATTCTGGTTCAGAGTAAATGCTCAGGGTGAAAGGGGATGCTCTACTCTCTCCTTAGAGACAGCCATTCATCTGTGTGTCTCCTGCTGCCATGTGAACTTTTAGAGGCAAATAATAAGGCTTGTTTTTTCCCTGATATTTTAAAGCATTCAGATAATTGTCTAATTTAAACTTTTTACAACCAAATCACACTCAGTGTAATGTTTTGGATTCAAGATAAAGGATAACTAATATACGGTACGTCAATTCTTTATCTGGTTAAGGGGGTCATTATAACATAACTTTGGTAAACCCTTAGTACCCAGGTCCTTTACCTGCATTATCTCAAGGAATCCTCACAGCCACCAGATAAAGGAGGTGCCATTATTAACTATGTCATGGATGAGGAGGCTGAGAGATTTGTCTGGCTGAAAGTGTGTAGCTCAGTTTCTATAGAAGCTTAATAGAACTGAAGGAAGGAACCATAATGGGGAGTTAAAGTCAGTTTTATTCTTTGCATGTATTTGTTTCTATATAAGTGGGTTCTACTCATGCATTGTAAGTTTGTGGATTGTTCATTCATTAATTCTCATGGTTAAATGCAGCCTCGCATCTGTGAATAAGTTAATGATTTTATTTATCGATATGGTGGCACTACATCAGGATGCCTTAGGATGTTTTCAGATGTCCTTCTCTAGCTTTCTACCTGCCTCTCTGCTTGTTGCACCCCCAAGGAGTTTGGGGCAGTGTTATTCTTTTGTTTCAGTTGGGTTGCGGAAAGCCATACAACGCACCAAAGAGTAAAAGGAACAAACAGTGTTCAAAGACAGCCTCTCTCTGCTTCAGGCCTTACAGCCGGGTGTTTCAGGGCAGGGGCCTCTAAGTTTGTGCCAGTGCAGGTGTGGACGCTGAAGATTATGGCTAGGGCTTTTTAGCTGTGGTTTCAGCCTCATGTCCAGAAGGTGCCACATTAGGATTTGAACTGCAAATCCAAACTCTGAATTTTTCTCAGGCCTGCTAATATAGAGGAGAAGAAGAATGTTTAAAAACATTGAAAAGATTTGGATATTTATTTAAAAAATCAAACAATATGAACACGTCCTGTTGTGCTGCTCTCACCCCATGGTCTGTTCTTCAGAAGGCCTATGTTAAATTATCAGGAATATCTTTCTCTATTTCTTCTGAGCTAACCACATTCCTAGAGGCATGTGGGTTTTTTTTTTTATAACCACAACGGAATCATACTGCACATTTGCCACTCGTGTTCCACTCGCTTAAAGCTATGGGGTAGAAATCATTCCATGTCAGCACACATAGCTTAACTGGTGGCCTCAGGGCTACACACAGCCCTCCAGAACCCCAAATGAAACCCTTGGATGGAATTCAAACTTCACAGAACAAATACCTTTGGTAAAAGTATTTCTTAATACATGGTTGGGCGTAGGAGAATGAGGGTGAGGGGAGAGGGAAGGGGTCACAGTGCATGGCACACTTCCTGGGGGAAGGACACAATTATAAGAGGGACTTTACCTAACAAATGCAATCTGGGTTTCTTGTACCCTCAATGAATCCCAAACAATAAAAAAAAAGAAAGGAAAAAAAATAAGTATTTGCTTTGTAAAATTTGGATTCAGTCAAAAGGCCACACTGAGGGATCCAGAAGGCCACATGTGTCCCCAAGGCCACAGGCTCCCCATCCCTAGACTTCATTTCTTTTAATTGCTATAAAGTGTCCTATGACATGTGAAATAATTCATTGTGTCAGCACCTCACCCTTTTAGAACCACAATTCAGGTTATTGTCAGTTTTGTTATTAGAAACAAAGCACAAATGAACACCCTCCTATTCTGAGTGTGGGTATAAATATTTCTACAGGGTGGATTTCTAATAGGAGAATGAATAGGTAAAAGGTAGGGGCATTTAACATTTTAATCATTATTGCCCAGATTTCTTTCTAAAACATTATCCTGATTGTTTCTTCCTACAATAGTGCATGAGACCTTGTTCTTGCCTCATTTTCACCATCTGGACATTATCAATCTTGAAAAATGTCAGAGTGACATGTGACCCATGGCATGTTACTGTTTAAAGTGACATCTCTAAAAGAGAAGTAACTATTAACGCTGAAAATCTTTTCTTTGTGAATTATTAGCTTGTATCTTTTCTTTATATTTCTTTTGGACTATTGCCCTCATGAGTATACAAAAGTGTTTTATGTATGTACGTATCTATCTATCTGTCTATTTATCTATCTATCTATCTATCTGTTAAACATGCAAATCTTTCTTCCTAATCTGTCAGCTGATATAGTTTATCTAACCTCTTTAGTTTTCCCAATCTGGTGTCTCATAAGTATGTAACTAATTAGCAAAATAACAAAATTGATCAGCAAGACTAAAATGGAGAAATATACTATGCACATAATCCACATGCTATACATCTGTTTGAGTAATCAAGTTAATTGTGTCTGCCTAAAACCAAACTAGCTGGGCACACTGACTAATTTAGTTAAATACAAGTTAATAATCACAATGTATCATAATGTTTTTACGTAAATGGAATGAAAACTGTTGAGGTTAGGGGCAGTGTCCTCTGTTTATTATGGGTGATTAGCAAAGTGTTTGTTAAGTAGTTGCCTCTCAGTAATGATAAGTGATGGATAAGTGCAGTAAAAAGAAAACTAGACAAACCAGTAGTCTTCTGTTTAAAAACATAGCATCCCCTGTTTATTGCAGCTCAATTTACAATTGCCAAATTGTGGAAACAACCTAAATGCCCACCAATCTGGGCATGAATTAACAAGCTTCAGTATATGTATACCCTGGAATACTATTCATCCACTAAAAAAGATACTGACTTTACATCTTTTGTATTAACGGAAGGAGTTGAAACACATTCTTCTTAGTAAAGCATCACAAGAATGGAGAAGCAAGAATCCAATGTACTCAATTCTGATATGAGGATAATTGCTGCTAGTAGATGGTAGGGGGTGGGAAAATGGGGGAATGGAGGGAGGGAATGAGGGAGAGGGATGGGAGGTCATGGTGTGTAACATACCTCTTAGGGGCAGGACACAATTATAAGAGGGACTTTACCTAACAAATGCAAGCAGTGTAACCTGGTTCTTTGTACCTTCAATGATTCTCCAATAATGAAAAGCAAAACAAACAAAAAAAATAGCCGTTCATTCTTTTAATGACTTTTATACATTTGATAGCTGGTATCATATTCATACTACCAATATGATGTTTTAGGCCTGCAGTAATTCTTAGGTAGATACATTTTTGCTATTTTTTTCCCAGTTTTAGTGAAGATATTTCCACTTATGATTTGTGATGTAAAGTTGAAAATCATCTAAATACATTTGACTACCATAAGAAACTCATATTAATCCTTATAGTTGTCATTTTAAAAGCATTATATTTAAAATGTAAACATCCATATGGAATTAGAGGCAACTTATTATCAAATGGACCTAGATCTCTTATTGACCTATTTTATTCCACTTGAGAAACCCTTGGCACAGAAAAATGATAGTTTAAATGCCCGAGGAATGTCACTAAGGAATTATCACACACTAGAGAAAATCTTCATTTTCCCTAGACAGAAGATGATTTGTTATGCCCAGGTCCACTTTTACTTCCTTCCACCTTCTGACTCATGACACATCCTCAGAGGATGTTAGTGACTGTCCTAGAACTTCTAAATTATAGGTTGGCAGCTCTTGCTTTTCTTTTTAGAAAGGGCATTAGCAAAAACCTATAGTAAGTCAGCTTGCTTACTAAAAATTTAGAGAACTTATTCGTCTAATATTTACTACTTAAAGTAAAGTCAGCTGGACATAGCTGTGTTATTATCCCCATGGCATTGAGTTTCATTTGTGTATGCCTGGAAGTGTAAATCATTTGTTTTATTCCTCCAAAAATATTTACTGAGCATCTACCATTTTTCAGGTGCTGTCATATCCGGTGGTGGGTAAACAGGTGGCAAGGACGTGGCGAAGGGCAGAGCGGGAACTGAATTGTACCTAGGAGCCAAACTGCAGCTAGGAACTATTACCTGATGGGAACTTACATAGTAAGAGGCTCCTTATGACCTTTAACTGACCTAGAGCTAATTACCATCTAATTAGCATACAATGGGTGGAGCTTCCTGAAAAATTCTAGGGAAGAGGCATGGGTAGAAAGGGATACTGTTATATAACAACCTTTTAAGTAGTTGCTTATGTAATCTGTTATATGTCAATCACCCCAAAAGGCAGAAAACGATAACCAATCCTGCAAGGAGAAAAGGGGACAACCTGGTAACATTATAAAAGGCAGCACGTGCTCGACTTTGGTGTCCTTATTCCTGGAGACTGACCCTGTTCCTGGAATTTCTCTTTCTCTGGAATTGTGTTTTCACTTTGTGCCACTTTGTGTAGCTTCCTTCTTCACTTTCACTTTGTATAGCTTTCTTTTTCTTGTAATAAACTGTGTGTGATTGCTTTATATCTGTGAGCACTTCATTATTGGGCTGAATTAGGACCAGTACTCACTTTTGACACTGGAAACAGGGAGCCCGGGGAGCACCCGAACAGGCCTACCAGTGATAGGCTAGGCCCTTGGGATTTAAGAGAGTTGAGACATATCACTGCTCTCCAGAGTCTCACCGTCTAAAGTAATAATTACTTTACATTTTTATTCATAGTAACCAACATTTTCAAATAAAATTCAAGAATAGGCATGGGTTCAGATTAAGATATGGCCAATTTTTGCCTGTGCACTACAATAGGATAGTGCTGAAGAATCGTTATCTGAAATCAAGATTGAATTTTAGAAATCTGAAATTAGATTGGAGCAGGTGTTAGGAGGAAATCCAGCCTAGGAGGCAAAATTTATATCTAGAATCTCTGTAAATAAGTAGGCAAACAGTTCTTTCTGTAGGATCTAAAACAGTAATCAGTGAGAATGTGCAATGAGAGATAACTCAGCATTAGTTTCTCAGGCAAATGGGCAGTCAGCATCTAAGAAGTTTGCCAGTAGATTTGAAGTGAGCAAGACATAGTTTCAGAGCTGGATTGTAGGGGAAAGTTTAATCTGGCATTGGTAGAAAGAGAAAAAAAAAATGGAAAGAGTGTGGCAGATTTCTAATTCTAAGAATATTATTAGAGTAGCTGTTAATTATAGAACAGGCAGAAACCTTGGTAAGCAAACTAAAGCCTATAGACCTGTAGGGGGAGCCCACAGCTTTTTTTTTTTTTTTTTATTGTTGGGGATTCATTGAGGGTACAATAAGCCAGGTTGCACTGATTGCAATTGTTAGGTAAAGTCCCTCTTGCAATCATGTCTTGCCCCCATAAAGTGTGACACACACCAAGGCCCCACCCCCCTCCCTCCTTCCCTCTTTCTGTTCCCCCCCATAACCATAATTGTCATTAATTGTCCTCATATCAAAATTGAGTACATAGGATTCATGCTTCTCCATTCTTGTGATCCTTTACTAAGAATAATGTCTTCCACATCCATCCAGGTTAATACGAAGGATGTAAAGTCTCCATTTTTTTTAATGGCTGAATAGTATTCCATGGTATACATATACCACAGCTTGTTAATCCATTCCTGGGTTGGTGGGCATTTAGGCTGTTTCCACATTTTGGTGATTGTAAATTGAGCTGCAATAAACAGTCTAGTACAAGTGTCCTTATGATAAAAGGATTTCTTTCCTTCTGGGTAGATGCCCAGTAATGGGATTGCAGGATCAAATGGGAGGTCTAGCTTGAGTGCTTTGAGGTTTCTCCATACTTCCTTCCAGAAAGGTTGTACTAGTTTGCAGTCCCACCGGCAGTGTAAAAGTGTTCCCTTCTCTCCACATCCACACCAGCATCTGTAGTTTTGAGATTTTGTGATGTGGGCCATTCTCACTGGGGTTAGATGATATCTCAGGGTGGTTTTGATTTGCATTTCTCTAATATATAGAGATGATGAACATTTTTTCATGTGTTTGTTAGCCATTTGTCTGTCGTCTTTAGAGAAAGTTCTATTCATGTCTCTTGCCCATTGATATATGGGATTGTTGGCTTTTTTCATGTGGATTAATTTGAGTTCTCTATAGATCAAGCCCACAGCTTTTTCTATTTTTTTTTTTTTAGAGAGCCAAATTATTTTATTTTATTTATTTTTTATTTTTATTAAATCATAGCTGTGTACATTAATATGATCATGGGGCACCATACACTTGGTTCATAGATCGTTTGACACATTTTCATCACACTAGTTAACATAGCTTTCATATCATTTTCTTAGTTATTTTGCTAAGACCTTTACATTCCACATTTACTAGGATTCACATATACCCTTGTAAGATGCACCGCAGGTGTAATCCCATTAAACTCCCTCCCTCCACCTGCCTCCCCCCTCCCTCTCCTCCCTTTCCCCCTTCTCCCTATTCTTAGGTTGTAACTGGGTTATAGCTTTCATGTGAAGGTCCTACATTAGTTTCATAATAAGGGTGAGTACATTGGGTACCTTTTCTTCCATTCTTGAGACACTTTACTAAGAAGAATATGTTCCAGCTCCATCCATGTAAACATGAAAGAGGTAAAGTCTCCATCTTTTTTTAAGGCTGCATAATATTCCATGGTGTACATATACCACCATTTATTAATCCATTCGTGGATTGATGGGCACTTGGGCTTTTTCCATGACTTAGCAATTATGAATTGGGCTGCAATAAACATTCTGGTACAAACATCTTTGTTATGGTGTGATTTTTGGTCTTCTGGGTATATGCCCAGTAGGGGGATTACAGGATTGAATGGCAGATCTATTTTTAGATCTCTAAGTGTTCTCCATATCTCTTTCCAAAAGGAATGTATTAATTTGCATTCCCACCAGCAGTGCAAAAGTATTCCCTTTTCTCCACATCCACGCCAACATCTCTGGTCTTGAGATTTTGTGATATAGGCTAGTCTCACTGGAGTTAGATGATATCTCAAAGTAGTTTTGATTTGCATTTCTCTGATGATTAAAGATGATGAGCATTTTTTCATATGTCTGAAGGCCGTGTGCCTGTCTTCTTCAGAGAAGTTTCTCTTCAAATCCCTTGCCCAGCCTGCGATGGGATCCCTTGTTCTATTCTTGCCAATGCGTTTGAGTTCTCTGTGGATTCTGGTTATTAAATCTTTGTCGGAGACATAACCTGCAAATATCTTCTCCCATTCTGAGGGCTGTTTGCTTGCTTTACTTACTGTGTTCTTCGCTGTGCAGAAGCTTTTTAGTTTGATCAAGTCCCAATAGTGTATTTTTGAAGCAGCTTCAATTGCCCGGGGGGTCCTTCTCATAAAAAACTCGCCCAACCCAATTTCTTCAAGGGTTTTCCCTGCACTCTCCTCTAGTATTTTTATAGTTTCATGTCTTAAGTTTAAATCTTTTATCCAGTGAGAGTCTATCTTAGTTAATGGTGAAAGGTGTTGGTCCACTTTCAGTCTTCTGCAGGTTGCCAGCCAGTTCACCCAGCACCATTTGTTAAATAGGGAATCTTTTCCCCACTGGATGTTTTTAATTGGCTTGTCAAAGATTAAATAATGGTAAGTAGCTGGATTCATCTCTTGGTTCTCTATTCTGTTCCAGACATCTACTTCTCTGTTTTTGTGCCAGTACTATACTGTTTTGATCACTATTGATTTGTAGTATAGTCTGAGGTCTGGTAGCATAATTCCTCCTGCTTTGTTTTATTTTTGAGTAATGTCTTGGCTATTCAAGGTTTTTTCTGATTCCATATAAAACAAAGTATTGTTTTTTCAAGATCTTTAATGTATGACAGTGGAGCTTTAATGGGGATTGCGTTGAAATTATATATTGCTTTGGGTAGTATGGACATTTTAACAATGTTGATTCTTCCCAACCATGAGCATGGTATATTTTTCCATTTGTTAACATTCTCAGCTATCTCTTTTCTTAGAGTTTCATAGTTCTCTTTATAGAGATCTTTCACGTCCTTTGTTAGATAAATTCCCAAATATTTCATCTTCTTTGGCACTACTCTGAATGGGATAGAGTCCTTAACTGTTTTTTCAACTTGACTGTTGTTGGTATATATAAAGGCTACTGAATTATGAATGTTGATTTTGTAACCTGAGACACTGCTGTATTCCTTGATCACTTCTAAAAGTTTTGTAGTAGAGTCCCTAGTGTTTTCCAGATATACTATCATATCATCCGTGAAGAGCGAAAGTTTGATCTCTTCTGACCCTATGTGGATACCCTTGATCGCCTTTTCTTCCCTAATTGCAGTGGCTAAAACTTCCATTACAATGTTAAAGAGCAATGGAGACAATGGGCAGCCTTGTCTGGTTTCTGATCTGAGTGGAAATGATTCCAATTTAACTCCATTCAATATGATATTGGCTGTGGGTTTGCTGTAGATGGTCTCTATCAGTTTAAGAAATGTCCCTTCTATACCAATTTTCTTAAGTGTTCTGATCATGAAGGGATGTTGGATGTTATGAAAAGCTTTTTCTGCATCGATTGAGAGAATCATATGGTCTTTGTTTTTTAATTTGTTTATGTGCTGAATTACATTTATAGATTTATGTATATTGAACCAGCCTTGAGATCCTGGGATAAAACCGACTCGGTCATGATGTGTGATTTGTTTGATATGTTGCTGGATTCTGTTTTTTAGAATCTTGTTGAATATTTTTGCATCTATATTCATTAGTGATATCGGTCTATAATTTTCTTTTCTTGTTGGGTCTTTTCCTGGTTTGGGGATCAGGGTGATGTTTGCTTCATAGAACATGTTGGGTAGTCTTCATTCTTTTTCTACCTTTTTCTACCTTTTTCTTCCTTCTTTTTCTACCTTTTAGTACTAATTCCTCTTTAAAGGTTTGGTAGAATTCTGACGTAAAACCATCTGGTTCCGGGCTTTTCCTTTTGGGGAGATTTTGTATGGTTGATGTTATTTCCGAACTTGATATGGGCCTGTTCAACATTTCCACTTGATTTTGGTTAAGTCTTGGAAGGTGACGTGCTTCCAAGTAACGGTCAATTTCCTTCAGATTTTTGTATTTCTGAGAGTAAAGTTTCTTGTAATATTCATGAAGGATTTTTTGGATTTCTGAGGAGTCTGTTGTTATTTTGTCTTTGTTATTTCTGATTGATGAGATTAGAGATTTTACTCTTTTTTTCCTGATTAGGTTGGCCAAAGGTTTATCTATTTTGTTGACCTTTTCAAAAAACCAGCTTTTTGATTTATTGATCTGTTGTATTATTCATTTGTTTTCAATTTCATTTAGTTCTGCTCTGATTTTGGTTATTTCTTTTCTTCTACTGGATTTGGGGTTGGAGTGTTCTTCCATTTCCAGTCTCTTGAGATGTCCCATTAAGTTGCTTACTTCCTCTCTTTCCGTTCTCCTGAGGAAGGCTGGCAGTGCTATAAATTTCCCTCTTAGAACTGCCTTTGCGGTGTCCCAGAGATTCTGATAGTTTTTGTCCTCATTGTCGTTTTGTTCCAGAAATTTGGCACTTTCCTTCTTGATCTCATCTCTGACCCAGCTATCCTTCAACATAAGGTTATTTAACTTCCATGTTTTTGTATGTGTATACAGATTCCTGTTGTTACTCATCTCAAGTTTTATTCCATGATGGTCCGAGAAGATGCATGGAATAATTTCTATTCCTTTAAATTCACTGAGGTTAGAGTTGTGACCTAAGATGTGATCGATTCTGGAGTAAGTTCCGTGGGCTGATGAGAAGTATGTGCATTCAGTTTTGTTGGGATGAAATGTTCTGTAGATGTCTGCTAAATCTAAATGCTGGATGGTTAGATTTAAATCTAGATTTCTTTACTCAGCTTTTTGTTGGAGGATAGATCCATCACTGCCAAAGGAGTGTTAAAATCTCCGACTATTATAGAGTTGGAGGAAATCAAGTTGCTCATGTCTGTTAGAGTTTCTCTTATAAATTGAGGTGCATTCTGGTTGGGTGCATAGATATTAATAATTGAGATCTCATCATATTGAGTCTTACCCTTAACAAATATGAAGTGACCATTTTTGTCCTTCCTTACTTTTGTTGGTTTAAAGCCTATTATAACTGCAAATAAAATTGCAACTCCTGCTTTTTTCTGGTTACCATTTGCCTGAAATATGGATGACCATCCTTTCACCCTGAGTCTGTATTTGTCTTTTAAGTTAAGATGTGACTCTTGTATGCAACAAATGTCTGGCCTGAGTTTTTGTATCCAGTCAGCTAACCTATGTCTCTTTAAAGGGCAGTTTAAGCTATTCACATTAATGGAGAGTATTG
This sequence comes from Nycticebus coucang, assembly GCF_027406575.1. Classification (NCBI taxonomy): domain Eukaryota; kingdom Metazoa; phylum Chordata; class Mammalia; order Primates; family Lorisidae; genus Nycticebus; species Nycticebus coucang. The sequence goes on from NC_069790.1 coordinate 84,992,906, forward strand.
ATAAGTTTGGTGAAATTTGGGGTATTGAGTTTTTCAAAAGTCCAGTGGGCATTTTTAATCCTTTTGCCATTGTGGAAGTTGAAGTTTGATCAGAAGTTTCTGAGTGAGTTTACTTTTGTAGTAGAGGATTGGGTTGGTTATTCTGGAATATAGGTCTGAGAATATCCTGAAGAGCTGGTTTGGTTATGGCAAATTTCTTTAGCATATGTATGTCATTAAAGTATTTAATTTCTCCATCATAAATGAAACTCAGTTTAGCTGGGTACAAGATCCGGGGTTGAAAGTTATTTTGCTTGAGGAGATTAAACATTGATGATCACCCTCTTCTGGCTTGAAAAGTTTCAGCAGAGAGATCTGCAGTCCTTCTAATGTTCTTCCCTTTGAAGGTAATAGATTTCTTTCGCCTGGCTGCTTTGAGAATTTTCTCCTTCATATTAACTTTAGTGAAGTTAATTATGATATGCCTGGGGGATGTCTTATTGGGGTTGAGTCGTGCTGGGGTTCTGAAGCTATCTGCTATCTGAATTTCAGGTTCTCTAGGCATGTCTGGAAAATTCTCTTTCATAATTTCATGCAGAAGGGCCTCTGAGCCCAGTGAGGCCACTTCATCTGTTTCAGGAATTCTTATGAGACAGATATTTGCCTTCTTCGAGTTATCCCAGAGCTCTCTGAGTGAGTGATCCATTTTTGCTCTCCATTTCTCTTCCTCTTTGAGAGTTTGGAGTGTTCAAAGGCTTTATTTTCAATGTCGGAGATCCTTTCTTCTGCTTGGTCCATTCTGTTACTGTATTTTTCATATCTTTGAGGGCTGCAAATTCTTATTTCAGTGTGTCTAAGTCTTTGGTGTTTTTGTCTTTAAATTCGTTAAATTCTTGAGACAGCTTTTGAATTTCTCCACAAATTCCTAATTCCATTTTGTTAATCTTGTTTGCCATCCAAATTCTGAATTCGATTTCTGACATCTCAGCCGGTGTTTGTGAATGGAATCTTCAATTACATCTGCCATATCTTTCCTTGGGGGGATTGATCTATTCTGGTTATTCATGTTACCAGAGTTTTTCCGCTGATTCCGCCCCATGATTGTTTTACTCCCTTTGATTTTCCTCTGGTGTTTTGTTGAGGACCCGTACAGTGCTGTGGCCTGAGAAACTGGGGACCTGTTTGGTGTAGAGGGGTTAAGTGGTTCTGTCTTGTTTTCAGCTTGTTTCTATGTGACCCTAGTGAAACAGTTACTCTGGGTTGAAGTCTCAGCTGTGGAGAAATACCAGCAATTAAGTCACCCCACCCACCACAGGCAACAAATGGAAAAGGAAAATCAAACCTTCCTACAACCACACACCCATGGCACCACCTGGATAGTCCCCAGGTGAGTGACTCAGTTTAAAAGGTCCACGTCAATTGTCTCAGTCAGCAGCTGCCTCGGGTGGGAGAGTTCAAGAGGTCCCTGGGAACAAGATCACAGGGGTCTGGTGACTGCTCTAAAATGGCTTGCTCCAGTGCTGCGTGGAGTCAGGAAGAGCCACCAGTAAATAGATCAGTCTGGGGAGATTGATGCCTCCTTCCCCACCTTGCAGCTCTGTCACACCCAGTTGTTGCTAGCCCCACAGGGCTGTGACCCAGTCAGTTGTCTGCAGTAAGCAGATGCTCTAGGGGTTTGCACCTGCCTAAGTCACAGGGTAGTCTGTGTCTGCTCAACTAGGCCACTGTTCTCTGTCTTTATCCATCAGGGGGTGGTGTGGCCTGTCAACCTCGGGCACTTGATGGAGGCTGGAGGTGTTCACTCAGTTCCAGTCCCACCCTTAGTTTATGTTACTGTGTGGAGGGAACAACCCTGTGGGAGTTTGTTTCTGACCTTTCCAGATTCCTCTGCAGAGGAGAGGCTGATTTGAGTTCCCAGAACCTGTGCCTCAGGCCCTGTCTTTAGTCCTGCGGGTTTGTATTTGCAGAACAATCAGTTGTTGGCTGTAGCCTCTTGGCCTCCTTTGTCTATAGGCTGGTGATCCCCTAAGGGCCAGGTGCGTCTTAGGCTCAGTAGAGCGGTCCTCTGGATCAGCCCCACCCTGGGAATTTCCCGGCTCTGCGGGTGTGTTTTCTAGTCCCCGTGTTCCACCCAGGTCGGTACCGTCTCAGGAAAACTCTTTACTCACGGGGCCTGTGTTTCAGTCCCAGGTCTGTTCCATGGTGGTTGCCATCTGAGAAGATGCTCGGCCTCATCTGGTTGCCCAGGAAGACAGGAGGAGAGGCTATGGGATATCTGGGGGTGGGCCTTGTTATTGCTGAAGATGGCTGTTGCTCTGCACCTCGGGGCACCACCGCTCCAGTGTAATTCCCTCTCAGCCGACCGTCGTCTTCTTGCTCCTTTGCTACAGAGTCAGCACTGGCCAGCTGCAGTCCAGGTCCTGTCTACACCTCTCGAGAGTTCACCCAAGAATCTGGACTTTTGGGGGGGCAGGTCTCCAGATCACAGAGTGAGAGTGGAGGGGAGTGTTAGGAGCTCAGAGTTGCAGGTCGTAACACCAAGCTCATTGAGACCAAATGAACAAATAAACAGATACAAAGGTTACAAGGCACATGGGCCCATAGATACAGAGACAGACGGAGACACATAGACATACAGGCAATAGCCACGACAACAACAATATAAGAACAACTGGTGGCTTGGGACAGGTGGGCTACACGTCCGTCCTGTCCGCCATCATGCTCTGCCTCCTTCGCTTTTTTCTATTTTTGTGCTTTCCATATCCTCCTGCAATTCCTGCTCCCATATCCATTACATACTTCAGCCTTAACAGGGAATGCTGTTGAGAGTACAGAAAATTCAAAAACCTTCTTTATGTCATAGGACTAGCAGGTGAAACTTTCTAAAGGATTACAAGCCTGTATTCTCTTGTTTCTTCCTTCCTGAAGGATGAGATATGGGCTCCTTCAAAGTTAACTGTAGCCATTTTCCTCCCTGAGATGCTTTTCTTCTCACAGGCCTGCACCTAACTCTCTTTGGGAGCAGCTGCTCCATTAGCTGTGGGAGGCACAGGGGGAATGTCTCACCCTTACTGCCATACATCTCCATCTGAGGTGTGTGGCCTCTGAGCATCTAATGAAATGAACCTCAGGAAATGCTCTGTTATCTCTTCCTCAAGGACCTGGCCAGGAGAAAATTCTGACCAATGACAATTTTCAGGTATTCCAGAGTCCTTAATTCTATACCATCATATTTTCACTCCTTGAAAGCACTTCTGCTGTTCCTAACGGAACCCAAGATGAGAATTGGGCCATGGAAATGAGCAGAAGCTCAGTTACAAAGGCTGGTGTAAAAAGACTAATAAGTAAGATCAGAGTGGGGAGAGTTAGGTGCACGTTATCACTGATCATCACAAGTCTGTAAAAGGGATGCTTTTATCCCTACTTTATAGGCAGTAACAGTAGGCTCAAATCAGGGAACCTGTCAGAAGTGTGTGACATTATTGGTGAAACAAGAATGTAGGTTTTAGTTTGACTAATAGCAAAGTTTGTCTTCATTCTACCATTTCAATGGACTGACTCTCATCAAGGTCACTAACAACCTCTATGTTGCCAAGTCCAGTGGCCCGACTCTATCCACATTTTACATGACTTGTCAGCATCATTGAGCAGGTTACCACTTCCTTAAATTACTTCCTGCTCTTAGCTTTTCTGACATCACACTCTTCTGTTTTTCTTCTTGCTGGCTGACCTTTCCTTCTATGTCTTCTTTGTGATTTTCTCTTCCTTTATTTGACTTTTAAATCACAAATGCTTCGAGGCCAGGTTTTCTTTTTCTAAACTCTCCACAGGTGGTGTCATCTAGTCAGATGGCTTTATAGTCCCTATTCTACTCTGATGACTTAGTATCTCTTTAGTCTCCCTCTAGTATTTTCCCTAGTTTATTCTACTCCAGTCACCCTGGCTTCCTTGCTGACATTTATGTGCACTAAGCATACTTTTGCTGCAGGGCCTTTAAACTTACTGTTCTCTGTCTGCCACACTTCTACCTGTCAGATATATGCATAGCTTGCACCTTCATTTCCTGTATTTCTTTGCTCAAATGTCACAGTCTCAGAGAGACCATCCCTTGCTATAAATTTATACTCACTCCAACTCCAGGCATTCCTGCTTTCCTCATACTATTTCAGTTTTCTTCATAACATTTATCATCATCTGATGCATGATGTGTTATGTGCTTCCTAAGGGCTCATAGCAGGTAGTCAATAAGTACATTTTGAATTTAAAAGCTTATAAATTAATTAATAACTCACAAATATATATTTACAATGGAGACTACTCTCCTAGGCTCCAGAGTCCAGGAAGCCAGGGGATGTAGAAGTTAAAATGATAGGTTCAGGGCATGACCATGTGGACTTGGTTCCCAGCTTACCCATCTACAAGTTGTTTGGGTCGGGTGCTAAGTTTCTCCTTTTATAAAATAAGGAGAATACTAATGGCACTTACTTTATAAGTTGTTTTGAGGGGTAAATGATTTAATACCTGCAAAGAACTTTGAATATTACCTCATATGTAATAAAAGTGCTCAATAATTCTCAGTTACTATTACAATACCTATCTACCTCCTTGATGTACAAACAGCCATCTCAAGATGAGTGTGTCCAAAATAGAACTCTTGATTTTTTTCCCTCCAGACTCATCTCCCCTGCAGTCTTCCCTCAGTAAATGGCATTACCTGTTGCTCATGAAATTAGAATGATCCTCTTCAGTTTCTCTCTTTTCCTTATGTACTCTATACAATCCACCAGCAAATTTGTGAAGATTTTATCTTCAAAATATGGTAGAACCTCTGTAAGTTGACCAGCCAAGGGACTATAACAAATTGGTCAACATATGGAGGTGGTCAATAGAAGGAACTAGGCCTATTATACTGGTACATATGTGTGGTGCATGTCCAGTGTATGAAAATTTGGTCAACTTAAGGAGATGGTTAATGTAGGGAGATGGTAAACTATTGAGGTTCTGTCCATATTCATATCTCTGCAACTCCATTGCTGTCACTCTAAAACAAGACACCATGATCTCTCCCTTTCAGTATACCAATACCTTTAAACTTATTTTTTACTCCCTAAAAATCCATTATTATACAGAAACCACAGCAATTTTTCAAGAAGACTCCCCTGATAATATCCTTCAGTAACTTTTCACTGCATGTAGAATAAACTCCAACCTCTTTATCATGGCCTATGAGGCCCTGAATAATCTCAAACTTAACTATCTCTCCAATATTGTCCTGTTTTACTTTCCTTCTGTCTACAATACTTCAGCCACACTGGCTGCCTTTTTTCTTCCTTGAAATTGTTTTCTACTCTTTACCAACTCTAAGCTTCTGCATGGATTACTCCTTCTATCTGGAATGCTATTCCCTGAACTCCTTGAATAGTTGGTTTCTTTTTATTCTCTATGTCTTAGCTCAAAGATCACTTGTGCAGAGAGAACTTGTCACAATACTCTTGCTAAAATTTGGAGATTACATGTGCATATTGTATGATATTTTGACTTGATTAGTTTGCTTTAGTGAAATAATTGTTCTTATCAGTAACTTTCAAGCTTTATTGTTTTCCTCTGGGATTTTTCTATCACTAAGCTATTGACTTTAACCCCATTATGTAAAAACAATAAAATCAGAATTGCTTTGCTTGCATTGGAATAGGGTGAGGAGTGAGGAATCAGATTCCCATCTGCTTATCCTTTTCCTTATTCCCTAGAGTGGTACTTATTTTGCAGCCCAATTTGAAAACCAACCATCTGCATAATCTATACATAGATTAAGTGATTTTTTGAATTAGAAAGATGACCATGGCTATGTCCACATAATACCAAAATATCTGGTCAATTTAATGAAGTCACTAGAAAAAAAATTGTTACTGCATTTTCTGATAATTTTATTCTCATGTGTTTCTTCCTACAACTACGTTTATTCCTCTTGAGATCAGTAAATAGGTGTCTTTGTGTTCTTAGACTTGCACACAGAAAGGACTCAGTAAGCGATTTTTTACTAAATTAAATGCACAAAGGCAGACAAAGGTTTAAGTTTGGTTTTACACTCCTTTGTGGTCTTTACAACAGTTGTTTCAAAACCTTATTTTAAATTTTGTACCAGAAATATATTCAAGCACAATTTATGTATAGCATGCCTACTGAGTACTAGGAGATGCTAGATGCTTTCCTGTGTCTTGAAGGTTTCATTACATGCTCAACAAATGCTTGAAGGTACATACATACTATTATCCACACTTTGCCATATGAAGAAAAGTATAGTTCATAGCGGTTTATTAATTAATATCTTGTTAAATGGAAACGATAGGATTAAAAATATGGCCTTTTGGATCTCAAAGTCCATTTGATGTCTTTTTGCATTATAGAAAACTCAAAACATAATTCCCTGATTGGTACAGAAGAATCCTGAAAGAATCACATTAGTTCTAGAAGTTAAAATTTTAAAGATAGAATTCATTTAAATGGGCATGGATAACGTGAAGGGGCAAATTGATAATATTTGACTTCTTTAAAAGATTATCTCTCTTTACATTAGAATTTTAAAATTTGAATTATGTATAATTAATAAACTGACATTAAATTTTATTTCACTTAATAGGCTTTGTTAGAGCTTGATATAGAACCCTCCTCCAGCACCTTCGTTCCACAAATGTTGTTAGCATTAAGAAGTGCCCTAATTCACTAGGAAGTTGGAAAGCATAGGCCCTTTGAAGTTGGGTATTGCCTATTTTTGTATAGCAAAAATAATTAATACTATTTAATTATTTAATTTATCATACTGAGGGGAGACACTACAAAGCTATAACCAGAATGAGGTACACTGGGGGAGATTTGTAAAAAACAAATGATCAACTCTACTTCTTAGTGTCATACCCAGCTTCTGTTAACCTAGTTTATAGTAAGCGTGAGATAAGGAAAACAAATTTCCATTTCTGTAAGGCAGTAATCTAATAGATATTTAATCACTGGGAGAATGTTAAACTGCTGACAGCTTAAAAACAGGAGTATAATGCAGAAAATATTTTGGTAAGAGAAAATTTTAGCAATTTAGGCAGACTATCACTGAACTTTTTCTGTAAATGATTTAAAATCACACCTGGAATACTGCAGTATTTATTAAAACAATATTGGAAAAGGAAATAGAGAAGAATAATAGAATGTAATAGTTCAAAGAGTTGAATAAACTTGAAAGAAAAAAGGAAATACTAGGGCAGTGCCTTTGGCTCAAAGGAGCAGGGCGCTGGCCCCATATGCCAGAGGTGGTGGGTTCAAACCCAGCCCCGGTCAAAAACTGCAAAAAAAAAAAAAGGAAATACTATAAATGAATTCACTACTCTTTCAATAGGTATAATTGAGTACCATCTATGTTTATCTATATCTATCTATAACTGAATTTAAATTACCTATATCTATCCATGAAAAAGTTTACTATAATTTTTAAGGAAATTAAACTGTGCTTCACATGTCCCCTGCCAATATAGGGATTATTACCTATTTTAGGAGTTATGACATGATTATACCTGATTGTTATTGGTAGAAACCTTCTATCTGCTAATAAGTGAGAAAAATAGAAGATAGATTTTTAATCAACTACACATTAAATAATGCATAATTTATAATGAAATTAACAATAAGATTAAGATAAATAAAAACTATAAAGAAAGAAACATAAAGCAAAAACAGTCGATTGTAAGGGGAGGCTGAATGAACTCATAGTGAGGATGAGCCAGGAAAGGGAGAAAGGCCAGGAAAAGGCATCTGAGTTTTGAAGTCTAGAAGACTGGGTAAGCATTGCCATCAAAGGGGAGTTACGAGACCAGTGCTGGTTTGGGACAGAGGATAATAGGATCAGTTCAGACGTGATGATTCTGATGCCAAAGCAAGACATCCAAGTGGAAATGTCCAATGGAAGGTATGCAATATGGTAGAACATCCAAGTGGAAATGTCCACTGGGAAGTATGGAATATGGTAGAACGTATGTATGGCAGAATGTATGTAAGAGATAAGAGAATCACATGCACAGAAGTGACACAGAAAGTGCTGAGAGCAAAAGACTGAGGGATGAGTTTTGAGGAAAATCTTAATTTGGGAATGTGGAAGATAATATAGATAAAGGGGATATTTGTAATCTAACAAATTAAAATTGAAAGTATAAAACAGGCTTAAAGGAAGAATCAATCAGAATAGTTTAGGGTCCAATGGTATGAGGGAAGAGAGCATTTCACAGAATTGGTAAAACATGAAGCAAAAAAGCGAACTAGTACTTTAAAAATGTAAAAATTAAGATAGGAAGGCATTCAGTCAGATGGATGTGCATCAATATTTACTGTCTAAATGACTTCAATCTTACTGGGCTCAGTTTACTTATCTGTAACATGGGGGATAATAAAATCTATTTCTTGTGACTATTGTTCGAATTAGAGGTAATGCAGAGCACCTGCATATGATTGGGGTCTAATAAAAGGTAACCAGTGTATTTTTGACCTATAGAAAAGTTTCAGATTACTTGACTGGGAATAAAGTGTGTGTGTTTTTAAAATAACAATTTAATAAAAGAAATGCACCTGATGATTTGAAGAAAAATAATAGTACAGTAGAAGCTCTGTAAGTTGACCACCCAAGGAACTGTGAAAATCCGGTTGACATGCAGAGGTGGTCAACATAAGGAACTAAGCCTGTGGTGCTGATGTGTAGGTGTGGTGCATGTTTGTTCTATAAAAACAGGTCAACCTAAGGAGGTGGTCAATGTAGGGAGGTGGTCAACTATGTAGGGTCTACTGTAACTCCATAGAGAGAACACTGTTCTCCCTTCTTTCTCCATCCTAACACAGCCAGTTTTCTTCAGATGTCCACCATGAAGCCCAGGTTTAGAGAAGCTGACCTCATCTCTAGCAGACTTTGAGTTTAATATTCTGTCAGAGATTCCCAAATATTTTGGCTTCTCATGCTCTTAGAATGCAATTTTTTCGTGATGCTTCTTAGTTAAAGGAAATACCTAGCAGTTCCAAATATAATTTCTCAAACATGGGCTCAGATTGTAAATCATGGCCCTCATTGTCTCATCCTCATTGATTTTTGTGCAATGCCTGCTTTTTATCCCTGTAACTACTAAAGCCCCAGCTTTTCAAAGGTATGGCATCACTGAAAGGAAGGAATGTAGTGGGCTCTTATGTTGAAAGTGTGAATGATCTTGAGTTACCAATTTGTATGGTGTGCTACAGATGTTATCATTGTATTTTCTTCACAAATGAATTATATTGCAGCATCCGTGTGAGTTTATTGTGGCACCCAAGAGTGTTCTTCATGCAGTTTCGAACAACTCATGTCTAAGTGTAATTTTTATCCTCTTTGCCAATGATTGGTTCAGGAGCAAACCAATGTGTGGTCTAATATTGGCTAGTTGGTCTAATATTGGCTAGTCAGGAAGTCAAAAATGTAGATTTTGTTGTTATTTAGGCCTGGTAAAATCAACATATTAGAGAACAACTGCCATTTAAAGGACAGTTTATTATTCCTACAGATCCCAAGAGAAGGGATATGTCATGTCATGAGGGCCACATAGGGACCCAGCTTTCCTAAAAAGGCAGAACTTGCCAAGGGAAAACATGACAGGAGCCTTTGTTGGGGTTTCCATGGGAAGCTCCAGACACGGGAGGGTAAGAAGGTTTAGCATTGACTAGTTTAAGTAATTTCAACAGACTCTGGGGAATGGGGTTCCTAGTTTTCTGATACTTGGTCCTGAGGTGGTAGGGCAGGTGGAAAGTGGCCTTCAAGATAAGAGGTTGATACAGGAGGTGGTTTTGGGTGTGGACTGTGGACTGGTTGGTTTGCAAATTGAAGGAGCACTTACAGGAGAGTCCTTTTAGAGCTCTAGGAATTGGCTTCTCTGGGAGGCACTGTCTCTCCAGAATCAGAAAAGTCCTCAAATGTCAAACAAAGCTTCAGAATGACAGGATTAATGAAAGAATAAGGCCTTTAAGCTTAGGAGACAGCTATGGAATTGTTCCTTTATTTCTGGTTTGGTATTGATGTCACAATCTTGCTACTGCCTGGAGCTTAGAAGGGATGTGGGTGCATATAAGAGAAATGCAAGGAGTAGGGTCACTGTATCACCTTGACCGTAAAGTTTGCTAATCCTTGGGCTTTCAGGGACGTGAACCAATACATTTTCCTACTGAAGTCAGTTTAATATTGCTCTGCCTTACTGTTATTTTTATATTTTTTAAAATTGCTTACAGCCGTGCTGTTCTAACATTTACAAAACCATAGTGTGAAAACCCACAGGATTTATTTGGAAGGAATTAATTTTCTATAGGAAAGGAAAGATTTTTCAAGTCTGCTTTTGATGATATTAAGATGTGTTACAGAGGCTTGCTGAATGTTTGCCCTCCTAGAATAAACAGAGTATGTGGCTTTTAGTTGTATTTGCATTCAATGGATGACTTAGTTTGCTGACCTAAGTGCAATGTCTTTATCTCTTTTTTTTCAAAAATCATTCTGAAATATCTAATCACTGCAGGATAAGAGGAAGTCACATAACCTTCCTATAATAATCTCCCACTCTAAATATTTCATGCTAGGGTAATGGAAATTCATGTGGAGATTTAAAAAATAGCTTACTGGTTTTTAGGAAAACACTATTATTTTCTTGTGAAGGGATGGTTAGCAGGGGATAATCTGAATCAAATCCATTTCTTCAGTTTGTACTATATATGTGGGGGAAATAATAGCATCCCCCAAAGATGCAAATAAGTACACTAATAGCCAGTCCTATGACCATACAAACATACTATACCTAAGGATTGTGAAGGAGTGTGTGTGGGGGGTGAGTGTGAATTTTTATGTTATAAATACGTAAACATGTTACTTTTAGTACAGGATGTTTCTTATGTCAAATGGGATTCTGATTTAATAACTATGAGAGGTTTGATTTCTTAACTAATTTGTAGAAGTTTTTATTAATGTATGCACATGGTTTTTAACAGATAAGATAATACAAAAAGTAATTATAATGAAAAACAGTATGTTCCTTGACTCTCATCCAATTTCAGTCTCCAAGGTCATGGCTTTTAATTCTTCCTTCTTATGATTTTCATAGTTTTCTATACAGTGTGTTTTAACTTCTGTTTTTTTATTGATTGGTCAAATGTTGAGTGTTTTTATGATCTGTATATTAATTCTTTTGTATTTCCACCTGCTTTCCCTATTCTTTTTTAATTCTGATTTTTTAATTGTCAAATAAAAATTATATATATTTATAATGTACAATGTGATGTTTGGAATATGTCTACATTGTGGAATGGCTAAATTAAACTAATTGTGATTATCTCAAAGTTATTTGTGATATAAATTCAAGAGAAATATTGTATAACATGGTGACTATAGCTAATAACAATGTATTACATACTTGAAAATTGCCAAGAGTAAATTTTAAGTGTTCTGATTCCATCTTCTTAACATAGTTCTGGCACTACTTTTAGTTAAATAGATAATTTGAGTTCTCTATAGATCCTAGTTATCAGGCCTTTGTCAGATTGTAATATGCAAATGTCTTTTCCCATTCTGAAGGTTGTCTATTTAATTTAGTTGTTGTCTCCTTAGCTGTACAGAGCTTTTCAGTTTAATTAAGTCCTATTTATTTATTGTTATTGTTGTTGCAATTGCTATGAAAGTCTTCATAAAATCTTTCCCCAGGCCAACGTCTTTAATAGTTTTTCCCCATTTTCCTCTAGGATTTTTATTGTTTCATGCCTTAGATTTAAATCTTTTATCCATCTAGAATCAATTTTTGTAAGTGATGAAAGGTGCAGATCCAGTTTCAGTCTTTTACATGTGATTTCCAATTCTCCCAGCACCAGTTATTGAATAGGGATTCTTTTCCCCAGTGTATGCTTTTGCTTGGTTTATCAAAGATCAGGTGGCTGCAAGATGTTAGTTTCATCTCATGGTTTCTGTTTGAGAAGAAGGAAAACTTGTCCTCCTGGAGTTATTTGCTTTAGGATTTGTATTTCTGCAATGCAATCGGTACTTTTTCCCCTGTTATTGCTCTAAAAAATTGCTATACGCTCAGTGGCTTAAGTGACACAAATTTATTACCTTACTGTTCTGGAGGTCAGAAATCTGACCTAGATCTCAGGGGGCTAAAATCAAGGTGTCAGCAGGGCTGAGTTCTGTCTGGATGCTCTAGGAGAGAATCTGTTTCTTTGCTTTTTCCAGCTTCTAGTGACTTCTTAGAGAACATTCCTGGGCTCATGGCTGCCATGCATCTTCAAAGCTAACAGGGCAGCATCTTTAAATATTTCTCTAATGCTGACTTTCCTGCCTCTCTATTCCACTTATAAAAACCCTTCTGACTGTATTTGGCCCCCATATACAATCTAAAACAATTTTCCCATCTTGAGGTCAGCTACTGAGCAACTATAATTCCATTTGCAACTTAATTTCCCTTTGCCGTGTAACCTAATGTATTTACAGTCTTCATATATTCTTTGCATGGTTATTATTCTGCCTCCCACATTCAAAAGGGTAAGGAAACCAGTATTAGCCATGACTTTTATCTGCCTACCATAATGATCGGATGGCCCTTTCTTTGTCAGTTCTCTTGAGGGCATTTCCTTGAATAACTGCAAAAGAAGGGATAATGCCAATGAATAATAAATTCAAGCTTTTGAAGCTTTTATTCACAGGCTGGTTCTTTGTGAAGTTTTCCATAAAATAGTCACAAAAGTAACATTTATCTTCTGTGTTTACTAAAATCTCCATATACTCCTGAAGCAGGTTTCAAATTATGGAATTCCACATACTTTATCATCACTTGCTGTTTTGTGTATGCCTCACCACTCCTTTATTTACTCAGAGATAATGATGCTGCTACCCATTAAAGAGAAAAGTAAGTATTGACAATCTTAGGCAGGCAAAAAGCATGCTATTGGCATGAGTGTTTAATAGACTTTCAGCTTTGAATGACTGTATGTTGACACTGACTTTAATATTCAATGCTTGGTATATATATTTGAAAAGCAGGTTTATTGTGAATTTTGGATTTTTTGTTAAATAGTGCTAATTTTTCTATCTAATATTTCGGCTGCCAAAGACTTACTACCAAGTTAGAGTGAAATAAGTGCTTTAAGTATTTGATAGAAACTGAGGAATTCTGTTTCATTAGAAAATTCAATTTCTCTTCTTACTCATTTATACTCTTAACTGTTACTTCTGTTTCAGATTTTTTAGAGATACCTTATATAGGCTATCCAATTTTAGTGCTTCTTAAAATTTATCTTCAGAATATATAATGACATCTGTGTCTATAGAGATCAAATTATTTGTCTGTTGGAGGAGTTCAGGAAATTTTAGGTCAAAATATGACTCCTCGGTATAAACAATGTTTTAAATCAAAGGCCATTTGAGATCAAAAAGCATTAGAAGGGGATTTCTCTCTATCTGCATAAACCAGGCAGAGCTGATCAAAAGATCAAAGGGGGAATTAACTTTCCTCCTCTGCCCTCTTATTTCAGTATGTTGCAGAAAAAAATACATGATCAAGAATGCACTAGACCTGGCTAAACTATTTTAAATACATCCCTGCCTCTCAGGTTAATTTACAAATCAATATGTTTTCCCATCCATTTGTTCTCCCTAGTTTCATTCGTCACTCCTAAAGAGAATTACCTGTATTCCTCATTTTCCCCCCTTCTCTCCAAAAGGCATGTATAAAAATATCTGGATCCCACTGGGATGTTGGGTAATCACTCTGTGATTCTCCCTATATGTTTGGTAAATACACCTTTCTCTTACTAATCTGCCTTAATTGTGAATTGATCTTTCAGCAGACTTACAGGGGAAAGGGCAAGTTTCTCCTCACCCCTACACTATATTACAGCTCTATAATGGTAACAAGTATGATTCTTCCTAAGCCTCATCAGAATCATAGTACAAGGTCTCCCAAAGGTCTCCAAACACAGGAAAATTAATAAAACAATATATTATTTTATATTTTTTATATTGTATATTAACACAGAGAGAAATTGTTGATATTTTGTAAAATTTTATAATGAATATTCTGTAAATAAAGGTGCATTAGCTACAATTTCCCATTTTCCTTATATATGTATGTATGACGACCTTTGGGAGACCTTCTAGATTTATTTTAGAATATTAGAAATTAAAATAAAACCATGTGAATGCTATAAGTTTGATATACTTATTTAGAAAATTGTATTGATGAGAATAAGACATTAAAAAAATATGTGAATCATATCTGTTTTTCAAAAGAGATTTGGCCTATGGAAAGTATATTTGACCCTCAAACTTTACTTCTCTCACATAAACTTACGTCATTATTTCTCTATCCTTTACTTTCTATTTCCCTCCAAATTTTCAGAGATATTATTGTGCATTATCTCTCATTTAACCATATATGGTATTATATATGTTTATATTTTTTAATGTTACACTTTTCATATGATATTGTGAACTATTTTTCCTGTGCCATTTAAGAAGATTAAAAATGTAATGTTAATGTTTGAATAATAACCATTGCCTTGTTATGTTATTTCCAATTTTTAGTATTATACATGATGTGATGCTGAAGAAATATTTAAAACTGAATTTATGTCTGAAGTCAGTCCTAGAAATTTATAATAAATTTAGATACATGGTGACCTCATTCTTATTATAGTTTTAGTTTGACCAAGCAGTTATTTAGAAGAGTATTAGAGTGTTTTCAATTATCAAGATATTATTTTTTTACATTAAACATTAAATTTTTTTGAAGCTTTAGTGGATTGTGATTGGAAAATACGAACTGTGCAATTTTTGCTTTTTGAAATCGATTGAGGGGAGTTTCTTTGAAGTTGTATTTATCTAGTTATCCAAGTAAAGCACAAAATGGGATCTTTGAAGTTCCCTGAAATTAAGATGAAGAACCTTATAAAACCAGATAAAGCCCTATCTGAAGCACCATTCTCTCCCCTTCGCTACATGTCTGGTTGATAAAAATATAGAGGTTTAGATATGTGTACAATTTACCCTTACTAATTTATGTTTTTGATTATGTTTATTTTATTTTCAGAAGTTTTTAATATTCATTTAAATTTTCAGTTTATTGGGGCATTTTAATTAATATTTTAATATAAGAGTTGTCCAGACATGTTTGGGTGTGAAATACCTTTCTTTGATATTGTTTAGTTCCAGTGAGCACAACTATCCTTTTTTTACAAATGAAGAAAGTTTTAAGTTATATTTTAAATATTGCTTCTTTTTAACTGATTTGAAGGAATAGCTGTAACAATTATGTTGGACATCAAAGTTTTATTCTCAATATTTGTATAACTTTAATGCCTTTCCTGTCCTCTTTATTTTTGGAGAAGCTTCTCGAATTTGCCCTGTACATTACAGCTCCAGATTTTTGCAGTGACTATCCTTCCATTTATTGCTTCCAATGGGGATATTGACTCTTTGTTGTATTTTTGGTTTAATTCTTTTGTTTAATTCTTTTCTTATTTTGTTTTATTCTTTCTTATTTTACTTAACTCTCTTTCACCTTCGTCTAGGGTAGCACTCTCTCACACTCTGCTTCCTTGTACTGTGTCCCTTCTTGTGTTGTAGTGAGACTGTTAAGCTTTTTTCAAAGATTAATTTTTGTTCTGATGGATACTTTATTGTTGAAACCTTGGTATCCCTTGCCCATGCTCTCTCCTGCCTCTCGTTTCGCTTTTCTGATGAGTTTATCTGTTTTCTTTTCTGGCTTATTTATTCTGGATTGAGCACCTACTGTGTGCTGACATGATAGCTGCGGGAATGACAATGGTTAGTGAAAGCTGTGCTCTTATTTTTAGTCTATTTGAGAACAAGATATTATTCAAATAAGATGTGTATAATTGTAAATTTGCACTAGTGCTAATTTAAGAAAAAAAAAAAAAAAAAACAGTACACAGAGACTGTGAGAGCCCCGAAGAGGGGATTTTGACTCACCACTCCAATCAAATTAGTGATGTTTCTGAGATCTCTATTCTTACCCTTCTTCTCATGCTGTACAGTCTTCTTGGAATCAGTTTTAATCACTTCCATGTTTTAAATCTACAAGCAGGTGAGTCACATCTAGGACCTCGGTAAACTCCACACTGAGCTCAGAGTGTTTCCCAAACTCTGACTCATAAACTTTCTGCCTTCCAGACACTACTGTGTTTTACGGACACCATGATTCAATACCTTCATCTTTGTTCTCTTTTACAAAAAAACTGTTTCCCTTTTCATATTCCGCATTCTGTTAGGTATACAGCCACCTACCCAGACTTCAAAACATAAATCTTTCTTTGCTCTAGCTGACTCACTCTCCACAGTTGGCAATTGTATGAACGCTTATTACCCGGAGTCTGAGGGAAGAAACTCTGAATACAGTAAAAGCCAGTCACGGTCCAGCTCCTGCCTGCTGCTGTCCCTCTTCTCTCATTGCTCTCCTACCTTCGTTCTAGGAAGTATGGTAGACATTTTGGTCTCTTGCAGTTTCCCAAATGTTTCTCTCTCTCTCTCTTTTTTTTTGTTTTAAATCTTTTCTTTTTTCCCTTCTTTTTCTTTTTTTTCTTCTTTATTATAGAAACCTGAAAGAATAGATGTTAAATTTTTTCATCATAAAATGACAAATACGTGAGGTGCCAAATTTTTCAGTTTTCCTGATTTAATCATCTCACAATGAAAACATATATCAAAACTTCACATTGTACCCCATAAATACATACAATTATTATTTGTCTATTAAAAGTAAAAAATAAAAATGAATGACAACTCAGGACCTAGAAAACCCTGGGTTCAAGTCTCAACTCCATGGTTTATAAGCAATAGGACCCTGTACCTGTTAATTAACAATACTGCTACTAAATTTTTAATTTGTAAGTTGGGGATGATAATAATGCCTACCAAGCAAAGTGTTAAGAGGATTACCTGAGACAAGCAAGGGGCTAATGCACTTCAGTTACTATTGCTGGCATTGTTATTGATTAAAGCATTTCTGTTTCTATAAATCCTTTTTTGATATTTTCTGGGGACACTGGTAATTTTTTCTCTTGTACATTTCCTATACTGTGGATATTTATATATACAATACTCTATTGCATTTGTTTACTTACATAACATTCTATCTTTTAACTACACTGAAGTAACCTTGAAGACAGGGGACAAGTTTTTTAAATGTATGTATACGTATTTTAAGCACTGAATACCCTTACTTGCTGTGCTTAGAATCTAGTAAGAATTTAATAAATATTTATTCAAAGAAAAAAAAAACCAGCATACCAACACTACTGATATTCTGAAATGAGTACATATTGGATCCTGTTCCCAGTAATCTCTGATTTAGCAGGGAAATTGCCTGAGAAGTTTGATATTTGGAGCTTTTGGACTCAGGAAGTCTAAAAAATCCTCAAATTTAAGTTTGCAAGCAGCTCTCCAAAATTTCCATGTACTGTCCTTGAAGGAAGTATGAGGTGTATATTTTATTGGAGGTGCTATTAAAAACAACATTGACCACTTTGAATAATATAGAACTATATTACTATATGTAGACTGATAAACAGTTTTAATCAGCCCTGAAATAAAGAAATATATTCCTTATAGGAAAGAAGGGTGCTTTATTTTTTAAATCACTAGTTTCTTTGATCAGTGACAGATGAATTCTGCCTCCTATCTTTAGGGACTAGCATGAATCCTTACAAGTTTATGGAACATTAATTAAGGGATTTTTTTTCTGTTTAACATTATATGAGTTTCTTTGATGCAAAGATGGATGACATATTCATCAAAATTGCAGATGTCACATAACTGGGAAGAATAGAGAACATGTCAAAATTCCAAAGGACCATTAACTTGACAAGATCAAATATAACATTCTAATATTCCCTAGGATAACATGGTATTTTTAACTAGGTACACAAAACAAATTACAGAAATACACAGATAGACCTAACTTAAATGTTAAATGTAATGGCTGTCTATCTATGGATTTTGCTTCATTCAAAACTAAATTTTCATTCATGGAATAATAATTCTGCAAAGGACTAGTGTGGTTTTGGGGCTCTATTATACAGCATGGTGATTATAGTTAATAATATTGCATTCTTTACCTGAAATTTGATAAAAAATTTTAAATTTTCTTGCTACATATATGCCCCCGCCCCACACATACACACAGAAAGGTAACTGTGGGTAGTAATGGATGTGCTGTTAATTTGACTATGGTAATCAGTACACAAAATGCAAATAAATATAAAATCATCACATTGTATACCTTGGGTATATACAATTTTTTTTTGTTAATTAAACATTTTTAAAGATTATTTTGATCTAGATAAAGATAAAAATGTCTCCCTGCTTTGGCATGTTGGTGATGGTAGTGGGCACAGCAGTTCACACTGAAGTCCTAAGGGCTAGGTAGAGGCGAGTTAAATAAAGCAGGATGATCTGGAAGATGTTTTCTTTTACAAAGAAGGATGGATTTCTGAATAAATTGCGTTTGCATGTCCTCTGTGGTAAGATGGCTTGTCTGTGCTTTTGTTGGATAAGGGAATAGGTGGATAAAAGATAGATTGATGAGTGGAGTCATTCATTCATTCTCTGGTATGTAAGAGTTTATTATGTATTTACATGGCTAGAGAAGAGGGCCCAGAAGGGAACATGTTTGTTGCCTTACAAAGATTTGTGCTGATGTATACCCATTACAAAAGATAGAAACATGAAAGAAACAGTTATACTAAGTAGTCGATAGATGGGAAAAAAGGAATCAGTACAATTACTAATTCAACTGTTGATTTGATATTGATGTAGGGAAAAATTAAATCAAAACTCCTAAGTCTTGACATACAATTTTTCTATTAGTTCACTATGTGAGTTAGTCTTTCCGGGTGGGTCAGATGAAGTTTAATTTTCATGCCTATATTTCTAGAACATTCAGTTACTTTATCAAAATTTTAAGTCTGTCAGACAGTTGATTGCCCAGTAATTCTTTGCCTAAACATCTTATCTAATCTAGAACAGATCACCAACATAGCTCCATGGAATTATTTTTTCTGTGTTATTAATTCTGGGTCAGGTAGACTATTTTATGCATGAACAGCAGAAGTAGAACAACCATTCACAATCAGATGATTGTTCCACCCACCTTAAATCATAGGTTATTTATTATCATAATTTTACCTGGCATCCAATATTCAATGTCAAAACTTAAAAAAGACAGGGTAATTTGAAATGATATATTGAAAAAACCAGGACGTAATAAACCATACATTAGACAGTTCACTTTTACAACAGATCGAAAGAGAGAGACAAAATGTGTGTAGGTAGAAAATCTGTGTTTTGAGGGCTTCCAAGAGACATTAGAAAATACTGAAATAATTTTGTTAATTTATTCCACAAATATTTATTAAGTACCACGTATGGCGAACAAGATGTAGAATTTACAATCTAGTGGAAATATACACAAATAATGTGTTGGTTAACAAATGGAAGTCCAATCACAGAGAAGAGTGACCTGACCCAGACATGGGGACCAGGACGGGTGTCCTAGAGGACACTGTATTTAACTTCAGGGAGTAGTAAGAGAGAAAGGAGAGGAAAATGTTTTCAACAGAGAGTACAGCGTATGCAAAGGCTTAGAGGTGGGGACATGCACGAATTACATGAGATATTCAGTGTTTAGAACTTAGGTAAGTAAAATTGATACTATGTATATAAAACATAAAGCTTGAACCTATTAACTCACCTCGGTTAAACATAATGCTCCAGAGGTCATGGTCATATATCTATCTGGACTATTTGGTTTTCCTTTATAACTTGAGGTGGCCTAAGTTATGTCAATTGTAAACAACATTTCCACCACTGTTGTGTAAAGGATACCACAGAAGACAGGGTAGATGGCTTAGCTTCAAAAATAATATAAACGGCACCTGTGGCTCAGTTGGTAAGGCGCCGGCCCCATATACTGAGGGTGGCGGGTTCAAACCTGGCCCCGGCTGAACTGCAACCAAAAAATAGCTGGGCGTTGTGGCTGACGCCTGTAGTCCCAGCTACTCGGAAGGCTGAGGCAAGAGAATCGCTTAAGCCCAGGAGTTGGAGGTTGCTGTGAGCTGTGTGATGCCATGGCACTCTACCGAGGGCCATAAAGTGAGACTCTATCTCTACAAAAAAATAATAATAATAATACAAAGTTGCTTTTCATAGAATTCCTTTCGGGGGCGAGAATAGTGCTATACTAGTTCTTCACATGTATTGTCTCCTGTGATTCTTGTATTTCTATCAGCAACATAATACTGTCATCATAATATAGCTCAGAAGACTGAGGCTACCTTTATCAGCTGGCTTTTGCTATGTAACAAATCATCCAGTGACTCTGCTCATCAGCAGTATAGCCTGTGCTTGGCTAGACATTCTGATACGAGCTGGGCTCCTTCATACATCTGTGGTCACCTAAAGATTGGATGGTTACTGCTGGTTATCTCAGTTATCCTCCACGTGATCTGTCATCTTCCCCCAGGCTAGGCTGCTGGCCTTCTGTTCATAGGAAAGGGAGGTGGGGGGGGTGTATTGGGGAGGGATGGGGGAGGGAAGAGATTGCAGAAATGTGAGATTCCCTTAACGCCTGTGTGAAGAAGTAGAATGCTGTCACTTCTATATGCTGCTGGCTAAAGTAAGTCACTAGTGAAGCTCAGGTTCAAAATGTGAGGGACAGAGTTCACCTTTCGACAGGGGAGATGATATGTCACCTTGGAAAGGGTGTGATGAATACAGGGAGGTCATTAACTGGGGGCAGGGTGTGTTGAAAGAACCTATTGATAAATACTAAGATCATACAAGGAAGTAATCATCAATGCAATTACTGCACCATAAAAAGAGAGATTACATATTTGCAAACTTTTCACGGTCCTAAGTGGTTGAGATAGAATTTGATTCCAATGTCTTTTCTCTTTTCACTTGATTCACTGCCTTTCTTATGATTTACGATAAGGTTCTTCAAAATATGCCTTGATGAGCAAGCACATACTGCGTGGATGGAAAGTGATCTAGAAATGGAAATTTACTGGGAGTGATAATGTAGGTTTCATTCACTTTGTAACCAGAAAATATTTTGCTAGAGGAAGAAGGGTGAATCGGAAAGCGAATAATTTAAACTCACAAAACTGTTCACTAACAAGAGTTTTCAGCGATGTTTTTATCTTTCCCCTTTAGGTCTAGTTTTTTTCCTTAAATGATCTGATTATTTCAAAAAGGCTGAGGCTGACTGAAAAATGAGCAAACCCTGCTTAGACAGGGACCGAAGAAGGATTTTTACCTGGGTAAGCCCTATGACTTAATTCCTCCAGTGTGGATTATTTTTCTTACCTAGATTTCTATGTCTTCAGATTGTCACCATGAGTAGGTTTTTACTTATAAAGTATGTTATTTCCCTTTAAATATTTTATTTGCCTTTAAGTATCCTCATATCAGCTTTCAAAATGAAATCTTTTTACAAAAACATTTGAGTTCTTGACTTTTACATATGTACAGGTTTTATTTAATGAGAGTATCTACTAAACACTGGTTCCAGTGGGGCACAGTAGACAGATACATAGGATTGTCTTTTCATTTTTACTGCATTTATTCATATATCAGTGAAAAGCACCTTTGTAATCTCTATTTAAATGGACATGATACATATAACACTATATCACAGATTTTATGACAGCTAAGTTTAATATCCATGCCCTAGAGATAGTGATTTCTTATAAATACCTCCATGTTTTATTAAAAATTCATACTTCTCACAATCTAAGACAGAATGTAACAAATCCATTGTTCTGTGTGAGTTAGATATTTCCAAATTCATAACCTATCTGGATAATATTGTCAGCCTTCCTTCCCATTATTTGTCTGATTTCTTCATCAGCATTTCCCCCCTTCTTGCTTTTGTATTCATAATGAGAAATGTTAGCAATAATAGCTTTAATAATGGCAAGACTGTCTTGAATTTTTATAGCACACTTCTTCTGAAAGGTTTCAAGCGATTCACATTAATTTCCTTGTTTTCACTGGCAGCTTTCCAAAGAGACTGTTGGAATGAATACCACCTCAGCTTCACCAGTATCTTTGTCATCCCTTGAATATTTGCTTCCATTTTACGTGAATGTTCTCTATTTCTCCCTCCAGCCCCCCCCCCATCAGTAGTAACTCCATGGAGTTTCTGTTACTCCATCAGTAACAGGAGCCTAGAATCCCCCAAAGTACGTGTGTGTGAGTTCTTTTCAGTCCTCTTTTTCCTACTCAGAGCACATGTGTGGGATTAGTAGTGCTCCACAGTAAAGAATATAAAATGGAAATGCAAGAGCTTGCCAGAAGCAAAGCCTAAGAGAAGCGCCAATTCTGTTCATCAGAAATGTGACTATTCTAACCTTAGCTAATGGCAAATGGTAATTTTGTCCTCTAGGCAAGAAGAGGTAAAAATAGGATTCACTAAAATACAACTCATAAGATATCCAAGTTTGGATGAGTTGGATAAAGACACTGAAGCAGGCTGTAAAGACTGAAGGTACAGGATAACTCTTCTTCCATACAAAGTGCATTTGATTAAATAACAACGACAGTTTTCCTTGTTAATGGCTAGTCACTGGTGTCAGTGCTGCCTGTGTGATGATGAGTTTGGGGATTTCATTGGTGTGATACAACCTGAAAGAAAGAAGAGCAGCTCATGGACATGGATATCATTTTTCTTCTTTGTGATCCTATTATAATAATTGTTTTAAGTTTTTTAACTTTTAAAATCATGGAAAAGTAAAATAAAATGTCAAGTCAACCACATTTCTACATCTCGGAATTTTAAAAGTTATACTGGAAAAATTGTACTCAAGGTAAAATATAAAATGATAAAAGGGTCACATTTTAGTCAAATGCACGAAAAATTTGTAGGAATAAGAATTGGCATTAAATAAATGTACTGTTAATGAAAGTATATTTAAAAATCTATATTTGATTCACTTATAAACTGTCCAGTAGTTTTAAATGCTGTTCTAAAGCGAAAGATGAATGTCATTTTTCTTAGTATGTTTTAGCAGCAACTCATCCTTCATTTTTATAACAAAGTTTTGTTTTAAATATTGTCCTATATGTTTTGTGGTTACAGATGAAGCTGCAAAATGCCAAATGTTTAGGTTGCTCTATAGTTTCATAAACAAAAGCAATTTTTAAAAATTCGAATTAAATTAGAGATAATATGGTATTATGTTAAACTACATGTGTATATATTTTTTCTGGGAAATAAATCTCTAGAATCAATAAAAAACATTTGGCATTATATACTCTCAAATTACAAAATTCATTGATTGAATTATTCTTTTTCACATACACAAACCAATTGGACCCTTATGATGAACCACTTTGTTTTGACTGATTTTGTTGATTTACTTGTTACATTGGCCTGAAAATGCCTAAATTCAACCTACGTGATGGTAAGTTTGTTGTATTAACTTGGGGCTAGGCGATGGTCCCCAGTTATTCTGTGAAGCACTAAGTTAGATGTTGAAGGTATTTTGTAGATATGATTGACAGTCATAATCAATTGACTTTAAGTAAAGGAGATTATTCTCGATAATCTTGGGAGACAGATTCAACCAGCGGAATAGTTAGAAGAGAAGAACTGAGGTTTTTCAGAAAAAGATGAAATTATCCCTGTGTGTTGCAGCTTGAGGTCATGCCTTGGAGTTTCTAGGTTAACTCTCTTGACAACCTTCCCTACAGAATGCAGACTGTCTAGTCAGCCCGCGAATTCGTGTAAGTCAATTCCTTGTAATAAATCTTTTCATATAAATCTCCTATTAGAAATCACTAGTAAGAATTACTGAGCTATTGATAAAATAATTGCAATAATAACCCCTCATTTTTGATAACCCCATAAATTGTCCTTGTTTTACACAAATATTTGCCTGATGTGGCATCACAACTTGCAGCTTGTTTTGCCACACACCTCTGTCTCCTTTTCAAGGTGGCCTTAACATTCCCTCATTTGACTAAACTTCCGTGGTTCTTCCTGATTATTGACCTCAATCTTTCCTTTTCTTAGAGCACTCAGTTGTAAATTCCTTTTCTATTCCTTTGACATGCAAATCTCCCCCAGGACTCTAGCTAGTTTTCTAACCCAAGAGTAGCTTTCCCCTGGGGCCATCCCTTTGAAATGAAAATCCCTGGGAATACAGAACCCCAATCCCCAATGTCCTTGGGAGGGTAGGAGCCTAACTTTGGTAAGCACCAATTAGCAAACACAGATGTCCTAACCACTTTGATGACCTGTCTCCATTTCCTTCAGTACCTTCCCATTAGCTCAGGCCAGTGCTTAAGTATTTAATACTCTCTTGCTTTTTGTTTCAGTGGAATTGAGTACAATCTTTCTCCTCATTGCAATAGTCTTGAATAAAGTCTTCCTTGCCTGTTTCACTCTGTCCAGTGCAACTTTTCTTTGATGCTACAAAAAAACATAAGATTAAAATGTGTGTTTTTCAGTTATTCAATAATTTGGGAAATATAAAATCATTTAAATAAGACTTTGTATTATGATCCTATTGAGTTTAGCATAACTATTGGTATTTTGACAGCATATTCTATTTCTCAAAATAGATTTTAGGAATTATAATGGTTTGCATATGCAAGAACTACAAATTGGGCGGTGCCTGTAGCTCACTGAGTAGGGTGCCAACCCCATATACCAAGGGTGGTGGGTTCAAACCCGGCCCCAGCCAAACTGCAACAAAAAATAGCTGGATGTTGTGGTGGGCACCTGTAGTCCCAGCTACTGGGGAGGCTGAGGCAAAAGAATCACCTAAGCCTAGGAGGTGGAGGTTGCTATGAGCTGTAATGCCACAACACTCTACCAAGGGTGATAAAGCGAGACTCTATCTCTACAAAAAAAAAAAAAAAAAAGAACTACAAATTATTACAAGATGCCTATTTTTAATTCATGAGAAGAAGAAGCAGTTTATATAATGGTGTCACCACTATGATACTTTAGGTAGATCTTTTTTCTTTTGTCTGTCTTCTCAAACCCTATCCTGAAGGCTAAGAATGCAAAACAATAGTGCCTGCTAATTTTTTTTGTGTGTGTGTGCTTACACAGAAAGTTTTTGTTGCCATCTCAAACAGAAAACATTTGATTGCAAAGTCTTAACTTGAGTCCAGTTGTCTTAGCTATTTGAAACAGAACTTAGACTAGAAAAGTGTGAAAAGCCATAAAGAGGTTCTTTTTGGATTTCCTGGGTCTGAGAAGGTCTTAAATATTTCCCTGTATTTATTTCCCTTAAATATTTCCCTCTCTCCAGCCTCTGAGTATAATCATTTCCCTGAAATCACTCGGCTTTCTAGTTTGTGGTCATTGTTGATCATTGAGTTAACCAGACCAGGGGGGCTACTGGGCAATATCACCAGAGTCCTAGGACAAGTGTTGTGATGAGAAAGCTTTGTTACTAAAAAAGCTTGGTCCTTGTGATCATGTATATAATAGGGAAATGTGAGAGGACTCCAGGTCCAAACCTGTGTTAGAGGCAAAGCATGCAAAACATTAAAAAAAAAAAAAGCTACTTTTTTTATCAGTTCATTTAAAAATTTAAGAGTATAACTGTCTTCTTGAAAGAAAGGACCATATATCAGTTATTCTATTATGAACCTTATGCTGAAATGTAACAAACAATTAATATCAAAAATATCTATGTTTAAGATTCTGCATACATAGGTTTCTATTTTAATTGCTTCATGTGTAAAAAATATCTCTTAGATTTCCTTTGGGGGCAAATATCTTTTGAAACTCTTTTTTCATGAACTATTGCAATCTTATTTAACTAGGATTCCAAGGAAATAAATAGACTAGTCTGTATTTTCCAAATAAGAGTTTTTATAAATATTATGAATATTCTTCCATGTCTAACAATAAACACTGAAAGTAAAAAATCTGTGTAATAATATTCTGATATTCATTTATAATAAAGAGATATTAGAGTGTTCAAATTCAATTTGTCATGAAGAAAGAATTTCTATTTTTGTTCTGAATTAAAATGGATTACTGTTTATTATGAGGGTCTATGGTTTTCATTAATTAAGAATTTGATCTGTAGTTATGTGAAAAAGAAAATATCTAATAGTAGGGTCCTAGGAAGAAATGTAAGAGGAAGCAGGAACAAAAAGTAGGAAAATGTCTGATTACCCATCTAACTAACATAAAAACACAAGGGAGATAGAATATATAATAAAAGTAATAAAAGGGAGATCTCAAATTTAGCTTAAAAAGCAAACATCTATCAAATGAAGATAATATTGTGAACAATCCAATTCTGAAGAAGTTATTTTTGAAGAAAATCTATAGAATAAAATTCTCTTATTTATTTACTTTTCTTAATTTCTTTTCTTTCCATTACACCACAGTCTTAACTATAGAGTCGCTCACGTCAATGTTTTCGTTTAAGACATCTGTGGCAACTAAAAGTTAGCATCAGTAGAAGAAATTTCAAAGGTGAGAAAGCATTCAGTGACTTTACTGCCTGACAAGAATAACTGACATTTATTTCTTTGTTAATTTATTTTGTAATGTTTGTTTGTTTTGCATTTGTGCTTTACCAAACCTTGGACTAGGCATTCAGCAGTGAGGAAGAGAAACTGACCTTATTCAGTAGAAAGTTAGTGAAACAAAATTTCAATGAAGAGTGACACACATAACTGTATGTTAATAATAACAATGATTTAATTAAGTACCATGAAGAAAAAAAAAGTTGTATACTTATAGAGCTATAATTTCCCTTTTCTTAAAAATGTTCTGTTATGGTGGCTTCACTTATCTCTTTTTGACCAACTCCCACCATTTTGTGAGGTAGCAAAATGGGTGTCTAGGCTGGGCAGGTACAGAGGTCAGAGTCGCCGGACACAACTCCTTGACTGAGAGGGTCATTTATTTAAAGGGGGAATGAAAGATCCTGCTACAGAGGTAGCCTGGGTGTTCAGGGTCATTGGGCAACTGAGACCCCCTCGCTCCTCCTAAGTCCTCCAGTGTTGGAGTGCCTGAAGCCTAGATTGTTGTGGGCAATTATAAAATCAAACAAAAATTGATAACCTTATGGAAAGGTGAAAGGTTAATACATGTGATGGTATTTTAATATAAAATTTCAAAGAATATACCCCGAAGTAAGGATAAGATCCATAATATGAAAGCGAACAGAAGAATGGCAAAAACAAGAACAGGTAAATAGAGGTCAAAGTGTTCCCGATGGAGAGAGGATAATTAGGGATATGCAAGATTGAGGCAGAAATGGGTCTTTTGATAAAGTTGCCAGTCGTGGTTCAATACAGAACAACCAGACATTTGTTTGCTTTTTGTTTGTTTTCTTGGGCAAAGACACAGGAACAGTGAATGGTCTCTTTGCCTTCCTTCCAGAACTCGGGTGGAGGGTTCTGCTGTGGTCTACCTGGGGAAAGGGCTGTGAGGATAGTCAGTTAGTGCTGAGCTGATAGGGTCTACAACAGCCGGAAGACGTAGCCAAATTATTTCCATCTGTATGTAAATGTAATGCATCTAAAATGAGAACTAAGCCCAAAAAGTCTAGCATTTTATCTAATGTTATAGAATGTATGCCATCTAATAAAAGGAGATTTATAAACGGTGCAGAAAACCTAAGAACCAATTTGCACTCTGGGAGGAGTCCCTGGAGCATCTCGGCACTTATCTCCCGGTAATTCCTAAATTTGATGGACACGGTCATCAGCAAGTTCGCGTGCGATCTCCTGAGGATGCTCCTGCGGGGCGTTTATTAGTTCCTTTAACAACGCCCTCAAGTTTACCCAAAGTTGCCTAGTTTCAAAATGTTATAAAGCAAATCTCTGACATGCTGACAGCAGGGGCGATGCTAATAAAATGTTTTTGTTGGTTTTTGCCAAAAAGCTTACTTAATGTCTGCCTAAGACTCGCCAGAAAACCCAGTTTTTCAGAGCCCTCTCGGGCTTCGGCAAGGTTTTTCTTTCTGGAGAGACGAGGGAAGTCCGTGACCAGCGAGGACGCGTGGGTTGTAGACGCTGCGGGGAGGGTTTCCTGCAGCGCAGTCTGATTTGGGGAACTGTGAACAGGTTTACTGGCAAGGACCCCGGGCAGAGTGGCTGCCGGGAGCGAGCGCGGCGAGACTGGGGTGCGACTCCCGCGGAGGTCTCGGCCTTCTCCGCAGAGAGCCCCGGCCTGGGAGGCCCCGGGAGCTCCGCGCAGCGGGAGCCTCAAGCCCGCAGCCCTGACGGCTCTGCCGGCGCTGCTTTGAGCTTTTCGGCTCTGAGTCATGGAAGACACACAACAGCACACTTTCTCAATAATTACTTCAACAATTTTTAAAAGGCCCATTTCTTTTTTTCTCTTCTTGAAGAGACAAATTTTCTGGCCCATATAACGCTAAGTGCTAGAAATCTATGTTATGTTATATCTAATTCAATTCTGGTAAACAATTTTCACCTGAAAAGCATTGATTGTTCTTACGTAGTGGTCTCTTTTTAAAAACGTACTTGAAACTGGAGCTGATATATCACCAGGAAGGTTCTATTTCTCCCATCTTCCCTGGCGTTGTGGTCTGTACGCAGTAATAGCTCGGCTATCTTTGGATTATCTGCGCTTTTCTGTCTAATCTTGTTTGAAACACTTTATAAAAAAAACAGATGAGAGGAAAAATGTAAATTTCCTGAGCTACTTCAAAGATGTACAGGATTTTTTGCTTTCAATGTGTACTTCAGTAAATATTGTTCTTGTTTTTATGTTTAAAGTATATATAATGCGAGCAATGGACGTGTAAGACAAATAACTTGATTTTATGCCAATTCTTGAGTTCATAATACAGAGTAGTTTCAAATTTAAAATATTTCGATGACGCTTCCTGGTTTAGAGGCAAGTTGTCTTCTACTGCATTTTCAGTTGACTGATTGCCTTGTTGAGTAACATTTAAGTGTTGTGTCTGATGCCTGAGGAGGGAGGCCTGAGGACTAAGACCCTGCGTCTGCAAAGATCCCACAGGGCAGACGGCAGGATGAATAATGGAGAGCTCTCCATGACATGATAGGACAAGTAAGTGCATTCATTTCCCATTGTTTTCCACACTAAGGGTGATATAAGAATCTGAACAGAAAATAAATGCAGTTTAGGAAAAAGGCTGAATATTTTTTCGAGTTTGATTTTGATTTTCCTGCTGGTTAGTAAAATAATCTTTCTACTTTTATGTCTGTTCATGGGTGAGGTAGGGATAACAATAATCAAATTAGATGGAGGGTGTGTGTGTATACATATATGGAGAACATTTTATACTTTAAACTTTTATATAGATAAATTGATGTTAATGTCATAGGTGAAACCTTTAAAAGGTAGTGGCAGATAATAATTATAGACCACAAAAAACAAACATAATGCAAATGGGATATGTGTTTATACAAATCAATTACAAAAATGGTGTTGTAGAACAATTTCTGAACAGTGACTTTTAATTAATTGCAGTTTCAAGTACTCAAGAAAATCTTGAAATCCATCAACAATCCTCAGACCTGCTGAGTGTTTCTGAAATCTCCAGCAGTTTTGCTTGAATAAAATAGAAAATTAAAGATGAAAGAGTTTATATTTCTAAGAGTCCAGGTTTGCTCAGAATGTAACCTTGACCTAGTCCATTCTAGGTGACATAAATTTGCACTATTCTCTGTATCATAAGGAAGTCTGAGGTAGTTGTCCAATCTTTCCGTATTGGTGGAAGGAATGGCGTGGGGTGGCCGTTCACTTTGGGGCTAGGATCATGTAAAAAGGTCATCTACTTCCTTCCTCCTGGTTCAGTGAAAGTCTCTGTAAAATGCAGATCCATCAGGATCCTGTGATTCTGCCCTTTTCTTGGCTTCTTGCTTTGGCTGCCTTCTCTCAAGTGTAGGCTGCATGAGATTAATTTTGCAACCTTATAAAAGGTGTCTTGGGCTTTTGGATCCCCCATGAGAATCTCCCAAAGTACAGTCCTGAAGTACCATTTTCCCATGCCCACTCAGGATCTTAGAGTCACACTGGTGACTACCCTCAGACACCCTTTGGAAAGGGAGACCAGGATGAGAAAAACCAATTAGTTTAACCAATAAAAACTAGTTAATACTACTTGTCACAGCACGGATGATAGATGGTTAAAGCTCCTTTACATAGATGATTTCATTTAATACTCTCAACAAATCCAGGAGGTAGGGACTATTACAAATGACATACTACTACGAAATTCCCATTTTATACAGAACAAAGCTGAGAGGTGTTGAGATTGAACATCACACTATGACTAATTTTAGAATAATTATACATTTTTATGTAAAGAATTTAAGAAATACTGTATAAAGTTTCATCAGAATACAAAAATGAAAGAATGAAATGCCTAATGAACAAAATATATAAATCTTTACTAATGTGATATTTTATATCAAGACTAGAGAAATAAGTTTAGAGAATCCCAGTTGAGGTAGGAAAAAGAAGAAAGGGAACCTTTGTAGTTGGAGTTTATAAACAATCTGAAAACTAGAAGGGAGAAAAATTGAGCCAGTCTTTTCAGAGAAGCTTGTTGAAAATTCTCAGGCTTTGAACTTGGTATACAGGAGAGCCTTTTGACCATGTGAACATTTGTGGAAAATCAATGCTGCAGGTCACAAACCCTATCAGTAAATTCCTATAATGCAGCAAAGACCAAGGAGAAGTGCCAGCCAGAACAGATGTCATTCATAACTTCATTTTCTATAACAGGGAAAGGCTTGAGGATTTAAAATTGGAACATAATCTTCACATAAGCAACCATGAATTGGCAGAATTAAGGAAAAATCTTGAAAAATAAAGAAAAGGAGTGACTAAAAACCTGATTTTTGGCAAACATCCTATAATATTATAGGACAGACTTTTAGTCCATTTTTTTTTTTATTATCCCTGCAAAGCTACAGTGACAGATGTTCTTCATCCCAGGCCTAGACGTGAGCAATGCCCAGGTCAGTTCTACTAGGAGAGAAGAGGATAACCTGAGTTGCTTGACTGGAACAGGGATAGACTATATCCATGTCAGTTAGGGTCACCCTAGTGTAGCCAGGTCCCCAAGAGATCTCATCGTCTTTGTGTGCTGCTGCTCCTTCACTGGGGCACCTGCCTTTGCTTCCAGCTAGGATGTGAGCTCTTCATTTTTAGCTGTGGTCTCAACCCATTTCATGATGCTTGCTACTGAAAGAAATATCATTCATTTTACTTTTTGCTGTTGTCTGAGGTCTTGTTCAGGGGAACTTATTTTTCATAACTGAGGCGATAATATTCACCCATTTTTGAATGTTGTTTATTGCTTTGCATCAAAAGTCTCATGCTCACATAATATCCTAGGATGCTGTTACAAGTAAGATAGGTTTTGTCATAACTTTTTTGCACACCTAGAGCAAGAGCTCACCCTTTACCCTAGTCAATTCTTCTCAAGTCTTCAGCCTGCTTGGCAGAGTTCCCAACATGTTTCAATAGCCTACCCATATCACCATGTAGTTCTTATGAAATGGGATCACAGTAAGGTAAACAATTCCAAGGAAACAAAGAAATAATATTAAGGACATTAAAAAAATTTAATATTTCAGCTCGTAATACATAAAGGTTGGTTTAAAGAAAGAACTCAGGGTGGCACCTGTAGCTCAAGCGGCTAAGGCACCAGCCACATACGCGAGAGCTGGTGGGTTTGAACCCAGCCCAGGCTTGCCAAACAGCATGACAACTACAACCAAAAAATAGCCAGGCATTGTGGTGGGCGCCTGTAGTCCCAGAAAATTAGGAGTCTGAGGCAAGAGAATTGCTTATTCCCAGGAGTTTGAGGTTGCTGTGAGCTGTGACACTACAGCACTCTACACAAGGCGATAGCTTGAGGCTCTGTCTCAAAAAAAAAAAGAAAGAAAAGAAGAATTCAAGTAAATGAGGCTAAAGTTATGTTGATTGGTTTGATGTAACCACGTCAGATTGTATAAAAGAATCAACACATTGCACCTCACATATGCATAAATGTATTCATGATCTATGTGTATATGACTTAATAAAAAAATAGAAATAATTCAGTAAAGATCAAAGTACACTTTTAAAAAGTATGTGTGATAGAAGCTAGGCTCTGGGTTAAGTGAAGAATATAAATCAAAAAGTTGTGGAGTCTAAACACTTGAGTGCGGAAAAAAGTTGTAACCTAAGGAGAGAAAATCAGGAGTTTTTGAATTTCTAGAAATAAAAGATAATAGAATCATCAACGAATAGGAACTTAGTGGTCATTAAATACAATTTATTACATAATACAGGAATTCCTTCTGTAACATTGCTGAAACTGATCATCCACCCACAACTTTAAATTTTGCAGCCCTGGAGAACCTACTATTTGTAAGTAGGCCACTCCATAGAGGAAACTAATGAAAGCATATATTTTCTTCTTAATAAGTGGAAAGGGCCAATAACAAGACACTGAAGATTTTTAATGCTTAAAAAGACTTTAACATTTTTTAGCAGGGAGAACCTAATCTACAATCTGAACTAGATTGAACAAGCCCCAGGGCCTCAGGGCAAACATACTACAACAGAGAAGAACTAATAAATATTTCTTAATTACTTTAGCTCTGTATCTCTATGGCACTGCTATCCTTTTCATGGGACTGACTATTGGCAAATACATAAGATGTGAAAGAGTCAGACCAGAACCGATATTTCTTTCACCGTAAAAATACAAATTAATATTTTCATATTATTGTAGTATTATTAATAATTACTGTTATTTAGTAGCCTGCTCTCAAATGGATAATTATCAGCTAGTCTTTTAGTGACTGGTGTCCTAGATACTGGGTGGAGAAAGAAAACTCATCTTTGGCAGAGGGCTAAAGTTTGGTGCTCACTATTGTCTTGAATGGGAAATATCTAAGATGCAATGACTGTTTGTTACTTGCCAGAGACTGTGATTTACAAGTATTAACTCATGTTATTCTTATTTTGACAGGTTTCTGCCTCTTAATGTCCTAAAACAACAATTTATATGTGATTAAGCAAACTGAAGTAACTCTGATTCCAAAACAAATGTGTACTAAACCGGACTTATATTTCTAATGAACTATAGTAAGAAACACTTACTGAATGAATTTATAGCCATTACTAGTAGAGTGAAGAAATGATTTATATGTAAGAGATAATAATTCGTATGAGTTTAATAGAAAAAAATTGGGTGAAGAAATAAAGAGTAAGAATGAAAACATTAGAAAAATATTCTACAAAGCTAGGATACTCACAAAAATCAAACACCTGGTAATGGTTGAACTGTGATCAATTGATGGTATTTGTAAGGAAAAGATTCTAAAGTAAAGATATCTAGTGAACTTCTTGGATTTTCTATGAAAGGTGAGAGAACTGGGTTATAGCTTTCATATGAAAGCCAAAAATTAGTTTCATATAGGTGGGATTACACCTGCAGTGCATTTTACAAGGGTACATGTGAAACTTAGTAAATGTAGAATACAATTGTCTTTTTTTTTTTTTTTCCTTTTTTTTTTTTTATTGTTGGGGATTCATTGAGGGTACAATAAGCCAGTTACACTGATTGCAATTGTTAGGTAAAGTCCCTCTTGCAATCATGTCTTGCCCCCATAAAGTGTGACACACACTAAGCCCCCACCCCCCTCCCTCATCCCTCTTTCCGCTTCCCCCCCCATAACCTTAATTGTCATTAATTGTCCTCATATCAAGATTGAGTACATAGGATTCATGCTTCTCCATTCTTGTGATGCTTTACTAAGAATAATGTATTCCACTTCCATCCAGGTTAATACGAAGGATGTA
The DNA here is from genome assembly GCF_027406575.1 of Nycticebus coucang. NCBI lineage: Eukaryota > Metazoa > Chordata > Mammalia > Primates > Lorisidae > Nycticebus > Nycticebus coucang. Next base: position 85,026,766 of record NC_069790.1, read on the forward strand.
AAGTCTCCATTTTTTTTAATGGCTGAATAGTATTCCATGGTATACATATACCACAGCTTGTTAATCCATTCCTGGGTTGGTGGGCATTTAGACTCTTTCCACATTTTGGCGATTGTAAATTGAGTTGCAATAAACATTCTAGTACAAGTGTCCTTATGATAAAAGGATTTTTTTCCTTCTGGGTAGATGCCCAGTAATGGGATTGCAGGATCAAATGGGAGGTCTAGCTTGAGTGCTTTGAGGTTTCTCCATACTTCCTTCCAAAAAGGTTGTACTAATTTGCAGTCCCACCAGCAGTGTAAAAGTGTTCCCTTCTCTCCACATCCATGCCAGCATCTGCAGTTTTGAGATTTTGTGATGTGGGCCATTCTCACTGGGGTTAGATGATATCTCAGGGTTGTTTTGATTTGCATTTCTCTAATATATAGAGATGATGAACATTTTTTCATGTGTTTGTTAGCCATTCGTCTGTCATCTTTAGAGAAAGTTCTATTCATGTCTCTTGCCCATTGATCTATGGGATTGTTGGCTTTTTTCATGTGGATTAATTTGAGTTCTCTATAGATCCTAGCTATCAAGCTTTTGTCTGATTGAAAATACGCAAATATCCTTTCCCATTGTGTAGGTTGTCTCTTTGCTTTGGTTATTGTCTCCTTAGCTGTACAGAAGCTTTTCAGTTTAATGAAGTCCCATTTGTTTATTTTTGTTGTTGTTGCAATTGCCATGGCAGTCTTCTTCATGAAGTCTTCCCCCAGGCCAATATCTTCCAGTGTTTTTCCTATGCTTTCTTGGAGGATTTTTATTGTTTCATGCTTTAAATTTAAGTCCTTTATCCATCTTGAATCAATTTTTGTGAGTGGGGAAAGGTGTGGGTCCAGTTTCAGTCTTTTACATGTAGACATCCAGTTCTCCCAACACCATTTATTGAATAGGGAGTCTTTCCCCCAAGGTAAGTTCTTGTTTGGTTTATCAAAGATTAGGTGGTTGTAAGATGTTAGTTTCATTTCTTGGTTTTCAATTCGATTCCAAGTGTCTATGTCTCTGTTTTTGTGCCAGTACCATGCTGTCTTGGCCACTACGGCTTTGTAGTACAGACTAGAATCTGGTATGCTGATGCCCCCAGCTTTATTTTTATTACTAAGACCTGCCTTAGCTATACGGGTTTTTTTCCGGTTCCATACAAAACGCAGAATCATTTTTTCCAAATCTTGAAAGTACGATGTTGGTATTTTGATAGGAATGGCATTGAATAGGTAGATTGCTTTGGGAAGTATAGACATTTTAACAATGTTGATTCTTCCCATCCATGAGCATGGTATGTTCTTCCATTTGTTAATATCCTCTGCTATTTCCTTTCTGAGGAGTTCATAGTTTTCTTTATAGAGGTCCTTCACCTCCTTCGTTAGGTATATTCCTAAGTATTTCATTTTCTTTGAAACTATGGTGAAGGGAGTTGTGTCCTTAATTAGCTTCTCATCTTGACTGTTATTGGTGTATACAAAGGCTACTGACTTGTGGACATTGATTTTATATCCTGAAACATTACTGTATTTTTTGATGACTTCTAGGAGTCCTGTGGTTGAGTCTTTGGGGTTCTCTAAGTATAAGATCATGTCATCAGCAAAGAGGGAGAGTTTGACCTCCTCTGCTCCCATTTGGATTCCCTTTATTTCCTTGTCTTGCCTAATTGTATTGGCTAGAACTTCCAGCACTATGTTGAATAGTAAAGGTGACAGAGGACAACCTTGTCTGGTTCCAGTTCTAAGAGGAAAAGCTTTCAGTTTTACTCCATTCAGTAAAATATTGGCTGTGGATTTGTCATAGATAGCTTCAATCAGTTTTAGAAATGTGCCACCTATGCCTATACTCTTCAGTGTTCTCATTAGAAAAGGATGCTGGATTTTATCAAATGCTTTTTCTGCATCTATTGAGAGGATCATGTGATCTTTATTTTTGCCTCTGTTAATATGGTGGGTAATGTTTATGGAGTTGCGTATGTTAAACCAGCCTTGCATCCCTGGGATGAAGCCTACTTGATCATGATGAATGACTTTTTTGATGATAAGCTGTAATCTATTGGCTAGGATTTTGTTGAGAATTTTTGCGTCTATATTCATGAGGGAGATTGGTCTGAAATTCTCCTTTTTGTTTGGGTCTTTTCCTGGTTTTGGTATCAGGGTGATGTTTGCTTCATAGAATATGTTGGGGAAGATTCCTTCTTCCTCAGTTTTTTGGAATAATTTCTGCAGTACAGGAATAAGCTCTTCCTTGAAGGTTTGATAGAATTCTGGAGTGAAGCCATCTGGACCAGGGCATTTTTTATTTGGAAGCTTTTTTATTGTTTCTTTGATCTCAGTGCTTGAAATTGGTCTGTTCAGGAGGTCTATTTCTTCCTGGATAAGTCTAGGGAGAGGGTGTGATTCCAAATATTGATCCATTTCCTTCACATTGTCAAATTTCCGGGCATAGAGTTTCTGGTAGTATTCAGAGATGATCTTGTATCTCTGTGGGATCAGTTGTTATTTCCCCTTTATCATTTCTGATTGAGGTTACTAGAGATTTTACTTTTCTATTTCTAGTTAGTCTGGTCAATGGTTTATCTATTTTGTTTATTTTTTCAAAAAATCAACTCCTTGTTTCATTAATTTTCTGAATGATTCTTTTGTTTTCAATTTCATTGATCTCTGATTTGATTTTGGATGTTTCTTTTCTTCTACTGAGTTTAGGCTTAGATTGTTCTTCTTTTTCCAATTCCATAAGATCTCTTGTGAGATTGTTGATGTGTTCTCTTTCTGTTTTTCGAATGTAGGCATCTAAAGCAATGAATTTTCCTCTCAAAACTGCTTTTGCAGTATCCCACAGGTTTTGGTAGCTTGTGTCTTCATTGTTGTTATGCTCAAGGAAGTTAAAGATTTCCTGTTTTATTTCTTCCTGCACCCATCTGTTATTCAACAGAGGATTGTTTAATTTACATGCCTTTGGGGGGGGTTGAGCATTTTTGTTAGAGTTGAGTTCCACCTTTATGCCTTATGGTCTGAAAAGATACAAGGTAAAATTTCAATTCTTTTGATTCTGTTGATATTTGTTTTGTGTCCCAGGATATGATCAATTTTGGAGAATGTTCCATGGGGTGATGAGAAGAATGTATATTCTTTATCTTTGGGGTGGAGTGTTCTATACGCATCTATCAAGCACAGTTGTTCTAGGGTCTCATTTAAATCTCTTATATCCTTGTTTAATTTCTGTTTAGAGGATCTGTCCAGCTCTGTAAGAGGAGTGTTAAAGTCTCCTGTTATTATGGTATTATCAGATATCATATTGCTCAGACTGAGTAAGGTCTGCTTCAAGAATGTGGGAACATTTAAATTGGGTGCATAAATATTTAGAATTGAAATGTCTTCTTGTTGTAGTTTTCCCTTGACCAATATAAAATGACCATCTTTGTCTTTTTTGACTTTAGTTGCTTTAAATCCACATGTATCTGAAAATAAGATTGCAACTCCTCTTTTCTTCTGAATTCCATTTGCCTGAAAATTTGTCTTCCGATCTTTGACTCGGAGCTGTAATTTGTCTTTTGAAGCCAGGTGTGTTTCTTGCAGACAGCAAATGGATGGCTTGTGTTTTTTAATCCAGTCAACCAATCTATGTCTCTTCAGTGGGGAATTCAAGCCATTAACATTTATTGAGATAATTGATAAGTGTGGTAGTATTCTATTCGTCTTATTTGGTGAGAGTCCATTGCTTAGTTTTATCTTTTACATCAGTGTGGAGGTTAGGTTCTGACCTTTGATTTCTGAGTTCTTACTTTGCTGCTGATCCATTGTGGTGGTCAGTGTGCAGAACAGATTGAAGTATTTCCTGTAGAGCTGGTCTTGTTGTGGCAAATTTCCTCAATGTTTGTATATCCGTAAATGATTTGATTTCTCTGTCAATTTTTAAGCTTAGCTTAGCGGGGTACAGAATTCTGGGCTGGAAATTGTTCTGTTTAAGTAGATTAAAGGTAGATGACCATTGTCTTCTTGCTTGGAAAGTTTCATGAGAGAAGTCTGCGGTCACTCTGATGGATTTGCCCCTGTAGGTCCACTGGCGCTTACTCCTGGCAGCTTGCAGAATCTTTTCTTTTGTCTTGACTTTGGACAGGTTCATCACAATGTGTCTTGGAGAAGCTCGGTTAGAGTTGAGGCGACCTGGGGTCCGATAGCCCTCTGAAAGCAGTGTGTCAGAATCTTTGGTGATATTTGGGAAATTTTCTTTTATAATATCCTCTAGTATGGCTTCCATTCCTCTGGGGCATTCTTCTTCCCCTTCTGGGATTCCTATAACTCGTATGTTGGAACTCTTCATAAAGTCCCATAATTCTGACAGTGAATGTTCTGCTTTCTCTCTCTTCTTTTCTGCCTCTTTTACTGTCTGAGTTATCTCAAGAACTTTGTCTTCTACCTCTGAAATTCTTTCTTCTGCATGGTCTAACCTGTTGCTAATACTTTCCATTGCATCTTTAAGTTCCCTAATTGACTGTTTCAGTTCCTTCAGCTCTGCTATATCCTTTTTATATTCTTCATATCGTTCATCTCTGATTTGATTCTGTTTTTGGATTTCCTTTTGGTTATTTTCCACTTTATTAGCAATTTCCTTCATTGTTTCCATCATTTCTTTCATTGTTTTCAACATGTGTATTCTAAATTCCCTTTCTGTCATGCCTAACATTTCTTTACAGGTGGAATCATCTGCAGTAGCTACCTCATGGTCCCTTGGTGGGGTTGTTCTAGACTGGTTCTTTATGTTGCCTGGAGTTTTCTGCTGATTCTTCCTCATGAGTGATTTCTTTTATCTGTTACCTTGCCCTAATTTTCCTTTCACTTCCTCTTGCTCTTTAAGTTCTTGTGCCTGTGGACTAAGGTTTACAGGACCAGAAGGGTGAGAAGGTTGAAGAGCAAAAAAGGGATGAAAGAAAGGAGGACCGAGTTATAAGAAAAAAAAGAAAGACAGAGAAAGGAGAGGGGGTGGGTATAGGGAATATTGACAAAAAGAAGAGAGGCACAGAAAGAGTGAGACAGGGCAATATAGGTGTACAGTAGGGTACTTTGACACAACCTTAAAAACCCCCACCTTCTGGGGGTGCCCAGTTGGGTGGTTCCCTTGAGGTCAGCAGCTCTTTGCGAACCTGATCAGACACAGTACCCCACCTCCACCAAGTAGAGAGGAAAGACAAAAATGCTATAAATCAAACCAAAACAAGCAAACAGAAAACTTTACGGGGATAAAATTGGGTGAAAAACCAAATGATAGCAGTAGAAACACTAGCAAAAATGAAGTCCTAGTTATTAAAAAAGGCAGCAATGGGAAATTATAATTAAACTAGAAAAATTGAGAAAGAAAAAGGGATCTGTCTGGAAAAGATTGAAATTAAAAAATAAAAGAACATCAACAACGTCAAAATAAACAAAAAAAACCAACCAAACAAAAAAAAAGAAAAAAATACACAACCAAAAAACAAAGCAATTTGTATATATTATTGAATATTGTCTGGGCAACACGTGGTCTTCTGGGGTATGAGATGTTAATCACAGTTCTGATATGACTGGAGGCTGCTGATTTCTCAAACCCCAGCAGGTAGACACCCTAAATCTCTCTTCAGCCCACTTAAAAGGCACTTTGAACTTGTAAACTTGCTGAGCAGAAGCTTTCCCAGCTTTCTCGCTGGAATCACTGCTGAAGTGGCTATCCACTTACCCAGTGTGCCAAAACGCGTCTCCCTCTGCCCCTGAGGGTTAGGGCTGCAAGGCGGCTCAGACCCCACCCTTAGGCTACTTGGTTGCTGGGTTACCAGCTCCCATCCATTTCTAGCTCTGTGACCCTGAGGGCGGAACTTGCCGGGGCAGATCACTGACAATGGTTCCGTGTGACCCACCGCCAAACACTATTAGCTCCTTCTGGTTCAGCGGCTCAGACTGGGGCCCTAGACAACGGCCAAAGTTCTCCGCACTCCCGCTCAGGCCCTCCCCAACGCAGTTCAACTCAGTGCCAAGTCCAAGGACACCAAAACAGTTCACAGGTAAGGCCTTCCTGGTTTGCAGTCTCGCTGCTACTGAACTTACAGTTGTGGGCAAGTTTAGACGGATTGAACACATGCGACTACTTGCCGGTTTTCCACTGTTTTAGTCCTCCTCTTGGGGTCCAGAAGTCTCTCGCTGACTCCCTGTATCCTCATAGGAGTGATGATAGGCAGATCCCACCAGCCAGAGATGCCTGGAGTCCTATCTCCCCAGACTCACAGTGCCCAGATGCAAGGAAGCTGTTACTCGGCCGCCATCTTGCTCCGCCTCCCCGGGAAATACCATATTCCTCCTTGAAAACTTCTATTTACTTTCTTAAACTGTGGATTCCAGTCGAGAGGTATCAGGTGTACATTCCAGACACTTACACAACATACACAGACTGAGCCATCTGCCTGTTGGGTACAGAACTCCAAGCTGAAGAGTCAGAATACAATTGTCTTAACACAATAACTAAGAAAATGCCAGAAAGGCTATATTAACCAGTGTGATGAAAATGTGTCAAACTGTTTATAAAACTAATGTGTGGTGCCCCATGATTGCATTAATGTACACAGCTATGATTTAATATTAATAAAAAAAAAGAGGTGAGAGAACATTCTACTGACACCACTACAACGTTACCTTCTGCTTGAACATGATCAGACTGGCTACTTTGGATTTTATTAGCAGTAACTGTGTATACAGAAGAATGTGTGTGGCTGTGTGGTGTGTGTGTGTGTTAGTGTGTGTGTATAAGAGACAATATATCTCTAAATAAAACTTAGTGATTCGTTTATCTTTTAAACAAATGTATATCGACTTGTATTTTGTTCCAAAGTTATTTGTAGAAATAAAATTAGCTATTTGATTGATTATCTCATAATAGGAAATTGGAAAAATATCTTTCTTTTTTTCTCTTCTGTAATTCTGCATCTAATTGGTCATTAGCACAAGTTGGATTTCTTTTATATCCATCTCTTGTCCTCAGTTGCTGACCATGCCTTGAGTTTGGTGCTTATCTTTGCTAGGAAATGCAATAGCTTATTCCTAATTGGTTCTCGTGTCTCCTGTCTGGTCTCCTTCCAATTTGTCTTCCATATTGCCTCTGAGTTATGTCCTGGAAAGAGAGACCTGATCCAATTGCCCCCATTAAAAATAAACAACTTAGATGGCTCCCCGTGGCTGACAACAAAGTTCCTCATTCTCTATTTCAACTTTGACTTTCTTAGGATTTTTTTTTTTTTTACTGTATTTGGCACTAATGCTTTGTGATTTAAAATATTTTTGTCTTTTCCATCATAGAAATTTTACCAAAAGTTGTTGGAAATCCTGATGTAATTATTGACTTACCATGATTATGCTACTGGTTTGGTTTCTAGTTGTATTGCTAGTCCCCATAGCAAGTGGTATAGGAGATGCTATACTGCTATAGTAGATGCTCATTAAATATAAATGGGCTAGAATAATCGGGCTTTCATTCAGCTTAGCTTCCCACTCCATGACTTTTTGTGCACCATCCAGTGAATCTGTTCCTCAACACTTTCCAATACTTCCTTATTACTTTCTCCACGTAATGTTACCGCCGTATCCCTATGTAGCAAAATCTTACTTACCTCTCCTGTAGCCAGGCCTCTAGTTCTACATTCTCTTGGAAGCTTTCTCTTATCTCATTGTCTTTTTTTTTTTTAATTTTAGAATCCAATTACACACTCTTCTGGATCTCTACTGTAGCATCGAACTCTTTTGCCTGGAGTGTAATTAGCTTTTAATCTCCTGTTTCCTCAACTTATATGAAAAAGTTTCTTGAAGACACAGATGATTCCTAATTCATCTTCCTTGCCTCTGTGGCATAGATAAAAAGCGCTAACCTTATGAAGAAGATGCTTACTATTTATTTACTAAGTGGAGGTTTGGTAGAACAGTTTTTCACTATGTGTATTCTGTAGAACTCTATTTCTGTAAGATGTCAGCATGTTTTCTATGATGGAGTTCTCCAGTCAAAAAGATTTAGGAAATTCTAGGTCAGACAGAATCAAATACATTTTTCCTTTTACTGAGATGCTTATCAGAGCCTTCAATGATAAAGTTTGTTGTTCGTTGAGAGTGAAACCTTGTATTTACTAGCTTTTCTAAACTTACGCAGTTAGAGAGCTGTTCATTTAGGGCAGGGGTCCTCAAACTGTGGCCCGCGGGCTACATGAGGTGGTGTGATTATATTTGTTCCCGTTTTGTTTTTTTTTACTTCAAAATAAGATATGTGCCATGTACATAGGAATTTGTTCATAGTTTTTTTTTTTTTTTAAATATAGTCTGGCCCTCCAACTATCTGAGGGACAGTGAACTGGCCCCCTGTTTAAAAAGTTTGAGGACACCTGATTTAGGGTATGTACCATCCAGTGAAAAGATGGCTGACTCCTGTTTCAGAGGTGAATACAATTCCAAACTAAGTCAGGGACTAAATCTTTGACTGAATTTGGCACAAAGCTGCTCTTCATGCAACTATAGCCATTGACTTTTGAGCTGCAGGAGGTCTCTTGGGGAGCCTCAGCAGAACAAGCACTGTTAGGGGATTTTTAAACATTCAGAATACATACATACAGTTAAGTATTACAGAATGTCTCCATATTATGTAATTTTTTTGGTATATAGGATATTATAAGGACATTTTCTAAATTAATTTTTATTACTTGATTTCTCTTAACTTCCTCGCTGTAAATTTAAAAGTATATAGTGCCTGTTTTCTGTAGTGAATGAGAATCTCGAAGAGCCATGATATAGATGCACAATTGTGTGGGCTTCATACAAGAAGGACTGCAACTCATTATTCAGAGTCACAATGAAACAGGGCTTGATAAGTAGTTTTTGAAAAAGGAATTAGTCCTCCAATTTCAACACCTATGTCAGGAATATGCATAATGACCTACCTACCCTGGCAAATCACACCTGATACCTATAATTTTTTAGCATTTGATGTATACTCAGTTATCATTTGGAAATAATGGAAAGTTGCCTTGGGAAAATATGCTTCAGTTTTGGTCTATTATTCTTTTTGCCTCAAGTATAATCTTTTCCAGAGTAGAACTACAGCCTTTGTTTCTTTTGTCTTCTCCTTTTTCTTAAGTGCTGTGTTCTGTACACAGCAGGTGCCCCAAAGACATTGTTCACTGACTCCTAAATAAGTAAGCACCTTCATTAAGTTTTACAGGAAAGAACATCTTGATGATAAGGTAGGGTTGAGTGTAAGGGTGGTGGTGGGCAGATGCACCAGCCCCCCGGAGACAGGGAACAAAATTCAAAAGACCTTGATGAGGAAGAAACAAATAGAGGGACGTTCTCTGGTACACTCAAAGAACAGAAACCACATGGTACAAATGTACAATGAGTAATGAGGAGCTAGATCCAAGAACCTCAGATAAACGTGGAAAAGTCATAATGAATTAGAAAAGCTGTCATGAGTCAGCAGCATGGTTTAAAACCGAGCCTTTACCCAAGGATATGTCAGAAAGGAGAAGAGTAGTCAGGATGTATACTTCAGTCCATCTCATGTCAAATGATATAATTAGGTGGAATAACTTGAAAATATGTTGTGAGATAAAGAAGTAAAACTCAATTGATATTTCAATTTAGGAAAGTTTTCCTGTAAGATTCCTGAAAAATACTGTGCCTATTAAGTGTCTTTCTACATGATGGCAGCATCGACAAGCTGAGATAGCAAATTTTCAAGTATAATGTTGGTTACAGTGCAGCTGAGATATTCTTTGTGCTTCTGATCCTAATGTTAATAAAATGACAAACACCATCCTGGGAAGACATTCCCACCTAAAGAAGAGTGGCTGCGCTTCTGTCCTTGTAATACTCTAGTGGTGTTAGGAGCAGTGTTCCCATCCTGTCCACCTGGGTGCGCTTCTGTTGCTGAATATTCATTGGTTTCATTTACACATGCTACACATGCTACGGGATTTCAAAGATATGTGGCAATTAAAAAATCTCCATATACCCATTTTGGAGAATTAATTCTGAATTTTAAATATGAAATAAAATAAGGTTCTTTTTCTTCCATTAACTCATTAAGAGTATTGCCTAACACAGGTAAGAATTTTAAATAAAATACATATCTAGAGGAAACTAAAGCAAGCACAGTTTTACCATAGCTTTGTAACAGTATATACAGGATTCGGTTTGTCACTAGAAGCATTTCGTTGGTTGGGGATGTGCCTGCGAAATAAATTCTAAAACTGAAAAGTAGAAATTCCCTGTTTTATAAAAGGTGGTTAAAAATGTAAGGAAATACACAAGATTTGCCTTTCTGTGCTTAGCTTATTTCACTTAAAAGAATGTCCTCCAGTTTCATCCGTGTTGTGCCAAATGATAGGGTTTCACTGTTTTTTATGACTATATAATATATTAAAACAATTGATCTTATGGAGCTAGAAAGTACAATGATGGTTACCAGATGCTAGGGAGGGTTGTAGGGAGGAAGGATGAAGTGAGGATGGTGAATAGGTACAAAAATATAGTTAGGTAGTTCGATGGAATTAATAATATTAGATAGCACAACAAAGCGTCTGTGATCAATAAATTAGAGTATATTTTAAAATAAGTAAAAGGGTGGAATTAGAATCTTCCTAACATAAAGAAAAACAATAAATGCCTGAAGTGATGGATACTCTGAAAACTCTGATTTTATTAATACACATTTTATGCCTGTATCAAAACAGCACATGTACCCTATAAATATATACTATAATGTACACATAATAGTAAAAAATAATTTTTTAAAGATGAGGAAATAGAGATTTTGGACTATATAGCCAATGCATAGAAATGTTTAAACTTTGTACTTCATAAAAAATGAGTACACATTTTCAAATTGTACTTTTATAAAAACCAGCCACCTTGCCATGAAGAAAGCCCACACATTGGGTGAAAAGACCCACAGGATGTTCTTGAGAGAAACTGGAGCCCTCAGTTCACACCTCCAGCTGAGCTCTCAGTTGCCAGCCGCAGGGGTAAGCCGTCCTGAAAGAGCGTCTTCCAGTGCCCAGTGCAGCAGGTACTCCAGGTTATGTTCTCCAGAAGCAACGCTGACGTGGAGTTTGTGATGCAAGCTGGTAGGAGACATCAACATCGGTCAAAGGAAGGGGGGAAAGCAAGATTGGGCAGAGGAAAAATCTAAAAAAGGAAAAATGAAAGTTTACAAAGGCTTTGCCAACCAGGTCTGATTTTTTTTTTCCATCAAATTTGTTCAGTGTAAGGTTAAAATGGCCAGACGTTTGTATTCCTACTTTGCTCAGTCATCAGATGGAAGCTGTCTTGGAAATGATGTGACCTCAGATGAAGCAGCTCTCTCCACCGAAATAGACTCCCCAGGATCTGGCAGCTGCAAGTGTCTGCTGACCACTCACCTCACAGCTGGGCAGTATGTCCTTCCTCCCAGGGGGATCTTGGTGGCGCATTGTTTACCTGCCCCGCTGCCTGATGCTACCTGGAGCAGAGACGAGTTGCCCTGGGGAGGTTTTGCTCTGAGCAAAACTGTAGTAAACCAAAACATTTCTAGGGAAATTAATTTATAAAATAAAAAAGTGCAGCTTCTAATTTAATTTAGGCATTTATTTTTATTTATTTCATCTCTGTATGAGTAAGGATTATTTAGAAATGTATTCATTTGGTATTTTTATATAATGGAAAGAATAAAAAAAGAAAGGCTAGACAAACTTTTAATGTCAAACTGTCAAAATTAAAGTTTGAACAATAGTAGGTAACAAAAAATAGGCAAAAAAAAATTATCCCTTGGTATATGACACATATACTAACATGAATCAAAGAGAGTCCTTCTACAGACATGTCGGAAAGGAGTTACCTATGGATAATAAATATTGACAACTGTCCCGTCTCATGAATAAATAAAAGTATGAATTAAAACCATAATAAATACCAGTTTATCAAATAAACAATATTGAAAGAAACTGTTACTTAATGTTTATGTTGATGTGGTGAAGGGTCATTTACATAAACACTGGTGGGAGGAGAGTTTCATAAGACCCTTCCAGAAAGCATCTTAGTAATTGGTATTAAAAGTCATAAAGTTGTATATTTTTTCTTCTCTCTTAGTTAAAAATTTCAAACTCTACCTCAAGTAAATATGCTAAAAATACAGACCCAAATTTGTATATTAAAATATTTATTCATCTTTTAATTTTTATAATAGCCAAAAGGGGAGATAGTTATAGTAATTGTTGAGATAGAATGTTATATGGCCATTAAGCATGTTATTTACTAAGAAATTTTGGTGAGAAAAAACATTTATTGTTTTAAAAAATGCACAAATTCTACAAACAATACAAATTTAGCTATGAAAAAAATGTGTATACGTGTTTTAAAATGTGGTGATATGTTCATAGTTACTTCTCCTAGGAAGATTCTCACACAGTTCATTTCTACCCACGTTGTGTAAGGGAGAAGTTGCCATCTTCATTAATACAAGGCCTTGATGTCTCCACTCTTAGCTCTGGGCACTTTTCAGAGTTGGGGGCTGTGGGACATGGAGTGGTTCCCAGGAGATGATTTGCTGGGAGTTCACTCTCAAGCACCTCCGAGTGCCAATTTCTTCCTGTCTCCTGTGGTTATTGTGGCCGAAGGTCCCTTTCTACTACTGGACTTCCTTTCCCTGCACGGGCACCTCTCCAGGTATTACTTACCCCTCTCTTCCAGTTTTCTTCCCCCGACTAGGTCCAGCCAAGGTTAGAATGATCTTTAAGTCTTTGCTTCTGTCTTGGTGTGATCCTCAGTTGTTACTGAATAGCAACAGAGGAGAGGATGTGGGAAATGGGGACATTTCCAAGTGATTGGGACTAACAAATCCTTTGGTTTGAGCGAGGCGTGCACTCGTTAGAGGAGACTAGATAAATTGAAATCCTTTCTACTTGCATTCCTACAGTTCTGAGAAATTCTGGGAAAGGAAGTACATTATATTTAGCACCAGTATTCTGAAATCCATAAACTTCTAGAATAATATTGAAGTCACACTGAAGATTTGTCATCTGAGATGTTGAGAAATGAATCAATTACCACAAGAGACCTCTGTGTTTAGTTTTTAAAAAATCAGTTTAATGGTTGTTATCAGAGGCGGAGCAAGATGGCAGCCGAGTAACAGCTTCCTTGCATCTGGGCACCGTGAGTCTGGGGAGATAGGACTCCAGGCATCTCTGGCTGGTGGGATCTGCCTATCATCACCCCTGAGAGGATACAGGGAGTCAGCGAGAGACTTCTGGACCCCAAGAGGAGGACTAAAACAGTGGAAAACCGGCAAGTGGTCGCGTGTGTTCAATCCGTCTAAACCCGCCGCAACTGTAAGTTCAGTAGCAGCGAGACTGCAAACCAGAAAGGCCTTACCTGTGAACTATTTTGGTGTCTTTGGACTTGGCACTCCGTTGAACTGCCTTGGGGAGAACCTGAGCAGGAGTGTGGAGAATTTTGGCCGTTGTCTAGGGCCCAAGTCTGAGCCGCTGAGCCAGACGGAGCTAATAGTGTTTGGCTCTGGGTCACAGGCAGCCATTGTGAGCGATCTGCCCCAGCAAGCTCCGCCCTCAGGGTCGCAGAGCTAGAATTGGGTGGGAGCTGGTAACCCAGCGACCAAGTAGCCTAAGGGCGGGGTCTGAGCCGCCTTGCAGCCCTAACCCTCGGGGGCAGAGGGAGACCAGTTTTGGCACACAGGGTAAGTGGATAGCCACTTCAGCAGTGATTCCAGTGACAAGCACTTCCCTGGGAAAGCTTCTGCTCAGCCAGTGAATAAGTTCAAAGTGACTTTTAAGTAGGCTGAAGAGAGATTTAGGGTGTCTACCTGCTGGGGTTTGAGAAACTAGCAGCCTCCAGTCATATCAGAACTGTGATTAACATCTCATACCCCAGAAGACCACGTGTTACCCAGACAATACTCAATAACATATACATACTGCTTTGTTATTGGTTGTGTTTTTTTTTTTTTTTGGTTGTTTTTTTTGTTTATTTTGATATTGTTGATGTTGTTTTGTTTTTTAAGTTCAACCTTTTCCATACAGATCCTTTTTCTTTCTCAATTTTTCTAGTTTAATTATAATTTCCCATTGCTGCCTATTTCAATAATTAGAACTTCATTTTTGTTAGTGTCCCTACCACTATTATTTGGTTTTCCACCCAATTTTATTCTGTAAAGTTTTCTGTTTGCTTGTTTTGCTTTGATTTATAGCATTTTTGTCTTTCCTCTCAACTTGGTTGAGGTGGGGTACTGTGTCTGATCAGGTTAGCAAAGATCTGCTAACCTCAAGGGAACCACTCAACTGGGCACCCCCAGAAGGTGGTTTTTCTTTAAGGTTGTATCAAAGTATCCTACTATACACCTATATTGCTCTGTCTCCCTCTTTCTCTGCCTCTCTTCTTTTTGTCAATATTCCTTTTACCCACCCCCTCTCCTTTCTCTATTTTTCTTCTTTTTTCTTAACACTCGGTCCTCCTTTCTTTCATCCCTTTTTTGCTCTTAAACCTTCTCATCCTTCTGGTCCTGTAACCCTTAGTCCACAGGCACAAGAACTTAAAGAGCAAGAGGAAGTGAAAGGAAAATTAGGGCAAGGAAACAGATAAAAGAAATCACTTATGAGGAAGAATCAGCAGAAAACTCCAGGCAACATGAAGAACCAGTCCAGAACAACCCCGCCAAGGGACCATGAGGTAGCTACTGCAGAGGATTCCACCTATAAAGAAATGTTAGGAATGACAGAAAGGGAATTTAGAATACACATGTTGAAAACAATGAAAGAAATGATGGAAACAATGAAGGAAACTGCTAATGAAGTGGAAAACAACCGAAAGGAAATCCAAAAACAGAATCAAATCAGAGATGAATGATATGAAGAATATAAAAAGGATATAGCAGAGCTGAAGGAACTGAAACAGTCAATTAGGGATCTTAAAGATGCAATGGAAAGTATCAGCAACAGGTTAAACCATGCAGAAGAAAGAATTTCAGAGGTAGAAGACAAAGTTTTTGAGATAACTCAGATAGTAAAAGAAGCAGAAAAGAAGAGAGAGAAAGCAGAACATTCACTGTCAGAATTATGGGACTTTATGAAGCGTTCCAACATACGAGTTACAGGAATCCCAGAAGGGGAAGAAGAATGCCCCAGAGGAATGGAAGCCATACTAGAGAATATTATAAAAGAAAATTTCCCAAATATCACCAAAGATTCTGACACACTGCTTTCAGAGGGCTATCGGACCCCAGGTCACCTCAACTCTAACGGAGCTTCTCCAAGACACATTGTGATGAACCTGTCCAAAATCAAGACAAAACAAAAGATTCTGCAAGCTGCCAGGAGTAAGCGCCAGTTGACCTACAGGGGCAAATCCATCAGATTGACCGCAGACTTCTCTAATGAAACTTTTCAAGCAAGAAGACAATGGTCATCTACCTTTAATCTACTTAAACAGAACAATTTCCAGCCCAGAATTCTGTACCCTGCTAAGCTAAGCTTCAAAATTGACGGAGAAATCAAATCATTTACGGATATACAAACATTGAGGAAATTCGCCACAACAAGACCGGCTCTACAGGAAATGCTTCAACCTGTTCTGCACACTGACCACCACAATGGATCAGCAGCAAAGTAAGAACTCAGAAATTAAAGGACAGAACCAAACCTCCACACTGATGCAAAAGATAAAACTAAGCAATGGACTCTCACCAAATAAGACGAATAGAATACTACCACACTTATCAATTATCTCAATAAATGTTAATGGCTTGAATTCCCCACTGAAGAGACATAGATTGGCTGACTGGATTAAAAAACACAAGCCATCCATTTGCTGTCTGCAAGAAATACACCTGGCTTCAAAAGACAAATTAAGGCTCCGAGTCAAGGGTTGGAAGACAATTTTTCAGGCAAATGGAATTCAGAAGAAAAGAGGAGTTGCAATCTTATTTTCAGATACATGTGGATTTAAAGCAACTAAAGTCAAAAAAGACAAAGATGGTCACTGTATATTGGTCAAGGGAAAAATACAACAAGAAGACATTTTAATTCTAAATATTTATGCACCCAATTTAAATGCTCCCAGATTCGTGAAACAGACCCTACTCAGTCTGAGCAATATGATATCTGATAATACCATAATAACAGGGGACTTTAACACTCCTCTTACAGAGCTGGACAGATCCTCTAAACAGAAATTAAACAAGGATATAAGAGATTTAAATGAGACCCTAGAACAACTGTGCTTGATGGACGCATATAGAACACTGCATCCCAAAGATAAAGAATATACATTATTCTCATCACCCCATGGAACATTCTCCAAAATTGATCTCATCCTGGGACACAAAATAAATATCAACAGAATCAAAAGAATTGAAATTTTACCTTGTATCTTCTCAGACCATAAGGCACTAAAGGTGGAACTCAACTCTAACAAAAATGCTCGACCCCACCCAAAGGCATGGAAATTAAACAATCTTCTGTTGAATAACACAGGGGTGCAGGAAGAAATAAAACAGGAAATCTTTAACTTCCTTGAGCATAACAACAATGAAGACACAAGCTACCAAAACCTGTGGGATACTGCAAAAGCAGTTTTGAGAGGAAAATTCATAGCTTTAGATGCCTACATTCGAAAAACAGAAAGAGAGCACATCAACAATCTCACAAGAGATCTTATGGAATTGGAAAAAGAAGAACAATCTAAGCCTAAATTCAGTAGAAGAAAAGAAACATCCAAATCAAATCAGAGATCCATGAAATTGAAAACAAAAGAATCATTCAGAAAATTAATGAAACAAGAAGTTGGTTTTTTGAAAAAATAAATAAAATAGATAAACCATTGGCCAGACTAACGAGGAATAGAAAAGTAAAATCTCTAGTAACCTCAATCAGAAACGATAAAGGGGAAATAACAACTGATTCCACAGAGATACAAGAGATCATCTCTGAATACTACCAGAAACTCTATGCCCAGAAATTTGACAATGTGAAAGAAATGGATCAATATTTGAAATCACACCCTCTCCCTAGACTCAGCCAGGAAGAAATAGAGCTCCTGAACAGACCAATTTCAAGCACTGAGATCAAAGAAACAATAAAGAAATCTTCCAACCAAAAAATGCCCTGGTCCAGATGGCTTCACTCCAGAATTCTATCAAACCTTCAAGGAAGAGCTATTTCCTGTACTGCAGAAATTATTACAAAAAATTGAGGAAGAAGGAATCTTCCCCAACACATTCTATGAAGCAAACATCACCCTGATACCAAAACCAGGAAAAGACCCAAACAAAAAGGAGAATTTCAGACCAATCTCACTCATGAACATAGACAGAAAAATTCTCAACAAAATCCTAGCCAATAGATTACAGCTTATCATCAAAAAAGTCATTCATCATGATCAAGTAGGCTTCATCCCAGGGATGCAAGGCTGGTTTAACATATGCAAGTCTATAAACGTTATCCACCATATTAACAGAGGCAAAAATAAAGATCACATGATCCTCTCAATAGATGCAGAAAAAGCATTTGATAAAATCCAGCATCCTTTTCTAATGAGAACACTGAAGAGTATAGGCATAGGTGGCACATTTCTAAAACTGATTGAAGCTATCTATGATAAACCCACAGCTAATATTTTACTGAATGGAGTAAAACTGAAAGCTTTTCCTCTTAGAACTAGAACCAGACAAGGTTGTCCTCTGTCACCTTTACTGTTTAATGTGGTGCTGGAAGTTCTAGCCAATACAATTAGGCAAGACAAGGAAATAAAGGGAATCCAAATGGGAGCAGAGGAGGTCAAACTCTCCCTCTTTGCTGATGACATGATCTTACACTTAGAGAACCCCAAAGACTCAACCACAAGACTCCTAGAAGCCATCAAAAAATACAGTAATGTTTCAGGATATAAAATCAATGTCCACAAGTCAGTAGCCTTTGTGTACACCAATAACAATCAAGATGAGAAGCTAATTAAGGACACAACTCCCTTCACCATAGTTTCAAAGAAAATGAAATACCTAGGAATATACCTAACGAAGGAGGTGAAGGACCTCTATAAAGAAAACTATGAACTCCTCAGAAAGGAAATAGCAGAGGATATTAACAAATGCAAGAACATGCCATGCTCATGGATGGGAAGAATCAACATTGTTAAAATGTCTATACTTCCCAAAGCAATCTACCTATTCAATGCCATTCCTATCAAAGTACCTACATCGTACTTTCAAGATTTGGAAAAAATGATTCTGCATTTTGTATGGAACCGGAAAAAACCCCGTATAGCTAAGGCTGTTCTCTGTAACAAAAATAAAGCTGGGGGCATCAGCATACCAGATTTTAGTCTGTACTACAAAGCCATAGTGCTCAAGACAGCATGGTACTGGCACAAAAACAGAGACATAGACACTTGGAATCGAATTGAAAACCAAGAAATGAAACTAACATTTTACAACAACCTAATCTTCGATAAACCAAACAAGAACATACCTTGGGGGAAAGACTCCCTATTCAATAAATGGTGTTGGGAGAACTGGATGTCTACATGTAAAAGACTGAAACTGGACCCACACCTTTCCCCACTCACAAAAATTGATTCAAGATGGATAAAGGACTTAAATTTAAGGCATGAAACAATAAAAATCCTCCAAGAAAGCATAGGAAAAACACTGGAAGATATTGGACTGGGGAAGGACTTCATGAAGAAGACTGCCATGGCAATTGCAACAACAACAAAAATAAACAAATGGGACTTCATTAAACTGAAAAGCTTCTGTACAGCTAAGGAGACAATAACCAAAGCAAAGAGACAACCTACACAATGGGAAAGGATATTTGCATATTTTCAATCAGACAAATGCTTGATAACTAGGATCTATAGAGAACTCAATTTAATCCACATGAAAAAAGCTAACAATCCCATATATCAATGGGCAAGAGACATGAATAGAACTTTCTCTGAAGACGACAGACGAATGGCTAACTAACACATGAAAAAATGTTCATCATCTCTATATATTAGAGAAATGCAAATCAAAACAACCCTGAGATATCTTCTAACCCCAGTGAGAATGACCCACATCACAAAATCTCAAAACTGCAGATGCTGGCATGGATGTGGAGAGAAGGGAACACTTTTACACTGCTGGTTGGACTGCAAACTAGTACAACCTTTCTGGAAGGAAGTATGGAGAAACCTCAAGCATTCAAGCTAGACCTCCCATTTGATCCTGCAATCCCATTACTGGGCATCTACCCAGAAGGAAAGAAATCCTTTTATCATAAGGACACTTGTACTAGACTGTTTATTGCAGCTCAATTTACAATCGCCAAAATGTGGAAACAGCCTAAATACCCACCAACCCAGGAATGGATTAACAAGCTGTGGTATATGTATACCATGGAATACTATTCAGCCATTCAAAAAAATGGAGACTTTACATCCTTCGTATTAACCTGGATGGACGTGGAAGACATTATTCTTAGTAAAGCATCACAAGAATGGAGAAGCATGAATCCTATGTACTCAATTTTGATATGAGGACAATTAATGACAATTATGGTTATGGGGGGGAAGCAGAAAGAGGGAAGGAGGGAGGGGGGTGGGGCCTTGGTGTGTGTCACACTTTACGGGGGCAAAACATGATTGCAAGAGGGACTTTACCTAACAATTGCAATCAGTGTAACCTGGCTTATTGTACCCTCAATGAATCCCCAACAACAACAACAAAAAAATCGGTTTAATGGTGGTAGTGGGAAGTGTGATGGTCGCTTATAATACAAAAAAGCAAAGTATAAACATGTACTAAAAGTAGTCTTCTTGTACCCAGGAACTTCTCTGGGTTTGATTCAGACTTTCTTTGGGAGGTGAACATGCAGGATTTCAAGGCCATTTTAGACAGCATCAACCTCCTATGCAGCCTCCCTGCTTTCGCTGCTCCTCCAAGAGAAAATCAACAGAAGCAGAAGAGACAGTGAAAAAAGCAGTTCTGATTGTGACAATGTGTTTGGGATACAAAGCACTGACCTTGAAGCACTGGCCCATTCTTTTGTGGATAATTTAAATGCTGGGTCCTTTTTTTTTTTAACATCCTAGGTTACTACTGGTGTGTCACCACAGGGCTTGCCCTTGCTCTTGATTTTTCTATGCCTGTCCTTGCTACTCATCAAAAGGAGACTCCAGCCTCTACTTCTATAAATATTGCCTCCATCTCACAGAAGCAGGGAAGAAATGGGGAAAAACTTAAGAATAAAAGAAACAAACCACTTTTCATTAAGTGAAATCTACTGAAAACCATCCTCTGTCTATAATACTCAAAATATTTACTATGCAGTTATGTTTTTCTTTGATATTACTGAAGGAAATTTATTTGAGAACTCTAGAAGGAAAATGACACCAGTTGAGGATGTGGATAAGGGAACAAGAAATTTTGATCAGCGAGGGTGCTGAAACATGATCTTTTGATTAAAAAAGAAAAGAACTATTGATTTTAGAGATAATATGATAATAAAAGATGTGTGCATATGTGTGTGAGGTGAGTTTGTGTTTACTGATATTATTATAATAAATAAGTGAATTATTTTAAATTCATTTATCTATTAAACAAAAGTAGAAAATGAAATACAAAAAATTAATATGGAAATATAAAACTGATATTCTTTCAACTCCATAGCCTGAATAGTCACTACTTTTATAATTATTATATTTTGAACTAATTTGTCTATGAATAAAACATGAGATGCTTTAAAAATTTTTTAAATAAAATGTTTTATTTTTGTTTGTAAACAACCTTAACAATCCTGCTTTATTTTTGATGTCAAACTAACCATTTGCATAAAAACACCACATATAAAATTATTTTAATGAAATTGTATACTGATCCACAATGGAATAAAATTATGATTCTAATAACATGAAAGTAATTACAATTTGTGACTTAAAAAAACCCTTTTTTAATAATCTTGTATTTTTTCTCATTTGAAGTTATTGCAACAACACTGGAATGATGCCTCTTTAAGTTATTTCAATGTGTGCTATAGTTCCCATAATTTAGTACTTACAACATCTGATTACTAGAGCAGAAGTGGAAAGTGATGTTAGAGAGCTGAAAAGAATATTTTCTTTGCCATCTCCCTGAGAACAGGAATAACTCCTTCAATTTAATGTTGTCCATGCTATAACTGCCACAGAACCAGTAAACCAAAGCATTAAAGCAGTGGTTCTCAACCTGTGGGTCGCAAATCCCTTTGTAACAATGAAAATACATCGAGGCATTAGGAAGGTTGAGAACCACTGCATTAAAGGAACCCTCCAGCCAAGGATGTGCCATGATAAGGAAAAGCAGCAGGATTGTTCAATGATGTGATGAGATCATCCATTTTGGCAGCTTTTCGAAGTGTGGTCCAAATAGTGAAAGGCATAGATCTGACCAGGAATCAAGCTGCTCTAGACTGAGTTTTTGAGGCATTACATTTTACTTGTAAAGGAACCATTTTTCTAAGGGATATAATTGTTTTGAAATGACCAAGTTCTAAATGAGGAAGAAGTGTGAGTAGTGAGTAGCATTCACTTTGCTGAGTCATTATTAATTACCCTTTAGCATGGAGTAATTGTTGAGGTCTCTGGAACTCTCTGCTGATGACATACACAACTCAGAGCAATCCATGTTGGACCCTCACTGAAATTTTAAATCCAACAATGATATAGAAACAGAGTGTAGGTAATGATAAAAATAACATTAACTCATTTAATCCTTTTGGTAATCCTGTGAGATAGAACTAAGCTGAAGGCACACTACCTGATCTCAAAATATACTACTAAGCTATAATGATCAAAGCAGCATGCTATTAGCATAAAAGCAGACATACAGACCAATGTAACAGAATAAGGAGCTCAGAAATAAATCCATGAATTAACAGTCAAGAAAAAAAGATAGTCTCTTCAATAAATAGTGTTAGAAAAAGGTGTTTAGCTACATACAAAAGAATGAGATTAGACCCTTATCTAACACCATAAAAAAAAAAAATCAACCCCAAATGGATTAAAGACTTAAATGTAAGACCTAAAACTGTAAAACCACTAGAAGAAAACATAAGGGAAACTTTTTGACAGGTTTGGCCAATAATTTTTTTTTTTTTTATTATTGTTGGAGATTCATTGAGGGTACAAGAAATCAGGTTACACTGATTGTATTTGTTAGGTAAAGTCACTCTTACAATCGTATCTTGCCCCCAAAAGGTGCACACACCAAGGTAATATTTTTTTTTATATGACGCCAAAAACATGAGCAGCAAAAGCAAAATGGACAAATGGGATTGCAATGGGAAACAATCAGCAGAGTGAAGAGACAATTCGTAGAATGGGAGAACATATTTTCAAGGAAACATCTAATAGGGGGTTAATATCCAAAATATATAAGCAATTCAAACAACTTATTAGCAAGAAGATAAATAATCTGATTAAAAAAATGGTAAAGACCCTTAGTTCATTTGGACTGCTGTTATAAAATACACAGTTTGAGTAATTTACAAATGGTAAAAATTTATTTCTCACAGTTCTGAGGCTAGGAAGGCCAAGATCAAAGAGCCAGCATTTGGTGTCTGGTGAGGACCTTCTAACTGTGTCCCTGACATGGCAGAAAGTGAAAAAGCAAAAAAGGCTTCAGCTAGCTTTCTACAGCTATACCTTTTCTAAGGCATGAGTCC
The DNA here is from genome assembly GCF_027406575.1 of Nycticebus coucang. Taxonomy (NCBI): domain Eukaryota; kingdom Metazoa; phylum Chordata; class Mammalia; order Primates; family Lorisidae; genus Nycticebus; species Nycticebus coucang. The sequence continues at coordinate 85,049,516 of NC_069790.1, forward strand.
TGTCTATGAAGAAGAGAGAGCTCTCATGCTCTACCTTAAGTAGTAAGCAATATTAAGGTCCACTACCTAATACTGCTACATTGGGGATTGATTTTAGCCTGAATTTTGGAGGAGGTACAGATATTTAAACCAGACCTTTTCACCCTGGCCCATCCCAAATAACATCCTCTGACATACTAAATACATTCATCGCATCCAATGACTCCAAACATCTTAAGTTATTTTAGCATGAACTTAAAAGTCCAAAGCAAAGAGCATCATCTAAATGTTGTTTGTCAGATATGAGTGAGACTCTAGCCACAATCATCCTGAGGCAAATTGTTTCCAAGATGTGACCTGTGAATTCAAGCAAATTATGTACTTCAAAATACATGAGGGGGGTAGGCATAATGTAGACATCCCCATTATAAAGAAAGAAATAGGTAGAAGAAAGGGGTAACTAGTCCTAAATAAGAGTGAAATCTAACAGGGAAAGCAACATTAAACTTGGAGCCTTAAAAATCTGCTCCTTGGACTCCATGTCTTTTTCTTGGACACACTTGGGTGGGAATTGGGTCCAAAAGACTCCAGGTGGATAAACGGATAAAGAAATGTGTTATATATATTTATGTGTGTGTGTGTGTGTGTGTGTGTGTACAGATTAAAAAAAAAAGCGGCTGAAATGTAGAAACTAAAGATCCTTTCTTCCTCCTGCTAAAATAGACTCCTTCAGGGCCACCTGAGTTAGTGAGGTCCCCTCCAAAAAGCTGGAGCATCTAATTCAGTTTTTTTTTTTTATTGTTGGGGATTCATTGAGGGTACAATAAGCCAGGTTACACTGATTGCAATTGTTAGGTAAAGTCCCTCTTGCAATCATGTCTTGCCCCCATAAAGTGTGACACACACCAAGCATCTAATTCAGTTTTTAAAATGGAACACAATTGGATCCATTATTGAGCAAATAACCTCTTTATGATGATAAAAAATAAATGTTAGCAATGACAGGTTTAGATCAGGGTGAGGAAGCTTTTCATATTGGAAGTCCACATTAATTTAGTTGTAATTGAGTAAGGCCACATTCAAGAAACTTCAATTAAATAGACTTAAAATATACATTATTTTGTAAAAATATATTATGTACTTAATAATAATTTCAAAAAATGAAAAATATTGGTCAATTTTAAAGTTAACTAGCCTTTTAATGACTTTGTTGTGTCTGCTTTTTGTTGAAAAGCATTCGAATATTTGGTTGCAGCATGGAGGTGCACAGTTTCAGCTGATTGTCTAGCTGTTATCAATCCTTTACTACTTTAAAGGCATTTTGATTTGGGTTAGGCAGAAAAATGTAGATTCATAGTAATAAGTGGCTGAAAATCAAGAAAGTATTTTTCAGGCATGTTGTTGAAGGTATGGGAATTCTATAATATTTTTCTATGAATTTAGAAAATTCGAGGCATTAGGAAGGTTGAGAACCACTGCGTTAAAGGAACCCTCCAGCCAAGGATGCACCATGTATTTAAAATGTATACCACCATACATTTTCTATAATTTAATTTGATGCTTTCTTAGCATCAAACAATGACTTTAAAATGTCATCTTCTGAAAGCTCAATCAATTTCTTCTGTAGTTCTTTATGTGCCTTAGTGATATCAAGTAGGTGAGGCTGAAGTACTAATTTGAGTGTAATGTCATGATTCTCAAAGTCAGTGAAACTTTCATTGTATTTTCCAATTAATTGGTCTATAACAACTGCATATACTCAAGCATTCACATATATCATCCTGATCATCAATAACCTTTGCTAAACAGGAACACATTCATTTGAAATTTCTTTTTGAGGAAATGTTTTGAAAAAAGATAGTTTCTTTTTTTGAGATGGTTGGATTTTTTTCGCTATGTATCATGTATAGACTTAGTTTTACCTTGCAAAGAAATATTCAAGTCACTGTAATTTGATATGATACCAGAAATGTTGCATTTGTGTAAAAGTCTTCTTTCAATAATTCACATTGCTGATTCTGTTCTTCATGAAATTTAACTATCTGTTCCTGCAGAGACAAAATTTTGGCTAACACTCATTCCTGTGATAGCCAATGCCCTTTAGAATGATATAGCAAATTCACACTGAATACCTCATCCTTCAACTTTAGCATGTTACAAAGTTGACCAGGCCATGTTGCATTAATATAATTAACAATACTTATAAAGTTTTGCAAAGTGCCACTTAAAATAGTAACTTCAGCACAGACATTTCACTGATGCAAGATATAGTGATAAGAAATGAGCGCATCTGGATCTCTTAATACTTTTTTATCCTTGCAATAAATGCTTCATGTTTCCTGTCATGGAAGGTTCATTGTCCATACATATGCTCACTAAATTTACTCAATTCAGTCTGACTTCATGACATTTGCCTTGAAAGTTATGGAAGATATCTGTCCTCCATGTTCTGTTCATAAAAGTGCCCAAAGTAAGTAACTTTTCATAGCAAAGAAAATCTTCTGTTATGACCTGAATGAAGTATAAAACCTGTGCTGAGTTAGTAGTATCTGTTGATTCATCCAAAGTAATTGAATAATATATATTTTCCTTTTAATGTAGTACATGAGATTGTTCTGTCTGTAGGGGAAACTGAGCCCTGATCTTTAGCATAAGACTTGCATTCTGCTTGGAGAAATCATGAGAATGGCTTGACAGTTGTATAGGTGCAGGAGATCAGAAAACTGGCCTTCAAGGGAGAATGTATATGTGTGGTGTGGCAGTACCAGACTTAATGGTTATAGTAAAGACTTTAGATTCCAAGACTCTCTAGAAGTAGAGATCTTGCTTAAGGTCTGAGATTTTGGAAAAACAGATCTGAGACATTCTGACACTTCCCATGTTCCCTCTTTTTAATGCTGATGTCTGGTAAGTAACTTTTAGCCACTTTTATGTGGTTTATGATAATAAATACGGACCTGAGGATAGCTCAGGAAGGCTCCTCCCAGAGTTCCTCAGTCCCCCGACTTGAACTTTCTGTCAAGGCTCTTCAGTCCTCTCGTCAAGACCTCTTCACTGGGTGACTCAAACACCTTTAATGTCAAGTTGAAGGATAATTCATACTGTTACAGTTCTCCTTCAAAGAGACGGTTGTTTGTACTTTGAAATGTTACCCAGGTCTAAGCATCCTACAACTTTGACAATGCATTCTTTCACAATTTCTATATCCCTGTATGGTTTCCCTCCCCCGCTTTTTTTTGAGGCTATAAGCTACTTTATAAGTTGTTTCAGTGGCATTATTTCCAGGTTTTATCACTACTTGAAAGAATTGTCTTTGCGTTTGCTTTTTATCTTTTTATTTCTACAATATAAACGTTTGTGCTTCTCCCCCTAATTTAAAACATTTTTGGTCCTTGTGACTGTTATAATGATGATTAACATTTAATTTCTTTAACGTTGATATTGCAGTATCACAAAGCAAGCAAATCATCCCTTTAGCAGAAACAAGATAATATTGCAATTCCCAATCCTCATTTAAAAAAATCTGTTTTCTTCCTTCAGCACTCTGTTGGTCTTCTGTGACATGATGGGCTGTTAGACAGATAGAATTAGAAAATACTGTTCAGCTGTGTCACTATTCACAGATTCCACTTCAAACAGAAACAAAGTTTCCCATTGTCAAAAGCTAGTGATAAACTGGTGTGCTCCATCACCATAAACACACACTAACCATCCTTGTGCAGTAGTGGGTAGTGGTGCCTGTCAGGCAAGGGAAGTTAGAACTGACTCATGAGTGTAGCACATCAATTTAGCCCATATGGCTTACTTAGGTTCTAACTGTGCTAGTTAATCAGGGAAGATTATTTCATTGAAACTTATTTTATTCTTTGGTATTTTAGATACATTCCTTTAAACATAAACAAAAATATAGAAGACCAAAAATATATAGAAGACTAAAAAAAGGTTAATAAACATAAAAGAATTTGTTATGTAAAATTTGAATTTAGTCAAAAGTCTACATGTATCCTTAAGGCCACAAGTTCTTGACCCCTGGTCCAGAAGCTCAGATGAATTAAACAAAGTAGAAAACCAAATCAATCGTTTAATTAAATGTAAAATAAAAGTGCAGTACAGGACAAAACAGGTAGAAGTTAGACTGATTATTTCTAAAATCTTCCTATGAGAAGAGTCAGTAAACAAGTAGGAATGAAGCCCTTAATAGTCTGTGTGTGGTAAGCTGAATAATTGTCCCCCAAAGATATCCACATTTTATTCCTTTTCTTCTTTTTTTTTTCCTTTTTTTTTTTTATTAAATCATAACTGTATACATTGATCTGATCATGGGGCATCATACACTCGCTTCATAGACCATTTGACACATTTTTATCACAGTGGTTAACATAGCCTTTCTGGCGTTATCTCAGTTACTGTGCCAAAACATTTACATTCCACATTTACCAAGTTTCGCAAATACCCCTGTAAGATGCACCACAGGTATGATCCCACCGATCCCCCTCCCTCCACCCATCCCCCCTTCCCACTTCCCCCTATTGTTAAGTTGTAGCTGGGTTATAGCTTTCATGTGAGAGTCCCAAATTAGTTTCATAGTAGGGCTGTGTACATTGGGTACTTTTTCTTCCATTCTTGGGATACTTTACTAAGAAGAATATGTTCCAGCTCCATCCATGTAAACATGAAAGAGGTAAAGTCCCATCTTTCTTTAAGGCTACATAGTATTCCATGGTATACATATACCATAATTTATTAATCCATTCGTGGATCGATGGGCACTTGGGCTTTTTCCATGACTTAGCTATTATGAATTGGGCTGCAATAAACATTCTGGTACAAATATCTTTGTTATGTTGTGATTTTTGATATCCACATTTTAATCCCTACAACCTGTGAATGTTACTCTAGATGGCAAGAGAAACTTTGTTAGGGTTAATATCCAGAATATACAAAAACTCTTACAAATCCATATTAAAAAATTCAGTAACTCAATTAAAAATGGACAAGTACTTGAGTAGATATTATTTCTCCAAAGATGATATATAAGTGGTTAACAATCATATAAAAATGTTTGATAACCCTCTATTCATCAGAGAAATAAAAACATGCTGAGGTATCACTTCCTACCAATTAGGATTGCTATCATCAAAAAACAGAAAATAAGGAATGTTGAAAATGTAGAGAGATTGGAAGTTATATGCACTGTTGGTGGTTTTGTAGGATGGTGTGCTGCTATGGAACACAATATAGAGGTTCTGCAAAAATTTAAAAATAAAACTACAATATGATTTAGCAATTCTGATTCTGGGTATATATTCAAAAGAATTGAAAGTAAGGTCTGGAAGAGATAGTTGCACACTCATGGTCATAGCATGACTATTCATAATAGTCAAGTGTTAGATGCAAACTGAATATCCATTGTGGATGAATGGATAAACAGATGTGGTATGTATTTACAGTAACATACTATTCAATCTTAAAAAGTAAGGAAATCCTGTCAAATACAGCAGCATGGATGAACTTGAGGTTATTATGCTAAGTGAAGTAAACCAGCCCCCAAATAACAACAACAACACGTGCACACACAAAAACCACGAGATCTGACAATTAAGTTCACAAACTCTTTGTAGAAAAAGTTCTACATACTTCATTGCTGAATATCACAACAGTCAATAGACAGCCAACCAGAGTACATCAAAGGCGGTCAAAGTGATGTTCAGCAATGAGGTATGTAGCACTTTTTCTAGGATGAGTTCATGAATTTAATTGTTTGATCTTGATCTTAATACTATATGATTCCACTTAACATGAGGTACTGCAATCTAAAGTAGTCAAATTCTTAGAATTAGAAAGTAGAAAGGTATTCACCAGGATCTGGGGGAAGGTGAGGAAAAGGAGTAGTTTAATGGGTATAGAGATTCAGATCTGTGAGATGAAAAAGCTGGGTAGATTTGTTTGTAACATTACTGAACTACATACTTAAAAATGGTTAAGATTATATTACATTGTGTATTTTTGCCACAATAATTTTAAAAGAGGAACTTCGCAGATGTGATAAAGGATTTAAGATAGGGACAGTATCCTGGATTCTCTAGGCGAACCCACTCTAATCACAACATTGAGGCAGGAGAGAGGATGGAGTACAGGAGGCTAACAACAGAAGCCAGAGAGTCAAATAATGTGGCCATGAGCTAAGGAATGAATGGGGTTTCTAAAAGGTGGAAGAGGCAAGGCATGGATTTCTCCTGGAGCCTCCAGAATGAAACACCACTTTGCTTAAGTACCAAAATTTAATTTTAATTTTTTAAATGGAAAAATCAAAATTGCATGTATTTTAGTAGAATACATAGGAGAATATCTTCACCACTAAGGGATACGTGGAATTTTCTTTTCTTTTTTTTTTTTAATTTAAGATTAATATGAGGATACAAATGTTCAGGTTACATTGTTTTCATGTCTGAGGTAAAGTTCAAATTGTAGTTGAGCCCTTCACCCAGTGGGCGTGCTGAACACCCTCACATTGTGCACATTAGGTGAGATCTCACCAATCCCCCTCCCTCCTTTCCCTCCCTCCCTATCTTCCTTCCTCCCACTATATGTGTGTTTATCATTCACGCGGGCATGTAGCTGTTTATATACTGTTTCATATTAGCATTGAGCACATTGGATATTTGCTTTTCCATTCTTGTGATACTTTACTAAGAAGAATGTGTTTTAACTTCATCCAGGTAAACACAAAAGATGTAAATTCTCCATCTTTTCCTACAGCAAAGAGTACCGCAACTAAAGCAAACAGACAGCCTTCGGTTGGGGGAGGGAATATTTGCTTGCTATGAATTTGACAACGGGCTGATAACTAGAATCCACAGACAACTCAAATGAATCAACAAGAAAAGAGAAACAACCCCATTTATAAGTGGACAAGAGACTTCAACAGAAACTTCCCTGAAAATGACAGACAAATGGCCAACAAACACATGAAAAAATGCTCATCGTCCCCAACCATCAGAGAAATGCATATCGAAACAACCCTGAAATACAGCCTAACAAAAGTGAGATTAGCCCACATCACAAAATCCTGAATCTGCAGATGCTAGCATGGATGTGGAGAGAAGGGAACACTTTTGCACTGCTGCTGGGATTGCAAATTAATAGAACCTCTATGGAAAGAAGTATGGAGAATTCTCAAAGAACTAAAACTTGACTTTCCATTTGATCCTTCAATCCCATTACTAGGTCTCTACTAAGAAGAAAAAAATCATTCTACCAGAAGGACATTTGCAGCTCAATTCACAATTGCCATTAACTTTATTTTGAACTTCTTACTTCCAGAAGTCAGACTTCCAGAATAAGAGAATAATTTTTTTTTGTTTTAAGCCAAAACAAAATTCATTGTAGCAACCATAGGAAACTAATGCACCATGCGTTAGTGAAAAGGTAGAATAGGGCCTTTGTGATGAATCCCTGGAGCTCTAGTCCAGATAAATATTTAATAGACACAATATCCTTTGATATATCAAGGAAAAAGGCCAGTTTAAAGCGAGGTAATACTAACTTACTGTTTGTCACTTGGAGGAATAAAGATTGGGATCAAATGATAGATTTTCTTCCTATCTCTGATAAATCTGTAACTGACAAGCCTCTGTAACATCTATCAGTATTTCCAAATAACACAACGAATATCTAAAATAACCCCAATTTTTTATTTAAAGAAACACAAATTCTTCCTTTTCCTTAAATATGATCACTCCGGTTGAATGAAATATGATTTGGTAGTGCCAACCCAAATTTAGAATTATTTTATATAACTATATTTGCACTGATAAAGTGTGAAAATTGTGATAATGGTGAAATATTTTCTTTTAATTGGTAAATATACTCAAAGAAGAGAAATATTTTTAACTAAAGCAGCTGATCTAACTTTGTGTTTACATTCCATAAGAAAAAAAATCCCCTTTCTATTTAAAGGCAAGTCTTTCTGTCATGGGAAACATTACAGGCAGATGATATAGTTAGATTTTGTGCCACCATTAGCTTGAAATAATATATAATATTAATAGGAAATAGATTATATATCTATTGGGCTGTTGCCTTAGTAACCATTATGTTGAGATTCTCTTGCTTTTAAAAAATCGTGCATGTCTTATTTTATCATGCCAATTAATATCTCACAGTCTGCACAATAAAAATAGCAGCTAGAGGGCGCCACTTGTGGCTCAATGGAGTAGGGTGCCGGCCCCATATGCCAGACGTGGCGAGTTCAAACCCAGCCCTGGCATAAAAAAAAAAAATAAGAAAAGAATAGCAGCTAGACAGAAAGGGTAAAAATTAAATATGTTACACAGGTCCTTATGTATACAATATAAAGATTACTTTGCTGTTATTAATGAATATCAATACCTAATAGATTGTTTTTGTCTTGCTTTCATTTTCTAAAGTAGCAATTGCTTTCCTCCCCTTCTAATCACAGAAATACAATGTTAAGCAGATGATTTAAAACATTTGCTAAAGTCTTTTATGACAAAAAGGTGAAATGTACTAGATGATGCCACAGAAAAGCATAACAGTGTTACTTTTAAAAGTGGGGAACATTTTATCTTTAAAATGTAATTCAGGGTTTTCCTCTCTTTTGCTATTTAATAGTTCTATTACTATCTATATTTGTACACTGAGTCTTAACTTTTTTCATTTGCTATTTTTAACTTCATTGGAAGGTGCACATTTAGTAGCCATTTGAATAATATTCAGTGTGAAATTCATATGCTTTTTATTAAGACATAAAAGACAAAATGCATTAAAGTTGGTTTTCTTGAGACATTCACACACGCAGATATATAGTTTTTTAAAGTGTAAATTTCATGAAAATACTTGCATTTGCGCTACATTTATGAGAACTCTTGGCATAATTTTTATAGCTTTATATTTTAATAGTAATTGTCATTTCTATTTTTCCTATTCTTATCTGAAACATGCCTACCACTTACACTGGAAGAAGTCATCTCATTTTTAAAAACTATTGTAAGAGCTTGCAGGAGGGCTTCTTTCCATAATATAACTCTATAACATGACTTTTCACCCACAAAGTCTTGGGATAAAATTGAGAAGCAACTTGATTTCTCTTTAGGTGCCAAGGGTTGGAAATTAATTTCTAGTGGGTTATTTATTTTAATCAAATTGTCCCCTACCAACATTTATACTTTTATAGTTATATGTAATGATTCCATCGCTAAACTTAAAAATTATTACTTCTTACACCAGGAGAGGAATCATACTTCGATATAGCAAGCTATCTGAGTCTGACAGTTTTAATATTAAGCCATAACTTTTTGTCATAGAGTATATTTTCTCTATAAGAACTGGAAAATATCTTTAAATATCACACATACATGTCATTAGGACAAGAAATAGTCTTCGAGATCTTATGACATGGTAGGCACTGGTTATAATAAGGAGGAACTCTACTCTGAGAGAGCTGACATTCCAGTGGGACAGACAGATAATAGTCAGGTCAAGAAAAAAAAAAAAAAAGATAACTTCAAGTACTGATAGGTGCTCCAGGGAGGAAAAATAAAGTGATGTAAAGAGTGAAGGGTTATGGCTGCTGGCATGGGGCCAGAAAATATTTCTCCAAGGAGGTGGAAGAAGGTCCTATTTTTAGGTCCTCTGTAAAGAGAAGATGGTAGCCATGCAAACATCCAGGGAAGGGAGTTCTAAACAGGATGAACAAGTAAATAGACACGGGGATGGGAAAGAAAATCCATTTATGCTGGAGACTTATAGCAAAAATTGGACAGCCATGAAGCTGGGGTAAGTAAGTAGGGACCAGATTATATGTGAAGCCTTGAAAATCACTATAAGAGTTTAGACTATTAGTGTGTTGGGAGTCTACTGGAAGGTTATAAGCAGGTCGAAAAAACAATCATACTTTCATTTTGGGAAGAAGATGCTGATGAAATTTCTTTCAGTCTTTGCCCAATCACATTCACTAGTTCGCCAAGTCCTGTTGATCTTTTCTCCATCATTACTCTTCTATCCATCAACTTCTCTGTAGTCCACTGTCAATACTTCCGTTTAGGACTTTATTTACTCAGGCTATTACCATTCCTTTTTAAAAATCTACTCGAGCTAACTTATCTTTTTACTTCCAGTCTCTTTCCTTTCTGATCTGTTCTAATCTTTATCAGATTCCCCTGACTTAAAAGCTCATTAGCTTCCTAATGCTTTCAAGTATTAGTTCCAGCATTCCTATGTAAACGGATTCCAGAAGGAAATTCTTTGTATCTCACACATTTGGATGTCAGGCCGGGATGCCCTAGCCTTGTTATACTTATTGGAGAAATTAAATTTCTCAAAGAAGAGATTCATTTAAAAAAAATTCACCTCACATACTTGATCTAAAAATATGGGATGCCTATTGGTGAGAAGACTGGCTCTGAATATAGCATAGGCATGCTACTCAAGGTCCTCTTTGGCCAAGTGCCATGGACTGAAACAAGAGTTCTAGGGTAAGTTGGGGGTCAAAAATAGAGACTCTTAATGAGAAAATGAAAAACACAGTGTAACAATACTTTGTGTCTTCATAAAAGTTATACCATGTCCTACTCTTTTATTTTGAAAATCTGTGGATGCAGAAGATTACCAAATCCTAGTAAAAAAAGTTGAAGTTACTAAGAACTCTAAAAAGAGTAAACAATGGGCTCCTATCACTATCTGATAGAGGAAAGCATCAGCCTTCACTTAGCATTCATTGGAATAACCTCAATCGTTTAGGTTTAAACTTTACCAGATATAAGCTTTATTCAAATTTAGGTTAATCTTGTACACATCAGTGAGTTATTCAGGGCACAGTTTGGCTATTAGTGGAAATTATCACAGAGAAGCCTGGAAAGAGTGGGTGATATCTGTGTAGAACATATTGTGCTGAAGGTTTATGTTACATCGATTAATCCAGCATCTGGGAGGAACACAAACTTATGCCTTCATATCATCCCTCTCTCAAAATCATTTCTCATTTAGCTCATTTGGGAAGGCCTTGTCCCTGCCTGAAAATAAAAGATTACAGAGGAAAGTTGCTACATCCTGTTGAGAATGGACAATTATCTTTTATTTGGTCTCCAACTTCCCTTGTAAATATGCCAACAGATAAAACGTTGGTGTGATTGCAGAGCTGTTAGAATTAATTTTTCTCACCACATGAGTCAAACATGTTCTTAAGTTTTATTTCTTGGAGATGGCTGTGTACCTAGCAAGTATTACCTTTCATTGGTGAAAACTCCATGACAAGTCATCACTTTAAAAGGTAATACAATGATCAAGTCACTGGATGGATGGCCTCTCTTTATGATCCCACCAGACTGATTGCTTGACTTCAGTGTTAAAAACCAATAATTTTGGAACATATTCTTCTTAGCGAAGTATCTCAAGAATGGAAGAAAAAGTATCCAATGTACTCAGCCCTACTATGAAGCTAATTTATAGCTTTTATATGAAGGCTATAACCCAACTATAGCACAAGAATATGAGGAAAGGGCCAAGGGAGGGGAAGGGAGGGGGGAAGTCAGGGTGGAGGGAGGGTAATTGGTGGGGCCACACCTACGGTGCATCTTAGAATGGGTACAGGCAAAACCTACTAAATGCAGAATACAAATGTCTACATACAATAACTAAGAAAACGCCATGAAGGCTACATTGTACAGTTTGATAAGAATATTTCAGATTGTATATGAAACCATCACATTGTACCCTTTGATTGCACAAATGTACACAGCTATGATTTAACAATAAAAAAAAATAAAAAAAACCCCAATAATTTCAATGTTTACCGTTGGACTGTTGGGTTCCAAGTATGGCAAGATGGGGATCATTCGTCTTCAAGCTTTGCCCTACAAAGATCCTGTGCTCACTCCAAGTTGTCACACACAGAAATGCTGAAGCATGATTGCAACAGCCTTGCAGTTATACAGGCAACACAGGCAGCCACTCAGAGATTACTAGGAAATGGTCAGCACAGGGAAGTCCAGGGTAAAAACATGGGATTTAAAATCAGAACTTGAGTCATAACTCTGCTGGTTACTAACCAATTTTACACACTGAGATTATTTCTTTTGTTGTTGTTGTGGTGGTGGTGGTGGTAAAAATACATAACATAAAATTTACTGTCTTAACCAGTTTTTAAGTGTAGAGTTCTGTTCACATTTTTGTGCAATAGATCTCCAGACATTTTCATTTAGAAAAACTGAAACTCTATACCCATTAAACAACTTCTATTTTCTCTCATAGCCTCAGCCTCTGGTAAGCACCATTCTACTTCCTGTTTCTATGAGTTTGGCTACTGTATCTCATATAAGTGGAATCATACTGTAGTTCTCTTTTTTTCTGACTGGCTTATTTTATTTAGCACAATGTCTTCAAGATTAATCCATGTTGTAGTATGTGACAAGATTTGCTTTCTTTTTAAGGCTGAGTAATATTCCATTTTACATGCATACGTACCACATTTTGTTGGCTATTTATCCATTGAGGTTATGTTTTGTTATCCACAAAATGGGAAATGAGAAATTATTCTTACTTCAGAGAATCATCATCCTCTAGTGTGAACTCTGAAGCACTACTTGTTTGTTACTATTATATTGGAAAGTTATGCTTTAGCAGATGTATTGACCAAGGATTCTCATCTTGGCTCTGTTGTTAATTTTCTGATTATTTGCCAACAATCTATTTGCTCTGGGGCTACAACACATTGTTGGGAAAATTATATCTGTCAAATACTAAAGAGAATGGCTGAGGGATGAAAGAGGCAGGTTCATTCCTTAGAAACATCTCAGTAATTCCTGAAGCCCAGGTGCTTAGCCTGTAGCAGTTCAAGATCACTCAGGAGGGAAAAGGATGTGAGGATCTTCTAGAGTCTCAGTCTCCTTATCTGTAATATCGACTGAGGCTAAATGAGATCCCTGAAATCACTGAACCACCAATTTAAAAAACCTTCTGTTGATACACATAAATATTTTATGTCCTCTTCAACATTATTTTGATATTTAAAAAATACTGTGACTAACACAAAATCCTGTGTAATTTTTGGAGCCTGATTTTTCAAAACTGTATGTTTCAAACTGCTCCCAACTTTTCCCTTTGAAAGTTTACTGACAAGACCCTTGCTATCCACCTCATACCCTCAACACATCCTGCACATTGAACCAGATAAGCACTAAGGCCCACTTGAGAATCTAAGACTTGTGCTTTTGAATTTTAGGTAGTTCTTCATTGCCTTGGTTCTTCTGGAATTCATTGGACCTGTGCCAGATGTGAAGCTGGTCCTGCCACTAAGGACTTGTAACAGTGTGACTATTAAGATGATGACAGACTTTCAATAGATGGAGAGAGATGTCTGTTTTGAAGGACTCTGTATAATAAATATATGATCCCAATAAGTATTATACTCGTTTTTATTTAAATTGGGAAAAATAAAGCAATTGTAGCAAGTTTGAAAGATTGGTTAAACATCTGATTATTAAATGGTTGAGAAATGGGGAGTAAGGACTGGAAAGATACGGAAGTTTGCTAAATTCTCCTCTTCTCCACTCTAGAATGCCACTCAAGTGGCATTATCATTTTGTCACAAGGTTAAGTCCAGGCTTTGTGTTGGCGATGGAGTGGATGGAGGTCATTAAGGAATATGTGATGGGAGACTCAGCAGAATAGAAGGAACTCTCTGATTACAGTTAGATTTTTGTGAGATTGACTGTTAGTATCTCAGGTTAAACTGAATTAGAAAAAGCTGGATTTCTCAAAGACAATGTTTAAAATCTAACTATCTTAGGATAACTTGTTAATTTACATATTTACAGCATTTGAATTTAATTATAATAAAACTTCTTTAATAAAAACCTAAGCAATTATCAGGGTATGAAGTGTGAATTATGTCTTATTGTAATTATTTAAATGTGTGTTCAACCTGAATCCTGAAAATAATGGCATACATAATTTTTTACATACGATAAATAAATAAAAGACCACTTATTTATTCTATTAATAAACAACAATTATTTACATTTTTGGTGTTATTAATTGAAAATGAAACTTTTAAAAACATAAACTTGTCAGAAAGCATGTTTATAGAACATAATGAAAGCCAGAACAAAGAACTTTAAAAGATATTTTAGACAAGGCATTTTATTATACATAACCTCTATTCATAGTAAAAACAATGCCTAATATTACAGATTATTAGATGACAGGGGCGGAGACAAGATGGCTGACTGAAGCCAGCTTTCCACAGAGGCTCCCATCCAGAAGGAGAGTTAAAGGACAGAAATTCAGCAAGTAACCTGGTGGATTAGAGTTGCACCAAGAGAGAAGGTTGAAGAATGTACATCAACCCCGCTGAGGCAAACTGTGACCCCCAAGGATACAAACAACAGGTACAAAATCTATCACCAAGCGGACGGGAGTCTCCTCCCTCATGAGAATGGCTCAGAGTGCCCCACAAATAAAGGAGCAGAGTTCAAAGGTCCTCCCACTACACTCCACGGGAGAGACTCTAAAAACTAGACCTACCTTCCCTACTAGGGTGCCACGGCATTCTCCTGCCAGGCATAAAACTGTATAAAACTGTATATGTTCTCTACCTGCAATTCTGAGCTCCCAGCACTCCCCTCCACTCTCACTCTGAGATCTGGAGGCCTGTCATCCAGGTGTCCAGATTCTTGGGTGATTTCTCAAGGGGTGTGGACATGGCCTAGACTGCAGCTGGTCAGTGCTGATTCTGCAGCATGCGAGTGAGGAGAGGATGGTTGGCTGAGAGGGAACCACACGGGAGCGGCAGTGCCCTGAAGTGCAGAGCTGCAGCCATTTTTGGGCAACAATAGGGCTCACTTCTGGATATTCCAAAGCCACACCCTCTGTCTCCCTGGGCAACCAGAGGAGGCCGGGCATCTTCTAAGGTGGCAACCACTGCAGAACAGATCTGGGATGGAAATGCAGGCCCTGTGAGTAAAGGGTTTCCCTGAGGCGGTACTGGCCTGGGTGGAGTGCGGGGACTAGAAAACGCATGCACAGAGCCGGGAAATTCCCAGGGCAGGGCTGACCCAGAGGACTGCATTACTGAGCCTAAGATGCACCCGGCCCTCAGGGGATCATCAGCCTATAGACAAAGGAAGGTGGGAGGCTAGAACTGACAGCTAACTGAATGCAAACCTGTAGGAGCAAAGACAGGGCCTAAGGCACAGGCTCTGGAACTCAAAACAGAGAACTTCTCTTCTGCAGGGGAATTTAGCAGGGACAGAAACAAATTCCCGCAAAGTTGTTCTGTTCTGTTCTGTCAGTAACATCAATCAGGGACAGGGCTGGAACTGAGTGAACACCCCTCAGCCTCCATCAAGTGCCCGAGGTTGTCAGGCCTCAACTCCCACTGCTGGATAGAGGCAGAGTGCAGCGGCCTGGCTGAGCAGAAATAGATTTCCTTGTGATTCAGGCAGGTGCAAACCCCTGGAGTATCTGTTCACTAGAGGCAACGGGTCACAGCCATGTGGGGCTATCAGTGACTGGGTGTGACAGAGGTGCAAGGTGGGGAAGGAGGCATCAACATTCCCAGACTAATCTATTTGTGAGTGGGTCCTCCTGACTTCACAGAGCACCAAAGCAAGTCATAACTGAGTTGTCACCAGACCCCTGCAATCCAGTTGCCAGAGACCTTTTAAACTCTCCCACCTGAGACAGGTGCTGACTGAGATAATTGATTTGGACCTTTTGAACTGAGCCAATCGTCTGAGAACTATTCAAGTGGTGCCATGGATGTGTGCTTTAGGTAGGTTTGATTTACCTTTTCCAATTGTTGCCTGTGGGGGGTGGGGTGACTTAATTGCTGGTATTTCTCCATAGCTGAGACTTCAACCCAGAGTAACTGTTTCACTTGGGTAAAACAGAGACCAGCTGAAAACAAGACAGAACCACTTAGCCCCACCACACCAAACAGGTCCCCAGTTTCTCAGGACATCGCACTGTATGGGATTGACAAAGCTCCAGGGGAAAAATCAAATGGTGTAAAATAATCATGGGTGGAATCAGTGGAAAAACTCTGGTAACATGAATAATGAGAATAGATCAACCCCCGCCCCCCCAAAAAAAAGATATGGCTGATGTAATTGAAGATCCCATTCATAAACAGCCGGCCGAGATGTCAGAAATTGAATTCAGAATTTGGATCACAAATAAGTTTAATAGAATGGAGAAAAATTGGGAATTAGAAATTTGAGGAGCAATTCAAAAGTCGGAATTTTGAATTTGAGGAGAAATTCAAAGGTTGTCTCAAGAATTTAACGAATTTAAAGACAAAACCACCAAAGATTTTGATGCACTGAAGCAAGAATTTGCAGCCCTCAAAGATCTGAAAAATACAGTAGAATCCATCAGTAACAGAGTGGAGCAAGCAGAAGAAGGGATTTCTGACATTGAAGACAAAGCCTTTGAACACTCCCAAACTCTCAGAGAGGAAGAGAAATGGAGAGTAAAAATGGATCATTCTCTCAGAGAGCTCTGGGATAATTCGAAGAAGGTTAATATCCGCCTCATTGGAATTCCTGAAAGTGATGAAGTGGCCTCGCAAGGCACAGAGGCCCTTCTCCATGAAATTATGAAAGAGAATTTTCCAGACATGCCAAGAAATTCTGAAATTCAGATAGCAGACAGTTTCAGAACCTCAGCATGACTCAATCCGAATAAGACATCCCCAGGCATATCATAATTAACTTCACTAAAGTTAATATGAAGGGGAAAATTCTGAGAGCAGCCAGACGTAAGAAATCCATTACCCAGAAAGGGAAGAATATTAGAATGACTGCGGATCTCTCTGCTGAAACTTTTCAAGCCAGAAGAGGGTGGTCATTGACTTTTAATCTCCTAAAGCAAAATAACTTTCAACCCCAGATCCTGTATCCAGCTAAGCTGAGTTTCATTTATGATGGAGAAATTAAATATTTTAATGACATTCACATGTTGAAGAAATTTGCCATAACCAAACCAGCTCTTCAGGATATTCTCAAACCTATCCACCATAATGACTAGCCCAATCCTGTATCACAAAAGTAAACTCACTCAGAAACTTTTGATCAAACTCCAACTTCCACAGTGGTGAAAGGATTAAGAATGTCCACTGGACTTTCAAAAAACTTGATACCCAAAATTTTACCAGACTTATTAATATTCTCCATTAATGTGAATGGCTTAAACTGTCCTCTACAGAAACGAAGGTTAGCTGACTGGACACAAAAACTCAGGCCAGATATTTGCTGCATACAAGAGTCACATCTTATCTTAAAAGATAAATACAGACTCAGGGTGAAAGGATGGTTGTCCATATTTTAGGCAAATAGTAATCACAAAAAACACATGTTGCAATTCTATTTGCAGACACGATAGGCTTTAAACCAACAAAAGCAAGGAAGGATGAGAAGGGTCACTTCATATTTGTTAAAGGTAATACTCAATATGATGAGATTTCAATTACTAATATTTATGCACCCAACCAGAATGCACCTCAATTTATAACAGAAACTCTAACAGACATGAGCAACTTGATTTCCTCCAGCTCCATAATAGTCGGAGATTTCAACACTCCTTTGGCAGTGTTGGATAGATGCTCCAATAAGAAGCTGAGGAAAGAAATTTTAGATTTAAACCTAACCATTCAACATTTGGATTTAGCAGAAATCTATAGAACATTTCATCCCAACAAAACTGAATACACATACTTCCATCAGCCCACAGAACATAGTCCAAAATCGATCACATCTTAGATCACAAGTCTAACCTCAGTAAATTTAACGGAATAGAAATTATTCCTTGCATCTTCTCTGACCACCATGGAATAAAAGTTGAACTCAGTAACATCAGGAATGTGCATACTCATACAAAAACATGGAGGTTAAATAACCTTATGCTGAATGATAGCTGGGCCAGAGATGAGACTAAGAAGGAAATTGCCAAATTTTTGGAAATTTGGAAAACAACAATGAAGACATGAATGATTGGAACCTCTGGGATACCGCAATGGCAATTCTAAGAGGGAAATTAATACCATTGCAAACCTTCCTCAAGAGAATGGAAAGAGAGGAAGTTAACAATTTAATGGGACATCTCATGCAACTGTAAAAGGAAGAACATTCCCACCCCAAGCCCAGTAGAAGAAAAGAAATGACCAAAATTAGAGCAGAATTAAATGAAATTGAAAACAAAAGAATTATACAACAGATCAATAAGTCAAAAAGTTAGTTTTTTGAAAAGGTCAAAAAAATAGATAAATATTTGGCTAACCTAACCAGGAAAAAAAGAGTTAAATCTCTAATCTCATCAATCAGAAACGATAAAGACGAAATAACAACAGACTCCTCAGAAATTCAAAAAATCCTTAATGAATATTATAAGAAACTTTATTCTCCAGAAATATGAAAATCTGAAGGAAATTGACTAATAGTTGGAAGCATGTCACCTTCCAAGACTTAGCCAGAATCAAGTGGAAATGTTGAACAGGCCAATATCAAGTTCCGAAATAGCATCAACCATACAAAATCTCCCTACAAAGAAAAACCTGGGATCAGATGGCTTCAAGTCAGAATTCCACCAAACCTTTAAAGAGGAAGTAGTACCTATATTACTCAACCTGTTCTAAAATGTAGAAAAATAAGGAAGACTACCCAACACATTCTATGAAGCAAATATCACCCTGATCCCCAAACCAGGAAAAGACCCAACAAGAAAAGAAAATTATAAATCAATATCACTAATGAATATAGATACAAAAATATTCAACAAGATCCTAACAAACAGAATCCAGCAACACATCAAACAAATTATACATTATGACCAAGTTGGTTTTATCCCAGGGTATCAAGGCTGGTTCAATATATGTAAATCTATAAGTATAATTCAGTACATAAACAAATTAAAAAACAAAGACCATATGATTCTCTCAATCGATGCAGAAAAAGCTTTTGATAATATCCAGCATCTCTTCATGATCAGAACACTTAAGAAAATTGGTATAGAAGGGACATTTCTTAAACTGATAGAGGCCATCTGCAGCAAAACCACAGCCAATATTGTATTGAATGGAGTTAAATTGAAATCATTTCCACTCAGATCAGGAACCAGACAAGGCAGTCCATTGTCTCTGCTGCTCTTTAACATTGTAATGGAAGTTTTAGCCACTGCAATTAGGAAAGAAAAGGTGATCAAGGATATTCATATAGGGTCAGAAGAGACCAAACTTTCGCTCTTCACAGATGATATGATTGTATATCTGGAAAACCCCAGGGATTCTACTACAAAACTCTTAGAAGTGATCATCTCAGCAGCATCTCAGGTTACAAAATCAACATTCATAAATTGGTAGCCTTTATATATACCAACATTAGTCAAGCTGAAAAAACAGTTAAGGACTCTATTCCATTCACAGTAGTGCCAAAGAAGATGAAATATTTGGGAGTTTATCTAACAAAGGAGGTTAAAGATTTCTATAAAGAGAACTATGAAACTCTAAAAAAAGAAATAGCTGAAAATGTTAACAAATGGAAAAACATACCATGCTCATGGCTGGGAAGAATCAACATTGTTAAAATGTCCATACTACCAAAGCAATATACAATTTTAATGCAATCCTTATTAAAGCTCCACTGTCATACTTTAAAGATCTTGAAAAAATAATACTTCGTTTTATATGGAATAAGAGAAAACCTCGAATAGCCAAGCCATTACTCAGAAATAAAAACAAAGCAGGATGAATCACGCTACCAGACCTCAGACTATACTATAAATCGATAGTGATCAAAACAGCATGGTACTGGCACAAAAACAGAGAAGTAGATGTCTGGAACAGAATAGAGAACAAAGAGAAGAATCTAGCTATTTACCATTCTTTGATCTTTGACAAGCCAATTAAAAACATTCAGTGGGGAAAAGATTCCCTATTTAACAAATGGTGCTGGGTGAACTGGCTGGCAACCTGTAGAAGACTGAAACTGGACCCACACCTTTCAGCATTATCTAAGATAGACTCTCACTGGATTAAAGATTCAAACTTAAGATATGAAACTATAAAAATAGTAGAAGAGAGTGCAGGGAAAACCCTTGAAGAAATCGGTCTGGGCAAGTATTTTATGAGGAGGATCCCTGGGGCAATTGAAGCAGCTTCAAAAATACACTACTGGGACCTGATCAAACTAAAAAGCTTCTGCACAGCCAAGAACATAGTAAGTAAAGCAAGCAAACAGCCCTCAGAATGGGAGAAGATATTTGCAGGTTATGTCTCCAACAGAGGTTTAATAACCAGAATCCACTGAGAACTCAAACAAATAAGCAAGAAAAGAACAAGTGATCCTATCACAGGCTGGGCAAAGAACTTGAAGAGAAACTTCTCTGAAGAAGACAGGCACACGGCCTACAGACATATGAAAAAATGCTCATTATCTTTAATCATCAGAGAAATGCAAATCAAAACTACTTTAAGATATCATCTAACTCCAGTAAGATTAGCCCATATCACAAAATCCCAAGACCAGAGATGTTGATGTGGATGTGGAGAAAAGGGAACACTTCTACACTGCTGGTGATAATGCAAATTAATACATTCCTTTTGGAAATATGCTTGGAGAACATTTAGAGATCTAAAAATGATCTGCCATTCAATCCTATAATTCCTCTACTAGGTATGTACCCAGAAGACCAAAAATCACATCGTAACAAAGATATTTGTACCAGAATGTTTATTGCAGCCCAATTCATAATTGCTAAGTCATGGAAAAAGCCCAGGTGCCCATGGATCCACAAATGGATTAATAAATTATGGTATATGTACACCATGGAATATTATGCAGCCTTAAAGAAAGATGGAGACTTTACCTCTTTCATGTTTACATGGATGAAGCTGGAACATATTCTTCTTAGTAAAGTATCTCAAGAACAGAAGGAAAGTATCCAATGTACTCAGCCCTACCATGAAACTAATTTGTGGCTATAACCCAGTTAATAACCTAAGAATAGGGGGAAGGAGAGGGAGGAGAGGGAGGGAGGGTGGGTGGAGGGAGGGTGATTGGTGGGATTATACCTGTGATGCATCTTACAAGGGTACATGTGAAACTTAGTAAATGTAGAATATAAATGTCTTAACACAATGGCTAAGAAAATGCCAGGAAGGCTATGTTAACCAGTGTGATGAAAATGTGTCAAATGGTCTATAAAACCAATGTATGGTTCCCCATGATCACATTAATGTACACAGCTATGATTTAATAATAAAAAATAAATAAATGTTGACAAAGCTAAATAAAAACAATTGCAATTTAATCAAACTTCTATCCTTATATGATGTAAATCTATATTGTGACATAAAGTACCAGTCATCCAAGTTTTTTTAATGGAAAATTAGTTTCTTCTTGTTCCTTAAAAATGTATATTAAAATTTACATGATATCAGTTTGAAAGAGTGTCAAGTTATAGGTTAGCTCTGAATGTTAATATATTTCAGTCTGATTATGAAATTCTTCTAAGCTCAGATGAGGGAGTAATTAATTCCACCTGGAGGGGAAGACCTTTTTTAGGAAACTCTAGAAAATATATAATACTTGAGCTTTTCAAACATGACATGCTGTTCACCAGGGAACAGGAGGAAGTCCTTTACAGAGGATGCAATGTTGGCCCAAGGTGCAGCAATGTGGTTTGTTTGGGACAGTGATGATGTTTCAGTGTGGACACAGACATGAATCAGGTGAGAGAATAAGACAGAAGAGCCTCAATGCCTGATGAATGATCAGAGGTAGAGGAAGGAGAAAATGGGATCAAAGACGGTAGTAAGATGTGATGTTACATTCATTTGTTCTTGAGTATGTCTTTGATTGCTGTGTACATGGGTACTAAAACATTTTTGATAAAAATCTCATAAAAGAATCCATAAACAAATATTGCTAAAAAACAGTGGGGAAAAAAAGCCCAAGAGAATTTATAACAATGATAATAATTATATTAAATAAAAAGACCATGAATAGCCAATGCAATCTTACATACTAAGAACAAAACTGGATGCATCACTTTTCCAGATTTCAAGCTATTCCACAAAGCAATAGTAATCAAAACAGCATGGTACTAGCATAAAAACAGAGACATAGTTCTGTGGATCAGAGCAGAGTATCTAGATATGGAACCATCCTCATATTTCCATTGGATCTTTGACAAAGCAAATAAAATCAATAACTGGAGAAGAGAATCTCCTTTCAATAAATGGTGCTGGGAGAACTAGACAGCCATGTGCAGAAAACTGAAACAGAACCTGCACCTCTCACAAAAATTAATTCATTATAGATGATAGACTTAAACCAGGACACAAGATATAACAATTCTAGAAGGAAATGTTTGAAATACTCTTATAGATATTGGCCTTATAGATATGTTGAAAATATTTATGAAGACCCCCAACCCGAAGGAAATCACAGCAACAACAAAAATAAATAAATGGGACTTGGTGAAGTTAAAAAGTTTCTGCACAGTCGAGGACACAATCAACAAAGCAAGTAGACAACTTCTGGAATGGGAGAAGACATTTGCATGCTACTTGCCTGATAAAGGACTGATAACTAGAATCTGCAAAGAACTTAAGCAAATTGACAAGAAGAGATCAAACAACCCCATTAAAAAGTTAGGCAAGTGACATGAACAAAAACTTTTCTAAAGAAGCTAGATTAATGGCCAAGAAATATGAAATAATGCTCAACATCTTGCATCGTCAGATAAATGCAGATAAAAATCACACTGAGATACCACCTTACCCCAGTGGGAATGGCTCACACCATAAAGTCCCAAAGCAACAGACAGCAGTGTGGATGTGGAGAGAAAGGGACATTCGTATATAGTTGGTGAGAAGGCAAAGTAGTTCTACCCCTATGAAAAATAGTATGGAGATTCCTTAAAGAGCTTAAAGTAGACCTACCATTTGATATTACAATCCCACTACCAGGTATTTACCCAAAGGAAAGAAAATGACATTCTACGAAAAAGATACATGTACTTGAATGTTTATAGTGGTACTATTCACAGCCACAAAGATGCGGAAACAATCTTAGTGCCCATCAAAACACGAATGTGTTAATACTGTTCAGCTATAAAAAGATGATGATCTATTATCTTTTGTAATGTGCATGGAGTTGAAAACCATGCTCTTAAATGATGAAGTAATAGCAAGAATGGAAAAACAAACACCACATGTACTCCATCCCCAAATGGAACTTGATCAACCCCTATATGCTCATACAGAAGCAAAACTCAATGAAATTCAAGTACATGGGAGAAGAGAAGGGGATAGGTAATTTTTCACACAGCAGGTACATTGTATGAGTGCATTTCACACTTTCTGGATGAAGGGCACACCTATAACTTTGACTTAAAATATACAAAAACAAATTATGAAAAGAAAACACACGTACCCCTATAACATTCTAAATTTAAAAAAAAACTTCCTGAAAAAGAGGTAAAAATCAATTTTGAAGTAAAGATGAAACCTCATTTAACTTTGTGACAGATAAGCACTGTAAGAAAGAGATACTGTTTATAATTATGGCTATTAACAAATCCTGCTCTAATCCAGAAATACAAAATCAAGCCTTTAAGCCTGTTAGTGCCTTAGTCAAGTACGTGTGTGTGGATGTGTGAGTGAGTGCTCTTGGGTGAGTGTGTGCATGGGAAAGAAACAAAAGAGAGGGATTTAAAAATATACTTTTAAGAAGGCCATGTCAGGCAGATATAACATGCACAAGATCATAAACTTTATTGTGTATGAAAACACAATGATTAATTAGTTAAACTATAAATAGAAGTATGTAGACAACTGAATTTATTTAGAGAAAAAAATTATACACATATATGTGTATACACACACCCCTCATATGCAGAAAAATAGAACTAAGTGAATTGTAACACAGCTGTTTTTTTAGTGATAACACCAGATAGACGTAGGCTGTAGCTCCCTGTCATTTCTTGATAAGAAAACACAAACTTCACCACCACTTCACACACACACATACACTTTAAATGTCTTCAACTTGTTTGCCAGCCCTCAGATAGGGTCCCCTGATATCCCTGAGTAGGCCCTCTCAGTCACATAAAGCCACCATGGTTCTCCCTCTTTTCATTCATGTTTCTTTTGGACATGTCACCAAGAAGATTCATGACGGTGTGTTGCCCTCTTTGGACCCTGGGTTTTCTTCTATTGCTGTCTGTTAAATCACCACTGTGTCACGGTTTTCCTGAATTGTGGTTCTGTTCAAACATGCACATGTCGAAGAGCTACACACTGTAGAGAAAGCCCCAAACATATGTCGACCATATTCCCAAAGATTTGCTTAAATAATGTGTAAACCATTATTTCACATCTGACTCTTCTTTGGGCTTAGAGTTCACCAGGCCTGGCCTAGTCTACTCAACATGGGGCTTGCACTTTTATGATCAACCTTTTCTTGTCTTTTAGTTCAGCATTTATTGCTGAATTGTTTAATTTTAAACTTTATAGCAATTTGGCAAGGTAGGTAGGATGGATATTATCATCATTTTATAGACCAGAAGCCTGAAACTTGGAAAGCTGCATTTATTCAGCAAGTAAATTGCAGAACTGATTCTTAAATCCAAGTTGTCTGAGAGGAGATTCAGGGCATCATCCCAGCTGTTTTCACAAAGATGGAGATGTGCTGCCATTTCTACAGCTCAGCAACTGCAGTACAACATCCCCCCCCAAACTTAGAGCAGCCTCCCCTCCCTGTGCAGAAGCATCTCATTAAAGCCATGACTTCTCTTCCCAGAAAAACTCACATTAGCAGGAACCGGTCAAGACGTTACATACTTTGGCAAGTCCTTACGAGGGTTTAAAAGATGTCTTGAACCCCAGACCTTTATTTAAAAAGGCACCTGTCCTATAGATTCTGATCCTGTCCTCTAGGGCCAGCTTTTAAAAAGAGATTTTACTGGCAGTGCCTGTGGCTCAGTGAGTAGGGCGTCAGCCCCACATACCGAGGGTGGTGGGTTCAAACCTGGCCCCGGGCCAAACTGCATCAAAAAAATAGTCGGGTGTTGTGGCGAGCACCTGCAGTCCCAGGTACTCAGGAGGCCGAGGCAAGAGAATAGCCTAAGCCCAATCTTGCTGGAAGTTGCTGTGAGCTGTAATGCCATAGCACTCTCCCGAGGGCAACAAAGTGAGACTCTGCCTCCAAAAAAAAAAGAGAGATTTCACTATGTGTATTTTAGTGTCAGTGCTGTATATTCCTTTGTATTTCAATATCCCTTACCCAAGGCATATTTCCTTATAATAATTTTATTAAAAATGCACAAAAGTGATTGGATGTCATGTTGTAAAGAGAACTTTAATTGAGGGCGGCGCCTGTGGCTCAAAGGAATAGGGTGCCCGCCCCTTACGCCGGGCCAAAAAACGGCAAAAAACCCCCAACAACAACAAAAACCTTTAATTGAAACACTCGAGAGTTCTATTTTCCTAGAAACTGTTTTAACAAATTATGATTTCTTATCATGTTCACAGTAATGAATTGAACTGCCGAACGATACTTAGATATGTGACTTAATTTTGTATGTGTGCATGTAAAACATATATATTTAATTATGTCTTCAAATTACTTGCAACTGATTTGAGTAAAAACTTATTGAACTAGGAATGTCTTTTTAATAACTTAAAATCATGTCCACATAACACAAATAACTTTATCTTTTTGGTCCTTGAGTGATTGACTAATCTTTGTATCCACGGCAGGAGTGGAGTAAGAGGCTCAACCTCAGTGGCTTCCAGTCTTGGCTGTACTTTGGAATAACCTGAATAACTTTTCAAAATGCTTTGTTCTCAGAATTTTGATTTAATTAAGGTGGAATGTGAACTTCACAATGGGATTTAAAAAAGTATTTGATTAATTTAATTGTAATTGACAAGTAATAATTGTACATATTCCTGGGATACAGAGTCATGTTTCAATACGCGCAATGTATAGTGTTCAGATAGGGTAATTAGCATATTCATCATCTCATTTATCATAGTTTTGGTGTTGGGGACAATTCGATATCCTCCTTTTCGCTATTTATATATTTATATTATTGTTAACTATAACCATCCTATAGTGGTATAGAGCTGCAGCGCCCCCGCAGCCCCATGGATCTGAGTCGGTTTCTGTGGCGGGTTAGAGCATCCCCCAACAGCCGCACAGTAGGAGGTGAGGAACAGGTAACCGTCAGGGAAGCTGCATCTGTATTGTCAGCCACGCCCCATTGCTGACGTCACTGCCTGAGCTCCGCCTCCTGTCGGGGAAGCAGCAGCTTTAGATTCTTACAGAATCCCTGCGTAAACTGTGCACGTGAGGGAGGGATCAAAGTTGCATGCTCCTTGTGAGAATGGAGGAGGTGGAGGTGGAGATGTAATGCTCTTGAATCATCCCCAAATCTCTCTCCTCGGTCTGTGGCAAAATCATCTTCCATCAAAGCAGGACTTGGTCCCTAAAATGTTAGGGACTTCTGGTACAGAGCACTAGAATTTATTCCTCTTATCTAGCTGTAATTTTATATCCTTTAATAACTCTCCCTCCATCCCTTGCTATCCCTACTCCCTTCCCAGCCTCTGGCATCCTCTGTTCTACGTTTTGCTTCTACACGGTAACATTTTTTTAGCTTCCACATTATGTGTGATAACATGTAATGTTTAGCTTTCTGTTCCTGGCTTATTTCACTTAATATCTACAAGTTCCATCCATGTTGGTGCAAATTAAAGGCTTTGATTCTTTTTATGGCTGAACTGTATTCAATTGTGCATGTATATATATCACATACTCTTTAGCCATTCATCTGTTGTTGCACACTTGATTGAGTCCGTATCTTGGCTATTGTGAATAGTGTTGCATTGAATACAGGACTGCATTATTATTATATACTATTTTCCTTTTCTTTGTATAAAGAAAATAGTAGGACCGTTGGATCATATAGTAGTTGAATTTGTATAATAGTTTTCTGAGGAACCTCCATACTGTTCTCCATATGGCTATACTAGTTTACATTCCCACTTACAGTGTATAAAAATTATTCTTTCGCCATATCCTGAGAAACAAGATTTTTTAGTCTTTTTGATAATAGCCATCCTTACTGGGGTGCGATGATATCTCATCATGGTTTTGATTTGCATTTCCATGACTATGATTAGGGATGTTGAGCAATTTTTCTTATATTTATTGGTCATTTGCATGTCTTCTTTTGAAAAATATCTGTTTAGTTCCTTTGCTCATTTTTCAGTGGTATTTGTTTTCTTTCCTGTTGAGATGTTTAATTTCCTTGTTTATGGCTTTGTACATGAATGACTTTGACTATTTGAAGTGTTTTGAAATTCTACAAATTTTAGGACTTTTTTCTATTTTTGTGAAGACTATCATTGGTTTTTCATAGGAATTTCATCAAACTTATAGATTTCTACAATTTTAACAATATTAATCCCATAAGTAGGGGATGCCTTGTTTGTATACTCTTTAATTTCTTTCATTAGTATTTTGTACTTTTTTTCATAGAGGTCCTCTACCTCCTTGGTTAAATTTATTCTTATACCTGCATTATTTTTAGCTATTGTAAAGGGGATCTCCCCTAGGCCAAGCAAACTATATGCCCATGATCTGGCCCAAGAAACAGCCCTGTGGGTCACCTCTGGTGGGTATAGTCTAGGCTATGGTATACTCCGGACTGGGCATACTCCAGTCTTGCAGCTAGTTAGGGCCTGAGAAACGGTCCATGGGCTGTTATAACACCGATGATTTCAGTCTTTGGAATGTACTCTCCCAGGCCAGTCAAGTAGATATGCAATGGAAGTTTTAAAAGGCTTCTCAAGTATTATAATTTGAATATAAGATTAATAACCACTACTCTAATGCATTTGTTTCCCCCCAAATAAGACAATTCTGAAAGAGCACAAGAGAGTGTATACCAATTATAATCTATCAAGATGGGGCAGACTGAGATTTTTTTGAGAAGGGGAGCAACATTCAAAGAGATGATAGCTGATCAAAGTAATAAATTCAGCCCACTCTTCCATGAGTCAATCTTTTTTTCATTCTTATCACACTGATAAACATGCATACATATACTGATTACAGAGTCAACTAATTAACCTTTCCACCACGGCTGATGAATTGTAATCCATGATTGCATTTAATCAGAATCATGGAACACAGTTCTACAAGTCTCACTAGAGCTGTGTGGTGCAGCTTCTCATTCTTAAAATGTCACAAAATGTCTCATATACCAGGTTAAAGTTTTGAATCACAGTTTAATCAACTTAATCAAAAGCTTAAAAAAAAACCAAACAACCAAACCTGAAGGCAGAATTCTTGTTATCAGAAACTTTCAGTTCTTTACGCCATACCTGGTGATCTGGTGATTTAGAAAGTTAGAATAATGGGGGAGTGGGGAAGGGAAGAACCAGACTTCTAGATGAGCGCAAGGAATACGGAGAAAGCTTAATTTTTTAAAACTCATATTTATACTGATGTCTTTCTTGGAAAAGTTCCTCTCATACCCCTGTTTTGGAAAAAAGGAACATAAGCAACTGGGGACATATGCAGTTCCCTGAGGATTAAGAAGAGTAGAGTTAAAAGGACAGCTTTAGGGCTGGCTCCTTTTGGATGATTTTGGACCTCCTTTCTCCACCCCTGTCCTCAGCCTACCCAAATGACAAGCAGAACTGTACATGGAAGGTCTAGGAGCAAAGGGCGAGCCATAGAGAAGCTTTAGCTTTTGAAGAAATGTAGTATACATTTGAGGCAGAGTGAATAGGAAAAAATACATAGTCTTGACCATTTATTGTATGCCTCCATTCCTTTTCCCTTTCATCCCTATACTACCTCATAATGCTAGTTTTTCTCCCTAAAATTTGGTGTTTCATTTTAAGAAGAATGAGAAACACATATCCTCCCATCCCCCAATGGTGGTATACACTCTAAAATTAACAGAAATGATTACAAAAGAATTAAAGTATCAAAGACTGAAGTTATCAGTGTAACAATTATGGAAATCTGTCAGCATCCTACCCAAGGCATTACTAACTAAGAACCAATAATGAGAGCTAACACCTAATGTACTAGACACATTTTTAATTTACGTGGATTAATTTATATACATTTGATTACAACCAAAGAGATAAAGCCTATTATTATCTCCATTTTATAAACTTGGAAATTGAGGCCCACAGAGGGAAGTAATCTGCCTATAGTTGGGGCCAGAATGTGTACTCTGATGTTTAGTTGCTGTAGTCCATATTGTTAACCACATTATCACCTGGACACAAACAAATTTGATCCAATTGGGGGAAAAAAATGTATAAATCTGCATTTCTGGGAAGACTGACCCAGTAAGACAGAAAGTTTAATGGAGAAATCTACAGAAAATTTTATTAATTTCCACTGAGGACCACCTAAAGAACTTGGCTTGCCAGGGGAAATATGAAAAATGTTTCATGTTCCTAGCTTCCTTAAATAAACAGAATTAAAGGCTATGGTTGCAAACCCACCCAACTTTGCAGTAAATAAAAGAGGAAGACATGAGAAATAATCTCCTAGGAATGACTTGGCCAGGATAGGAGCAGTTAAAAAAGGTATCTGAGTAGAAGGAAATAATCACCACATCAAAAGACAATGGTGATTATTTTCTCCACCTCTCTCACAGCTTAAAAAAGTGAAATTAAAGGGTGGCGCCTGAGGCTCAATGGAGCAGAGAGCTGGCCCATATGCTGGAGGTGGCAGGTTCAAGCCCAGCCCCGACCAAAAACTGCAAAAAAAAAAAGTGAAATTTAAAAAGATACAGAGGCCGGACACAGTGGCTCATGCCTGTAATCCTAGCATTCTGGGAGGCCAAGGCGGGTGGATTGCCTGAGCTCACTGTTCCAGACCAGTCTGAGCAAGAGCAAGACCCTGTTTCTAAAAGTAGCCAGGTGTTGTAGCAGGTGCCTGTATTCCCAGCTACTCAGAGGCTGAGGCAAGAGGATCATTTGAGGCCAAGAGTTTGAAGTTGCTGTGAGCTAAGATACCAGGGCACTCTACCTAGGGTGACAGAATGAGACTCTGTCTCAAAAAAAAAAAGACAGTGGTGACTAGTGAACTGATCATGACATAAAAGTGTAAACGTGTAGACAAAATAAGAGAGAAAGAGCTTAGAGACAAAGTTCCCTAGCACTGGCTTCTAGAGCCTTTGGATCTTTTTTATTTCCTCTGCAGTGAAGTGAGTAAACATTAGCCTATTTTAGTTAGAAAGGCATCAATTTACTCAGGTAAATAGGAATTGAATTAAGGAGAATTTGCTTGCAAGATCTTTTCTTATTTATTTATTTATTAGAGACAGAGTCTCACTTTATTGCCCTCGGTAGAGTGCCATAGCATCACAGCTCATAGCAACCTCCAACTTCTGGGCTTAGGGGATTCTCTTGACTTAGCCTCCCAAGTAGTTGGGACTACAGGCATGAGCCACAATGCCTGGCTATTTTTTTGTTGCAGTTTGGCTGGGGCCGGGTTCAAACCCACCACTCGGTGCCCTCACCACGCTGAGCCACAGGCACCACCTAATCTTTTATTTTTTTATTATTTCATTTCATTTCATTTTTTGAGACACAGTTGCACTATGTTGTCCTCCATAAAGTGCCATGGCATCACAGCTCACAGCAAACTCAAACTATTAGGCTCACGTGATTTTCTTGCCTCAGCCTCCCAAGTAGCTGTGACTACAGGTGCCCACCACAATGCCTGGCTGTTTTTTGGTTGCAGTTGTCATTGCTGTTTAGCAAGCTGGGGCCGGGCTCGAACCCCCCAGCCTTGATGTATGTGGTGGTGCTCTATTCACTGCACTATAGGCACCGAGCTGTTGGAAGATTTTTTAATCCTTTTGTTTTTGCTTTTCTTTTAAAAATTCTATTGAAGTATAACATACATACAAAAAGTTGCATAATTAGAAAAAACAAAAAAGTTAACAAAATTCCAACATGGTGAAAATTTCCGTGTAACCAATACCTGCATGGGTAAAGAAAAAAATAATTTATAGTGCCACAGATGTGTTCCTTGGACTCCCTCTTGTCTTCTAAAACCATGACTTAGTTTTTCCCATTTTTGGATTTTATAGAAATGGAATACGAAGTATGTATTCTGGTGTGACTTGCTTCTTTTACTCAACATCGTTTGTGAGGGTCTTCCCTGTCGTATGTACTATAGTGATGACTATCCATGAATTAGTGCCCATATATGTTGGGTTGCTTCTAGTTTGGGGCTATTACAAAGAGTTTTGCTGTGATGTGTTAGTTAACAAGTAGAATTGTTAGGTCAGTGTCAGATACTTCCAAGGAGTTTTCCAAAGCGGTGGTACCAATAGGTACCCATATATATTCCTATAGTGCAATGTTTTTCAATCTTTTTTGTCTCACGGCACACTTGAACCTATAGTTAAACTTCTGTGGCCCACTTCAATTATGTTGATCAAAAAAAAAGGGGGGGGGTAAAAAAGGAATATACTTACTGTGTTTTGAACTTCTTTCAAAAATAATTTAATTAATTATCTTTAAAAAATTTTGCAGCACCCTAAGATCGTCTCCCAGCCCACTAGTGTGCCATAGCAGACAGGTTGCAGATTACTGCTACAGTGACATAGGAGAATTCTAACTGCTCCACATCCTCCCTAATTCTTGGTAACACCTCATAGTTTCATTTTAATCATTCCTGGAAATGGACAGTATTATCTTAATGTAAATTTAATTTGCCAAATTTCCCTCAGGTGTAAAGGTGACCTAAAAATAAATTCAACTCAAATATGCAAGGAATCTCAAAATATATGTTTTCTCTAAGGAACTTACCTGACACTTAACCTGAACAAGGAATCATTTGTGTGTGTTGGTGCACACGCCCACAAAGCACCTCTCTTTGTTTTTTCTAGTGATCTCCATTTTGCATTCACCTTTGCCCGACATTGATATTGCTCTATTTGTTCTGTGTTTATTTGTATACTCTTGGTTTTCTTTTGCCTACCCTTTTATATTTAAACTACGAATTACATTATGTTAGATGTGATCTCATATGCAGTATGTGATTGGGGCCTATTGCTTCTTTTCTTTTTACTCAATATAGAAATATATTTCCTTTAAAAAGTGGCTTTTATCTCACATGTCTTCATTTCTATGACAGATGTTTGGAATTAATTCCCTGCACTCATGTTTATTTCTTTGTAGCCCTATTTTTTTTTGCCTTTTTGCTCTGTTCCGTTCCCTTTATTTTGATACACAATCTCTGTTTCCTTTGTGGTTCCTCTGTCATATCTCACACTTTCAGTACGTGAAAGTATTGTGGCTGATTTTTAGATGTAATGGTGACTATCTCTATGAGTTTAAATGTAATCATTTTATGGCTTCAGAACTAAAATGACATGGTATGACCCCCTCATATAAAAGAAGTGATCAAACGTCTGTTTTCTCTTTTTACTCATCATTTTTGTTACTTCATCATTAATTTGATTTTGTTTTCATCTTATGTAGCTTTTGTTTAGTATTTATAACAACTGCTTTCTCATATATAGACAGGTATATTACTTCACTTATTTGGGCTTGGCAGGGAAAGAAGACGAAATAGACAAAAAATAATTTACTGATATAAAAAAACCAAGAAATTTTCAAATAGAATGCAGTAACATATCAGAATATACACCATTACCAAGATGCCTTTCAGCCAGGAACACAAGTGTGGCTTAATATTAGGAAGTCTGCTACCACAATTCGCTCTAATAAGAGGTGAAAGCATGATTAATAGCTGCTTAGAAAGGCACTTGGTAAGATTCAGTGTCTATATTAACAAAAACTATTGGTAACCTAGGAACAGAAAGAAACTTTCTTAATAAACTAAATGGAAACTAGCACCAAACATACTGAACAGAGTGGAACCCTAGAGATATATTCTTTAAAATCAGAAAAAAGCCAAGCTAGGATCAAGTTTACTAATAAGAAACAGCTGAAATTGATGATGGAACACAGTATCTGTGATTAGGGAAGAAAAAGAAAGCCTCCAGCAGCGAGATCAGATGAGCATTTCCAGGGTCAGCTTTTGACAAGTGACTAGGAAGAAAACTTCCCCAAGAACTTTCAAACCTATATGATCCAAAATGATGAAGGCTGCTGCCTCATTCCAATTCCCAACATATAACTCTCTGAATTCCTTGGCTTACAGTAATTGCTCCCTGAAAATCTACTGCCCAGAGCTCTTCTGAAGTTAGTGGTTTGTGCACATACCTGAGCGGTAAGGGTGTGACTCCGTTCACTAAAACCACCTGAATCTCACCACAGGTTATTGTTATCACTAACGCATTGAGGGAGGATGGTCGTGGTAGAAACTAGTACTGATCAAATGCTTGATCATGAGCCAGGCACTGTTCTAATAACATATGCACATTATCGTATTTAATCCTCACAATAACCATATTACAATAACCAGAGGCACAGCCAAGCACATCCTACCCAAAGTCACAGATTAGCAAGTGGCAGAGCTGAGATTCAAAACCAAGCAGCCAGGTGCTGGAGCAGGTGTGCGGAACCACTATGCTGCACTGCCCCACTCTTCAGAGGGCAGAAGTTCTGTATAAGGTTTTCCAACCCTCTAACTAAATTTTCTACTGGGAGCCACCTATATGCAAGGTGCCAAGACTCTGCAGCTGAAAAACACACGAACATAATAAGTTTCTTGCTTTCAGGAAACTTATTTTCTAGTAAAGGAGATAAACACATGAGTAACAAGTTACGCTTGAAGGCTGAAGGTAAGTCGCTGTGGTTGAGTGGGTCAGAGTTCCTCGGATTATACACGGTGTATGTGGAAACACAGGTCCTCTTTTGCAGTACCCAAGATTTTGGGATTCCTTATTTTCCCTATAAATGCACAAATTTATGGCACTATTCTTTGATCTATATGGTGAATTGTGTACTACCAATTCATTATGAACACATCATAAAAAGGCAAAGGTACTGCTTTTTTTTTTACTCAAGTATTTTATTACTCAAGTTTCCAAGGGAAAGATATTGAGAGAAACTTAGTAAATAATCAATAAATATGACTAAACAACATAAAACTTCTAACCCTCTTCTTTTAGAGAATGAAGTGAATGATACCATCATAAAAAGAAAGACACTTTAATTTATTCTCTAATTTGGATAACCCACTGGGAGAAACCTTGATATTCATGGAGAGAAGGGTGAATGGAATCAGTCCTGCTAGAACAGTTCTTTGAGTTGTCAGCACATTTTAATGAAATGCCAGTTTTTTCATGCCAAATCCTGGAGGAAACCTCTGAGTACCGATTGATGAAATGATTTCATTTCCAAATGGCATCTAAAGGAAAATAAAGCCTCTCCATTTTGCAGAGCACAGCAGCACATAAGTTCAAAAGGTAAGGTGTACTTTCAGTACATATAAATTGTGGAGTACATTTGAAAATACAATTTTTAATTATGTTTGACATTTTGGGTCCAGTGCTGTCATCCTGTAGGAAAGTAACATCTGTTTTGACATCTCCAGTGGAAGAGACTTTAAATCAGTTTCACATTGCCTTATTATGCTGGCTAATCAGAATGGATGCAGCAATTTTCTTACCAACTCATTCAGGGGGAAGAGAGAAAAGATATGGAGAACAATAGGCTGGGTTAAAACTGTTATGATGAAGTTAAATGAAAAAATATCTAAAGTCCTTTGAATATATTATGTCTAAGTTTTAATTCCATGCACAATTTGAATATGTTTATTTAATTCCTAAATATTCAGAAGTTTCTCCCGCCCCCCATTTCTGACATGCCTTTTGTAGCCATTGAAACCTCAAAGAACATTGAAGTATATTTTGCTTCTCATAATATTTGGCTTGATGTTAAACTTGAGATTTTAGTTGGAGAAAGTTGACTTGTTATTTTCAATAAGATGTGCTGTAAAAATGGCCAAAATAGATTTTTATGTTTTAGGTTTCAAACTGCAGGTATTTGAAAGACATTATATTTTTTTCTTGGATGGCTGTATAGTCCTAACATCTCTTTACTTACAAACATTAGATTCTAAGTATACTCAATAAAAACACCTCTTGCTAGGAATCATAAATTTCATATTTCTTATGTTTTTGGAAGCTTTTTAAAGGTATACCAACATAACTTTAGGTTTTCTTTTAAAGACAGAAAAACCGATTTCTAGTTGAATAATTCAGGACTTCCCTCAAAACTTTACACATTTTATTTGTGCAATAATTATGTTACCTCTATTTGCTTTCTTTTTATATGTGTAGGCATTGATTTCATATTTCTGCTTGAGCATCGAACTATTAGTTATAAACTGGTTGATTGGGTTTCAAAAACAAATTTACATGCCACAAATTATTCTGTACAAGTGGCCAACTCAGTTATTTTGTTAGCTTCGATGCCATGTGAGTTAGGACAGTAATGGGAGAAACTTTCAGAGGATTTTATTGATATATATGTGGGAAGACAATCTTTCAACCAGATTAATACTACAGAGGACTTGTGTGTTCTAAGAAAAAGTAGGATTTAGACGGAGAAACTCCAAAATAATTGAAATAACTTTCATATTAAATATGCCTAAATGGTAGAAGTGCCATTTAGTGCCATATTTTAAGATCTAATTTACAAAAGAAACCAACAGACAAGATGACAATAAATAATAATAATCATTAATAATACAATAGAAGTCTATTATTTTTTCTTTGACTTTTAATTCTGTTTATAGGATGGAGCAGTGAATACACTATAGACTCCCTCTTTATTGAGCATTAATAATATTTAAAAGAACCTGCACTTTATTTAATGCCAGAGTGAAGGTCAGTAAGAATGGAATTTTGGCAAAACAGATAATAATTTCTAATGGGTTTAAGTAGGGAAATGGTCTAGACTTTTTCCTATTAATTTATAATGATGTTGCCATTTTTGGATAAATTAATAGAACTTCTTCCTTTTTTCCTTACCATCTCATCATAGAATTCTACATTGTTTCTTCAAAGTATAAACATGTTACATGTTCATCATAGTTGCATAAATGGTTATTAATATTTAATTCTTAGTAAACATATATTGTATGCACATACTTATAAAATGTTTCTTAATGAAAAATTATTTAAAATTTAAAGCTGTATTGAAAAAACACTTATTTTTATACTATTATTTTTTGTGAAGTATGAAACACATTGATTTAAAGATGAGAGCTAACATTCTGTTATGTACAAATCACTTCATTTTATCCTTACAAAGTAAAAATGGCTTTAATTCTAACTATTAATGGAAGGGAATACCACAGATATACTTTCAATCAAACAGTCATTTATGGTAGATGTCACACAACATGAATAACCTTATTCTACAATGTATTTTATTTAATTGCTATCATTTTATCATAGAAGACATTCTAGAGAGTTACATTGACAAAAGCTAGGTTTTTTTTTTTTCCCACTACGGTTTTATTTATAAGAGGTGCAGTACTGGAGACAGGGTCTAGAAGTCCAATGACTGGGAGATGGTGGGGGGACAGACGAGAGTGCCACTCTGTGGAGTGTCCCCAGGGCATGGAGGGCAGTGAAGAAGAGGGAGCTAAAGCCGGTGCTGAGGCTTCCCTGCAGACTTGGGGACACCTCACCCTGCCCACTGTCAGCCCAGTCTCTGCTTGCTCCTTCACTCACCAGCAAATGCTGAAGGAACCACTGCAACCCTGGCCTCAGGGACCACATTTATCTCCCTATCCCCAGAAGCCTACCATCCCATGGCTCCTCCACGGGGTCACCAGTGATATGGAGCCCAGAGGGGAGCTTGGCCCAGCTACGGGAGGCAGGGTCAGGGGTCAGAGGTCAGAGGAGCTTACTCACAGCAATGCAACCCTCTTTCCCCTTTTATGTAAAAAAAAAAAAATAAATAAATAAAAAAATACAACCCAAAATTCTCAAGTCAAGAGTTTCACAAAAAGCTGGCCACTTGTAATCCCAGCACTTTGGGAGGCTGAGGCAGGAGAATCACTTGATACCAGTTCAGACCAGCCTGGGCAACATAGAGAGACCCCGTCTCTACAAAATATATATAGGGCAGTCACTCTGGCATCTAACCCCCGTTCCATGCTCAAAACTGCTCTTCTGCATCTCACGGTCACAACCTTGGCAGGCTGCTTGGCGCCAGGCCTTCTGCCTAGATGTGAGCGCTTGTCCCTTTTCCTGCCCAGTCCTCCTCTCCCTGCTGGGACGGCTGCAGGGCATCTGAACCGTAGCTGACGCTCCCTCTGCACCCGGGTTTGAGCGCTGCCCGTGTTTTGGCAGCAGTGAGCATTTCACCTCCCCATCCCCGGTACTGTATCCCTCTAAGAGAAAATCCCCACCAGCGGGGTTACCAGGTCAAGGGGTAGAAGTTTTCTGGCTCTTAAAGCACAGGGTCAAAATGCGCCGGGCGGCGGTGGCACCCGCACCAAAGCCCTGAGCATCGCGGCCACCGAGCGCAGCTTTGGTCCGGAGAGGGAAGCCGAGCCGGCCAAGGAGGCTCACGTCTTGGCCTCTGAGCTCGTGGACACGTACACGGTTTACATCATCCAGGTCACAGATGGCAGCCAGGAGTGGACAGTCAAGCACCGCTATAGCGATTTCCATGACCTGCATGAAAAGCGCGTTGCAGAGAAAAAGATGGATAAAAATCTGCTTCCACCTAAAAAGATAATTGGGAAAAACTCAAGAATCTTGGTGGCAAAGAGGGAGAAGGATCTGGAGGTCTATCTCCACACTCCTGGCTGCCTTCCCTTTGTGGCCCCCAGAGTACTGGCCCACTTCTTGCATTTTCACTTCTACGATATCAATGGCATCACTGCAGCACTGGCCGAAGAGCTCTTTGAAAAAGGTTTCTGGCACAGAAGGACCTTTTGGAACCAGCAACATTCAGGAGCAGCTTCTGCCATTTGATCTGTCAATATTCAAGGTCCTTCATCAGGTGGAGATGTCACTGTGATGCTAACCACATCCGAGGTCTGGTGGCATCAAAGCCTACCTTAGCCACGATGAGTGTCTGCTTCTCAGCAACCTCGATGAAGGAAGTCCTTGCTCCTGAAGCCTTGGAATTTGATGAGTGGGAGCCAGAAGGCACAGCCCTGGAAGGCCCTGTGACTGCTGTCATCCCCACTTGGCAAGCACTAACCACTCTTGATCTGAGCCACAACAGCATCTCTGAGATGGACGAGTCTGTGAAACTAATCCCAAAGATTGAGTTCCTGGACCTGAGTCACAATGGATTGCTGATTGGGCACAATCTGCAGCACCTGTACAACCTCGTGCAGCTGGACCTGTCCTACAACAAGCTGTCCTCCTTGGAAGGGGTTCACACCAAGCTGGGCAACAAGACCCTGAACCTGGCGGGCAACCTCCTGGAGAGTTTGAGTGGCCTGCACAAGCTCTACTCCCTGGTCAGCCTGGACCTGCAACAGGGTTGAGCAGATGGAGGAGGTCAGGAGCATAGGCAGCCTCCCGTGTCTGTCTGGAGAACGTGGCTCTGCTGAACAACCCTCTGAGCATCATCCCCGACTACCCGACCAAGGTGCTCGCTCATCTTGGAGACAGGGCCTCCGAGGTGTGTCTGGGTGACACAGTGACCACAGAGAAGGAGCTGGGCACTGTGGAAGTACTGAAAGCAATTCAGAAAGCCAAGGAGGTCAAGTCCAAACCGAGCAACACAGAGAAGAAGGTTGGTGAGGATTCCCGGCTCTCGGCTTCCCTTGGCGTCAGACCCAGCAGCTCCCCTCCCACTGTGGCTCCCACCTCTGCCTCCCTTCCCCAGCCCATCCTCTCCAACCAAGACATCCTCGGAGATAAGTGAGTGAAGCCAGTCCCATGAGCGTGTCTGCTGGCCCAGCCCCCACGGAAGAAGGGAGGGTGTGCCGTCCCGAGTGGAGCCGAGGCTCGGGACACACAGGAAAGAACACCGCCTGCCCAGGCTCCTGGAGACGCAGAACTTGGTGTGAGGTCTTGGGGAAAAGCTAGACATTTTGTGGGTCTTTTCTTGAGTTTTCTCTTGATGGGTAAGTGTTGACTACACCTGCTCAAATAGATTGTGACCACCATCACCAACACCACCATAGTAACAGTAACAGTAAGTAATTGTGGATTTTCTCCAAGAAATCGTCGTGAGTTGGATTTCTTTATAGATTTCTACTCTATAAAATCTATAAACTGATGCACACAGGGGTCAGGTAAGATGCTAATATGCTTGGTCATACACAGAGAATCAAGGTTCCCAAATTTCTTTCTCTGATATTAATCAAAGAGAGAATTAATTTCTCAATAATTCAGAGAAAAGTAATTGTACTAGGGTCTTGCACTATTATTGGAGGGAATAAAGGAATAATTAATTAAATAATAAATTGTGACAATAGCAGATTTAGCATTTAAAAAAACAGCACAGAATTCAGTTAGTGTGGTTGAAAGAGCTGAGAGGCTTCTCCCATTTCAGAAAATTCTCTTCATCTTGAAGTCATTATCAAGACAAAAATGAGGACCCCGAAGAAGAAAACATTGAGTGTGAGACTCAGCGTGTTTTAAGTGGGAAGAAATTCTTTTTCATGCTTCATTCTTTCTCTTGTCTTTGGTGATAGGCTTTGGAGAGACAAAGCTATGATGCTTCCCCTCCCCTGTCCAAAGGGCACAGTAAAGGTTGGTTAAGCCAGATTTTGGTCTCTCTAGGCTTTGTGAAAAAAAATCTAGAGAGTAGTGTTCCTAAGGTTTTGAGTAAGGAACTGTCTCAACTTTTCAGATATGATTCCTTGTAGACAATTGAGTAGAAAACTTTAGTGGACATTTTCAGGTACTGAATGAAGGTTGATGGAAAATTTGAAGATCTGGAGATTTTGTTCATTTCATACTATGCCTTTGATGAACAATGGTTTAAGGCCCCAAAGTGAGTGTTCTAGGAATGTTAATAGCATCTAGTGTTGTAGAACCTCAGAATTGCTTTTCAGGGTTACATCATTTTATTTTACCTTGAGTGACTTTGGTTGTGGACAGTGCTCTGTTAATACTCAATTTAAATTAGTTAAAATAGGAAGTAAGCAACCTATAATTCCCAAGCACAAATATAAATTTTAGGCACATGCTATTCAGTCACATCTCTCTTCATTATAAAAGATACGCCATCTCCAATTTGGATGCAATATATAATTTTATTTAGTAGGAAATTAGAAAATATGTTTTTTCTCAGATTTTTGACATTTTTTTTTTTTATTGTTGGGGATTCATTGAGGGTACAATAAGCCAGGTTACACTGATTGCAATTGTTAGGTAAAGTCCCTCTTGCAATCATGTCTTGCCCCCATAAAGTGTGACACACACCAAGGCCCCACCCACCTCCCTCTTTCCCTCTTTCTGTTCCCCCCCCATAACCATAATTGTCATTAATTGTCCTCATATCAAAATTGAGTACATAGGATTCATGCTTCTCCA
Source organism: Nycticebus coucang (assembly GCF_027406575.1). Lineage (NCBI taxonomy): Eukaryota > Metazoa > Chordata > Mammalia > Primates > Lorisidae > Nycticebus > Nycticebus coucang. The sequence goes on from NC_069790.1 coordinate 85,090,001, forward strand.
TTCTTGTGATGCTTTACTAAGAATAATGTCTTCCACGACCATCCAGGTTAATACGAAGGATGTAAAGTCTCCATTTTTTTTAATGGCTGAATAGTATTCCATGGTATACATATACCACAGCTTGTTAATCCATTCCTGGGTTGGTGGGCATTTAGGCTGTTTCCACATTTTGGTGATTGTAAATTGAGCTGCAATAAACAGTCTAGTACAAGTGTCCTTATGATAAAAGGATTTCTTTCCTTCTGGGTAGATGCCCAGTAATGGGATTGCAGGATCGAATGGAAGGTCTAGCTTGAGTGCTTTGAGGTTTCTCCATACTTCCTTCCAGAAAGGTTGTACTAGTTTGCAGTCCCACCAGCAGTGTAAAAGTGTTCCCTTCTCTCCACATCCACGCCAGCATCTGCAGTTTTGAGATTTTGTGATGTGGGCCATTCTCACTGGAGTTAGATGATATCTCAGGGTTGTTTTGATTTGCATTTCTCTAATATATAGAGATGATGAACATTTTTTCATGTGTTTGTTAGCCATTCGTCTGTCGTTTTTAGAGAAAGTTCTATTCATGTCTCTTGCCCATTGATATAAGGGATTATTGGCTTTTTTCATGTGGATTAATTTGAGTTCTCTATAGATCCTAGTTATCAAGCTTTTGTCTGATTGAAAATATGCAAATATCCTTTCCCATTGTGTAGGTTGTCTCTTTGCTTTGGTTATTGTCTCCTTAGCTGTACAGAAGCTTTTCAGTTTAATGAAGTCCCATTTGTTTATTTTTTTTGTTGTTGCAATTGCCATGGCAGTCTTCTTCATGAAGTCTTTCCCCAGGCCCATATCTTCCAGTGTTTTTTCTATGCTTTCTTGGAGGACTTTTATTGTTTCATGCCTTAAATTTAAGTCCTTTATCCATCTTGAATCAATTTTTGTGAGTGGGGAAAGGTGTGGGTCCAGTTTCAGTCTTTTACATGTAGACATCCAGTTCTCCCAACACCATTTATTGAATAGGGAGTCTTTCCCCCAAGGTACGTTCTTGTTTGGTTTATCAAAGATTAGGTGGTTGTAAAATGTTAGTTTCATTTCTTGGTGTTCAATTCGATTCCAAGTGTCTATGTCTCTGTTTTTGTGCCAGTACCATGCTGTCTTGAGCACTATGGCTTTGTAGTACAGACTAAAATCTGGTATGCTGATGCCCCCAGCTTTATTTTTGTTACAGAGAACTGCCTTAGCTGTATGGGGTTTTTTCCGGTTCCATACAAAACGCAGAATAATTTTTTTCCAAATCTTGAAAGTACGATGTTGGTATTTTGATAGGAATGGCATTGAATAGGTAGATTGCTTTGAGAAGTATAGACATTTTAACAATGTTGATTCTTCCCATCCATGAGCATGGTATGTTCTTCCATTTGTTAATATCCTCTGCTTTTTCCTTTCTGAGGAGTTCATAGTTTTCTTTTAGAGGTCCTTCACCTCCTTCGTTAGGTATATTCCTAGGTATTTCATTTTCTTTGAGACTATGGTGAAGGGAGTTGTACCCTTAATTAGCTTCTCATCTTGACTGTTATTGGTGTACACAAAGGCTACTGACTTGTGGACGTTGATTTTATATCCTGAAACATTACTGTATTTTTTGATGACTTCTAGGAGTCTTGTGGTTGAGTCTTTGGCGTTCTCTAAGTGTAAGATCATGTCGTCAGCAAAGAGGGAGAGTTTGACCTCCTCTGCTCCCAATTGGATTCCCTTTATTTCCTTGTCTTGCCTAATTGTATTGGCTAGAACTTCCAGCACTACGTTGAATAGTAAAGGTGACAGAGGGCAACCTTGTCTGGTTCCAGTTCTAAGAGGAAAAGCTTTCAGTTTTACTCCATTCAGTAAAATATTGGCTGTGGGTTTGTCATAGATAGCTTCAATCAGTTTTAGAAATGTGCCACCTATGCCTATACTCTTCAGTGTTCTCATTAGAAAAGGATGCTGGATTTTATCAAATGCTTTTTCTGCATCTTTTGAGAGGATCATGTGATCTTTCTTTTTGCCTCTGTTAATATGGTGGATAACGTTTATAGACTTGCGTATATTAAACCAGCCTTGCATCCCTGGGATGAAGCCTACTTGATCATGATGAATGACTTTTTTGATGATAAGCTGTAATCTCTTGGCTAGGATTTTGTTGAGAATTTTTGCGTCTATGTTCATGAGTGAGATTGGTCTGAAATTCTCCTTTTTGTTTGGGTCTTTTCCTGGTTTTGGTATCAGGGTGATGTTTGCTTCATAGAATGTGTTGGGGAAGATTCCTTCTTCCTCAATTTTTTGGAATAATTTCTGCAGTACAGGAATAAGCTCTTCCTTGAAGGTTTGATAGAATTCTGGAGTGAAACCATCTGACCAGGGCATTTTTTGGTTGGAGGATTTTTTATTGTTTCTTTGATCTCAGTGCTTGAAATTGGTCTGTTCAGGAGCTCTATTTCTTCCTGGCTGAGTCTAGGGAGAGGGTGTGATTCCAAATATTGATCCATTTCTTTCACATTGTCAAATTTCTGGGCATAGAGTTTCTGGTAGTAGTCAGAGATGATCTCTTGTATCTCTGTGGGATCAGTTGTTATTTCCCCTTTATCATTTCTGATTGAGGTTACTAGAGATTTTACTTTTCTATTCCTCGTTAGTCTGGCCAATGGTTTATCTATTTTATTTATTTTTTCAAAAAACCAACTCCTTGTTTCATTAATTTTCTGAATGATTCTTTTGTTTTCAATTTCATTGATCTCTGATTTGATTTTGGAGAATTCTTTTCTTCTACTGAGTTTAGGCTTAGATTGTTCTTCTTTTTCCAATTCCATAAGATCTCTTGTGAGATTGTTGATGTGCTCTCTTTCTGTTTTTCGAATGTAGGCATCTAAACTGATGAATTTTCCTCTCAAAACTGCTTGTGCAGTATCCCACAGGTTTTGGTAGCTTGTGTCTTCATTGTTGTTATGCTCAAGGAAGTTAATGATTTCCTGTTTTATTTCTTCCTTCACCCATTTGTTATTCAGCAGAAGATTGTTTAGTTTCCATGCCTTTGGGTGGGGTTGAGCATTTTTGTTAGAGTTGAGTTCCACCTTTAGTGCCTTATGGTCTGAGAAGATACAAGGTAAAATTTCAATTCTTTTGATTCTGTTGATATGTGTTTTGTGTCCCAGGATATGATCAATTTTGGAGAATGTTCCATGGGGTGATGAGAAGAATGTATATTCTTTATCTTTGGGATGGAGTGTTCTATATGCGTCTGTCAAGCACAGTTGTTCTAGGGTCTCATTTAAGTCTCTTATATCCTTGTTTAATTTCTGTTTAGAGGATCTGTCCAGCTCTGTAAGAGGAGTGTTAAGATCCCCTGTTATTATGGTATTATCAGATATCATATTGCTCAGACTGAGTAAGGTCTGTTTCACGAATCTGGGAGCATTTAAATTGGGTGCATAGATATTTAGAATTGAAATGTCTTCTTCTTGTATTTTTCCCTTGACCAATATAAAGTGACCATCTTTGTCTTTTTTGACTTTAGTTGCTTTAAATCCACATGTTTCTGAAAATAAGATTGCAACTCCTCTTTTCTTCTGAATTCCATTTGCCTGAAAAATTGTCTTCCAACCCTTGACTCGGAGCTTTAATTTGTCTTTTGAAGCCAGGTGTGTTTCTTGCAGACAGCAAATGGATGGCTTGTGTTTTTTAATCCAGTCAGCCAATCTATGTCTCTTCAGTGGGGAATTCAAGCCATTAACATTTATTGAGATAATTGATAAGTGTGGTAGTATTCTATTCGTCTTATTTTGTGAGAGTCCATTGCTTAGTTTTATCTTTTGCATCAGTGTGGTGGTTTCGTTCTGTCCTTTAATTTCTGAGTTCTTACTTTGCTGCTGATCCATTGTGGTGGTCAGTGTGCAGAACAGGTTGAAGTATTTCCTGTAGAGCTGGTCTTGTTGTGGCGAATTTCCTCAATATTTGTATATCCGTAAATGATTTGATTTCTCCGTCAATTTTGAAGCTTAGCTTAGCAGGGTACAGAATTCTGGGCTGGAAATTGTTCTGTTTAAGTAGATTAAAGGTAGATGACCATTGTCTTCTTGCTTGAAAAGTTTCATTAGAGAAGTCTGCGGTCAATCTGATGGATTTGCCCCTGTAGGTCAACTGGCTCTTACTCCTGGCAGCTTGCAGAATCTTTTCTTTTGTCTTCACTTTGGACAGGTTCATCACAATGTGTCTTGGAGAAGCTCGGTTAGAGTTGAGGCGACCTGGGGTCCGATAGCCCTCTGAAAGCAGTGTGTCAGAATCTTTGGTGATATTTGGGAAATTTTCTTTTATAATATTCTCTAGTATGGCTTCCATTCCTCTGGGGCATTCTTCTTCCCCTTCTGGAATTCCTATAACTCGTATGTTGGAACTCTTCATAAAGTCCCATAATTCTGACAGTGAACGTTCTGCTTTCTCTCTCTTCTTTTCTGCCTCTTTTACTATCTGAGTTATCTCAAAAACTTTGTCTTCTACCTCTGAAATTCTTTCTTCTGCATGGTCTAACCTGTTGCTGATACTTTCCATTGCATCTTTAAGTTTCCTGATTGACTGTTTCAGTTCCTTCAGCTCTGCTATATCCTTTTTATATTCTTCATATCGTTCATCTCTGATTTGATTCTGTTTTTGGATTTCCTTTTGGTTATTTTCCACTTTATTAGCAGTTTCCTTCATTGTTTCCATCATTTCTTTCATTGTTTTCAACATGTGTATTCTAAATTCCCTTTCTGTCATTCCTAACATTTCTGTATAGGTGGAATGCTCTGCAGTAGCTACCTCATGGTCCCTTGGCGGGGTTTTTCTGGACTGGTTCTTCATGTTGCCTGGAGTTTTCTGCTGATTCTTCCTCATGGGTGATTTCTTTTATCTGTTTCCTTGCCCTAATTTTCCTTTCACTTCCTCTTGCTCTTTAAGTTCTCGTGCCTTTGGATGAGCAGAAGCTTTCTCAGGGAAGTGCTTGTCGCTGGAATCACTGCTGAAGTGGCAGATTTTTGACATTTAATCATAAAGGACAGACAGGATGACATTAATAGCTCTGATAAAAGGTCAAAAGTATAATTATTCCTTTAATGTAAGTTGAAACTCTGAGTCAAGCAATTAATTTTTTTGTTTTTAAAGACATTTTTCTTTAAGATATATCAATATGTACTTTGAAATAAGAGGCATTTGCAATTTGCATTAATGTATATCATTTTTCACTATGAATCAGTGGCATTGATTGGCTTCCGGCTTTTAATTCTGTTTATAGGGTGGAGAAGTGAATGCAGTACAGACTCCCTCTTTATTGAGCAGTAGAATTTTGATATTAATGAATCAGTGGAATTTTGTTGTATTCAAATGTAATTAAATAGAATCAGTGGAATTTTGTTGCATTCAATTGTGATTAAATAGAATTTAATCTATTGAACTATGTCCAAATAAATGTTCCAATTGATAATTACTAAATTAACTTGATCAACAAATAGGAAAACTTGCAAAGCAAGATCACATATCGGTTTCGATCCCTGAATCATGTGATTTTCTCACATAGGATTTATTAGAAATTTCTAAATTGCCATGCCAGACCGGTAGCTTCTTTTTTTAGCTTTCTTATTGTAGCTTATAAATGGTAAATAATAGCAGACAGAAAAATTAGTTTTACCTTTAAATGATCAAACTTTTCTTCAAGTTATAATTAACTTTCTCAATAATATCACCTTATGTTTATTTTTCTCAAGGATAATTTTTCCTTTTAAGTCCACAACTCATTCTTTTTTGAAAACCATGATATGAAAAGAGCGCCTTCATCCGCAGAGATATTTTACTCCAGGATCATACTGGATTAAGAAGAATTCCAAATGACTGCGTACATAATCTGCCTCCAAGGAGATGGAGCATGGGCTGTGGATAATGGCCCAGGGAGGAAAAATAGCAGCTTCCCAGAGGAATAACCTGACAAACACTATCACATCGGCAATCAAGGTTAAATCAACAGTGATAAGTCATGTCCACAGTATGTACTCTTGATACTATGGGGTGAGAATAGCACTTGACCTCCCAAGTCTTCCTTTTTAAAACTATAACCCAAGTCTAATCATTAGAAAAGCATCAGAAAAATTCCAACTGAGAAAAGTTCTATAAAATGTATAACCAGTTCTCCTCAACACTATCAAGGTCATCAAAAACAAGGAAGGACTCAAACTGTCACAGCCAAGTGGAGCCTGAGAAGAAATGACAACTAAATGGAGTGAGATATCCTGGATGGGATCCTGGAACAGAAAAAGAATATTAGAGTAAGACCAAGGAATCTGAATAAAGTATGTTCTTCAGCTAACTGGGGAAAAAAAATGCATTTGTTAAGCAATCTTTCCCATTGGTATATTGAAATTTATTCCCACTATTCATAATGCTTTTTTGGACGTTCAATTTAACTCAAAACATTGTGCTAGAACAAAGAAATTGACCCTGTGCTGAAATAAAAGACAATATGTAACAAATACCAGCACATTTTTCTCTTTCGTAATTGCATATGCCAAACGAAATCAATCAAAATACAACTTAGCACACTGGAATAAGAGAAGGACCAAGTATCTTAAGACTTTCTTAATGGAAGAAAATGAAAGTATGATCATTTCTAAATTAAAGAAGGAAATACATTTGAACAATATTGGGCATAACCACTTAGAATATAGTTACTTGGGATTCTGTACATGACATCTGCTTTAGAGGAGACAATCTGTACTTGAATATATGCCAAAAAGATTATGTTTTTATGGAATCTTAAATTTTAGAAATTACAACTGTTGTGACTGAGGATTATTAGGTGATGCCTTTCTTATGGAAAAACTTTTAGCTAATGTGCGATTTATATTTCTGACTTTGCTGCTATTTCTAAGCATTATTAGAAGTTTAGTTAAATTTGTACATGACCATGAGATCATTGAAAATGTATACATCTTCTATTTTGTATCCCTAGTGGTATCTTCCCAAGAAGAGTGGCACTTTATGGAGGAAACGTATCACTGAGGTACAATTATTTTTATTCTCTGTAGACTGTAGTGCATCTATTAGAAGGCATACTGTCTGGTGAATGGCAGGATAATGTAGAGAGGACTCTGGAGAGCCCTGTGGAAGCTCTGTGACCCCACAGCAACTTGAGCATATATCAAAAGGCTCTGTTCCCATGATTATCCTCTTCTGTAGGGTGGAGAGGGCTTAGCACTAGGACTATATCTTATCTTTCTGTTTGCATTGCCTACATCACGATAGAAACAAAGCATTTTAATCCTATCATTTTAGAGTCAGCTGGGTGGACCTCAACATAATATATAAATATAATCCCAACTCTGCTACTTGATATCAGTATGGCAGTAAAAAATTCATGGAACTGAGATCATCTTTGGTAATAGTTTGCCCTAGAGTGGATACTAAATAAATTTTCAGATTTCTCTAACCTAATTGCGGTTGTAGACATTTTTAAATGTAAGCATTGTTTCTATTATTATTATTATTATTTTAAATATTTTGCCTCTATAGCCACTGTTAGAATGAAACATTAATTTGAATGAAATAACTCTGCTCAGGACAGCTGATGCAGTAGATGTCAGAGAAGTATTTTGAATGGTTGATGATTCTGCCCTGGGCATAAATGGAAAGTAAGTTACAATTTTTATATGATTTCTTTCAGGAAATGTAACTGAATTAAGTCAATGCTTTTAGTTTCCTAAATTTTATAGAAATTTTTTTTCTTTCTTTTTAAATTTTCCATTTATTATTGTTTTTAATAAATAGAAGTGAGAAAGATAAAATATAAGTAATAAAAATATAAAAGTTATGTATATGGACAATATGATTTAAATAAATATAGACAAAGTTTGAAGGACAGAATTTGTAATGTTAAAGTAATAGACTTAAATTTTTTCAATATTTTCTTAAATATTGCTGCACTATTTTAAGTTAGAACACAAAATTTTTGTTTTTAATTTACTTTTAACAAAGAAAATTAGAAGAGATCACTGTGTCTTCAATCCATACATATTTCAACCTCAGACCCTTTTGCTCTAACATCAGGGGTCCTCAAACTGTGGCCTGTGGGCCACATGAGGCAGTGTGATTGTATTTTTTCCCATTTTGTTTTTTTACTTCAAAATAAGATATGTGCAGTGTGCATAGGAATTTGTTCATAGTTGTTTTTTTTAAACTATAGTCTGGCCCTCCAATGGTCTGAGGGACAGTGAATTGGCCCGTTGTTTAAAAAGTTTGAGGATGCCTGCTCTAACATTGTTCTATGTGCATTTAACTCACTTTGGTTAAGCTGTTCACCTACTGTTTCTAGGGTACCACAACATTCTTCTGGAGTACAAACATTACTCTCAAATGTGAAGTGTGAGGGGCTGGGCAAAGAAGGCATCCTGTGATAAAGGGAGTACTGACTCCAGTACTAAAGTGTGAAGGACCTACCTAAAAATATTAAAAATGTATTTACTTTTCAACATTCGAGTACATTCTGAAGTCCAGACAAGACAGTATTTGTCTTAAATTCTTAGATCCGCGGATACCATGTATTTTTTTCTAGAACTACTCTATTTAAAGCACACATGCCTTAGAGACAGAATTCATCTTTATTTAGATGGGAAAAAATGCCTTTATTATTTTTTTTTACTCTAACTGGAATTTAGTGTTTAATTATGAATGAAAGTAATCAATCTTCATCAACCCTAATATTACCTGTTTTGTGATTTTGTTACTATTATAAATCAGAGATGTTTTCATATCACATTATAGTTAGTGCAAATATCTCAAAATATTATTTATATTTACCATTGCCTCAAAATGCAGCACTTATTAAACTCATCAGTAGTTACTTAATGCCTGTATAAGGAAGATAAATATATGAGTTTAGAGATATTTCACAATTATATTTCAGTCTAAATGGTTTTTTTAATCTTACATATTTTGTTTTATGTATTTAAAACTTTATTCTGAGAAAGAATCCTTAGTTTTACCAGGATGTCTTTTTAAATAGTGGTCAGAGAAAAGCTCAGGGAGATCTTGAATCTCCCCAACATTTCAATCCATGGATTTAAGCCACATAATCTCACTAGTATGTGGAAAAGTGAGGGACCAAAACTTTAGAACCTAATTATGGAGGACCATTTTCATATATGAGGGGTATATGAGGATGTGAGGACCCAAGAGGTTCATCTTTCTGACATTCATAAAAATGACTGGGCAAAAGATAATGGTAGATCAGTACCTCACACCACAACATATGTGTGTAGTCATCAAAACTGATAAGGAATCTGAATGTAAAAAAATGACAAAAGTTCTATAAGTATTAATTCTTCCAATAACTTATGGAGAAATATTTTCTAACTACAACTTAAAATACAGGTGGAGGAGTCCAGCACCACCTACGAGGAGCTCGCAGGCCAGAGACCGGCCAACGGGAGCAGCGAAAGGGGCGGCGCCATCAGCACCCCCGATTATGGGGAGAAGAAGCTGCCACAGGCGCTGATCATCAGGGTCAGGAAAGGAGGGACCCACGCGCTGCTGGAGGCAATCAGAGTGCACCCGGACGTGAGGGCTGTGGGTGTAGAGCCTCACTTCCTGGACAGGAACTAGAGAAGGGGCTGGAGTGGTACAGGTTGGGGAGGAGAAAAGATGGCTGACTGAAGCCAGCTTTCCACAGAGGCTTCCATCCAGAAGGAGAGTTAAAGGACAAAAATTCAGCAAGTAACCTGGTGGATTTGAGCTGCACTAAGAGAGAAGGTTGTAGAACGCACGTCAACCCCACTGAGGCGAACTACGACCACAAGGATACAAACAAAAGGTACAAAATCCATCACCAAACAGACGGGAGTCCCATCCCCCATGAGGATGGCTCAGAGTGCCCCACAAACAACCTGTCAGAGTTCAAAGGTCCTCCCACTACACTCCCCGGGAGAGACCCTTTAAAACTGGACCTACCTCCCCTACTAGGGTACCACGGTGTCCTCCTGCCAGGCATAAAACTGCATAAACTGTATATGGTCTCTACCTGGAATTCTGAGCTCCCAGCGCTCCCCTTTGCACACACTGGGGTCTGGAGGCCAGTCCCAGTCAGTCGTCAGAGAGGGGACTGCACCGGAGTGGCAGTTCCCTGAGGCACAGTGTGACAGCCGTCTTTTGGTGACAATGAGGCCAGGCATAAAACTGTGTAAAGTTCTGTGTGTTCTCTGCCCACAACCCCAGGCTCCCAGCACTCCCCACGCTCCCCTCTGCTCTCGCTCCAAGGTCTGGAGGCCTGTCTCCCAGGGGTCCAGACCCTTGGGCGATTGCTCGAGGGGTGTAGACAGTGCTGGGCTGCAGCCTGTCTGTGCAGACTCTGGGGTACGGGAGCGGAGAGAGGACGGTTGGCCGGAGGGGAGCTACACCGGAGCGGCCATTGCCTGAGCCATAAAGCAGCAGCCCTCTTTTGCTAGCAATACGGCTCACTACCGAATATTCTGAAGCCACACCCCCTATCTCCCTGGGCAACCAGAGACTCTGAGTTTGCCTGAGGCAACTCCAACTTGCAAACCAAGGAAAATCCCAGGGCAGGGCTGACCCAGAGGTCCGCTATACTAAACCTAAGACACACCTGGCCCTCAGGGGATCGTCAGCCTATAGACAATACAGGAGCAAAGACAAGCTGATTTGGAGCTCAATTCAGCTTCTCTTCTGCAGGGGAACCGCAGAGTTGTTCTGTTCTGTTCTGTCAGTAACATTAATCAGGGGTGAGACTGGACCTGACTGAAAACCCCTCAACCTTCATCTAGCTACCGAGGTTGTCAGGCCTCACCTCCTCCTGCTGGAGAGAGGCAGAGTGCAGCAGCCTGGCAGACTTCCTTGCGATTCAGGCAGGTACAAACTCCTGGAGTACCGATTCACTACAGGCAACTAGGTCAGCCAACTGCAGGGCTATCAGTGACTGGGTGTGAAGTGGTGCAAGGTGGGGAAGGAGGCAGCAACCTTCCCAGACTGATTTATTGGCTGGGTGGCTTCTCCTGACTCCACGCAGCACTGGAGCAAGCCACACCAGAGTAGTCACCAGACCCCTGTGATCCAGTTCCCAGAGACCTTCTAAACTCTCTCATCCGAGACAGGTACAGACTGAGACAATTGGTTTGGACCTGTTTGAACTGAACCAATCACCTGAGGACAAATCAGGTGGTGCCCAAGGTGCACGGTGGTAGGAAGGTTTGATTTTTCTTTTCCAATTATTTGCCAGTGGGGGGCAGGGTGACTTAATTGCTGATATTTCTCCACAGCTGAGACTTCAATCCAAAGTATCTGTTTCACTAGGGTGGAACAGAAACCAGCTGAAAACAAGAAAGAACCACTTAGCCCCACCACACCAGACAGGGCCCCAGTTTCTCAGGCCACAACACTGTACAGGCCCTTGACAAAGCCCGAGGGGAAAAAAATCAGAGGGAGTAAAACAACCATGGGGCGGAATCAGCGGAAATACTCTGGTAACATGAATAACCAGAATACATCAACCACCCCAAGGAAAGCTATGGCAGATGCAATTGAAAATCCCATTCATAAACAACTGGCTAAGATGTCAGAAATCGAATTCAGAATTTGGATTGCAGACAAGATTAACAAAGTGGAATTAGGAATTCGAGGAGAAATTCAAAAGTTGTCTCAAGAATTTAATGAATTTAAAGACAAAACCACCAAAGACTTAGACACACTGAAGCAAGAATTTGCAGCCCTCAAAGATATGAAAAATACAGTAGAATCCCTCAGCAACAGAATGGAGCAAGCTGAAGAAAGGATTTCTGACATCGACGATAAAGCCTTTGAACGCTCCCAAACTCTCAAAGAGGAAGAGAAATGGAGAGCAAAAATGGATCACTCTCTCAGAGAGCTCTGGGATAATTCGAAGAAGGCAAATATCCGAATCATAGGAGTTCCAGAAACAGATGAAGTGGCCTCGCTGGGCACTGAGGCCCTTCTGTATGAAATTATGAAAGAAAATTTTCCAGACATGCCTAGAGATTCTGAAATTCAGATAGCTTCAGAACCCCAGCACGACTCAACCCCAATAAGACATCCCCCAGGCATATCATAATTAACTTCTCTAAAGTTAATATGAAGGAGATAATTCTCAAAGCTGCCAGGAGAAAGAAAACCATTACCTTCAAAGGGAAGAATATTAGAATGACTGCAGATCTCTCTGCTGAAACTTTTCAAGCCAGAAGAGGGTGGTCACCAACTTTTAATCGCCTAAAGCAAAATAACTTTCAACCCCGGATCTTGTATCCAGCTAAACTGAGTTTCATTTATGATGGAGAAATGAAATACTTTAATGACATTCATATGTTGAAGAAATTTGCCGTAACCAAACCAGCTCTTCAGGATATTCTCAGACCTATCCTCCATAATGACCAACCCAATCCTATACCACAAAAGTAAACTCACTCAGAAACTTCGGATCAAACTCCAATTTCCACACTGGCAAAAGGATTAAAAATGCCCACTGGACTTTTGAAAAACTCGATATGCAATACTTCACCAGACTTATCAATATTCTCCATTAATGTGAATAGCTTAAACTGTCCTCTAAAGAGGCATAGGTTAGCTGATTGGATACAAAAACTCAGGCCAGATATTTGTTGCATACAAGAGTCACATCGTAACTTAAAATACAAATACAGACTCAGGGTAAAAGGATGGTCGTCCATATTTCAGGCAAATGGTAATCAGAAAAAAGCAGGTGTTGCAATTTTATTTGCAGATACAATAGGCTTTAAACCAACAAAAGTAAGGAAGGACAAGAATGGTCACTTCATATTTGTTAAGGGTAATACTCAATATGATGAGATCTCAATTATTAATATCTATGCACCTAACCAGAATGCACCTCAATTTATAAGAGAAACTCTAACAGACATGAGCAACTTGATTTCCTCCAGCTCCATAATCGTTGGAGATTTCAACATTCCTTCAGCAGTGTTGGATCGATCCTCCAACAAGAAGCTGAGCAAAGAAATCTTAGATTTAAACCTAACCATCCAACATTTGGATTTAGCAGACATCTACAGAACATTTCATCCCAACAAAACTGAATACACATACTTCTCATCAGCCCATGGAACTTACTCCAAAATCGATCACATCTTAGGTCACAAGTCTAACCTCAGTAAATTTAAAGGAATAAAAATTATTCCATGCATCTTCTCGGACCACCATGGAATAAAACTTGAGCTGAGTAACAACAGGAATCTGAATACTCATACAAAAACATGGAAGTTAAATAACCTTATGCTGAATCATAGCTGGGTCAGAGATGAGATTAAGAAAGAAATCGCCAACTTTTTGAAACAAAACAACAATGAGGACATGAACTATCAGAACCTGTGGGACACCGCAAAGGCAGTTCTAAGAGGGAAATTTATAGCACTGCAAGCCTTCCTCAAGAGAATGGAAAGAGAGGAAATTAAGAATTTAATGGGACATCTCAAGCAACTGGAAAAGAAAGAACATTCCAACCCCAAACCCAGTAGAAGAAAAGAAATAACCAAAATTAGAGCAGAATTAAATGAAATTGAAAACAAAAGAATAATACAATAGATCAATAAATCAAAAAGCTGGTTTTTCGAAAAGGTCAATAAAATAGATAAACCTTTGGCCAACCTAATCAGGAAAAAAAGAGTAAAATCTCTAATCTCATCAATCAGAAACGACAAAGACGAAATAACAACAGACTCCTCAGAAATCTAAAAAATCCTTAATGAATATTACAAGAAACTTTATTCTCAAAAATATGAAAATCTGAAGGAAATTGACCAATACTTGGAAGCACGTCACCTTCCAAGACTTAGCCAGAATCAAGTGGAAATTTTGAACAGGCCCATATCAAGTTCGGAAATAGCATCAACCATACAAAACCTCCCTAAAAAGAAAAACCCGGGACCAGATGGTTTCACGTCAGTATTCTACCAAACCTTTAAAGAGGAATTAGTACCTATATTACTCAACCTGTTCCAAAAGGTAGAAAAAGAAGGAAGACTACCCAACACGTTCTATGAAGCAAACATCACCCTGATCCCCAAACCAGGAAAAGACCCAACAAGAAAAGAAAATTATAGACCAATATCACTAATGAATATAGATGCAAAAATATTCAACAAGATCCTAACAAACAGAATCCAGCAACACATCAAACAAATTATACATCATGACCAACCCAGGATCTCAAGGCTGGTTCAATATACGTAAATCTATAAATGTAATCCAGCACATAAACAAATTAAAAAACAAAGACCATATGATTCTCTCAAGCGATGCAGAAAAAGCTTTTGATAATATCCAGCATCCCTTCATGATCAGAACACTTAAGAAAATCGGTATAGAAGGGACATTTCTTAAACTGGTAGAGGCCATCTACAGCAAACCCACAGCCAATATCATATTGAATGGAGTTAAATTGGAATCATTTCCACTCAGATCAGGAACCAGACAAGGCTGCCCATTGTCTCCATTGCTTTTTAACATTGTAATGGAAGTTTTAGCCACTGCAATTAGGGAAGAAAAGGCGATCAAGGGTATCCATATAGGGTCAAAAGAGATCAAACTTTCGCTCTTCACAGATGATATGATAGTATATCTGGAAAACACTAGGGACTCTACTACAAAACTTTTAGAAGTGATCAAGGAATACAGCAGTGTCTCAGGTTACAAAATCAACATTCATAAATCGGTAGCCTTTATATAAACTAACAACAGTCAAGTTGAAAAAACAGTTAAGGACTCTATCTCATTCAGAATAGTGCCAAAGAAGATGAAATATTTGGGAATTTATCCAACAAAGGACATGAAAGATCTCTATAAAGAGAACTATGAAACTCTAAGAAAAGAATTAGCTGAAAATGTTAACAAATGGAAAAACATACCATGCTCATGGCTGGGAAGAATCAATATTGTTAAAATATTATACTACCCAAAGCAATATATAATTTCAATGCAATCCCTATTAAAGCTCCACTGTCATACTTTAAAGATCTTGAAAAAACAATACTTTGTTTTATATGGAATCAGAAAAAACCTCAAATAGCCAAGACATTACTCAAAAATAAAAACAAAGCAGGAGGAATTGCGCTACCAGACCTGAGACTATACTACAAATCAATAGTGATCAAAACTGCATGATATTGGCACAAAAACAGAAAAGTAGATGTCTGGAACAGAATAGAGAACCAAGAGATGAATCCAGCTACTTACTATTATTTAATCTTTCACAAGCCAATTAAAAACATTCAGTGGGGAAAAGATTCCCTATTTAACAAATGGTGCTGGGTGAATTGGCTGGCAACCTGTAGAAGACTGAAAGTAGACCCACACCTCTCACCATTAACTAAGATAGACTCTCACTGGATCAAAGATTTAAACTTAAGACATGAAACTATAAAAATACTACAGGAGAGTGCAGGGAAAACCCTTGAAGAAATCGGGCTGGGCGAGTATTTTATGAGGAGGACCTCCCCGGGCAATTGAAGCAGCTTCAAAAATACTCTACTGGGACTTGATCAAACTAAAAAGCTTCTGCACAGTCAAGAACACAGTAAGTAAAGCAAGCAAACAGCCCTCAGAATGGGAGAAGATATTTGCAGGTTATGTCTCTGACAAAGGTTTAATAACCAGAATCCACAGAGAACTCAAACACATTAGCAAGAATAGAACAAGGGATCCCATCGCAGGCTGGGCAAGGAATTTGAAGAGAAACTTCTCTGAAGAAGGCAGGCACGAGGCCTTCAGACATATGAAAAAATGCTCATCATCTTTAATCATCAGAGAAATGCAAATCAAAACTACTTTGAGATACCATCTAACTCCAGTGAGACTAGCCTATATCACAAAATCCCAAGACCAGAGATGTTGGCGCAGATGTGGAGAAAAGGGAGCACTTTTGCATTGCTGGTGGGAATGCAAATTAATACATTCCTTTTGGAAAGATATATGGAGAACACTTAGAGATCTAAAAATAGATCTGCCATTCAATCCTGCAATCCCTCTACTGGGCATATACCCAGAAGACCAAAAAGCACATCATAACAAAGATATTTGTACCAGAATGTTTATTGCAGCTCAATTCATAATTGCTAAGTCATGGAAGAAGCCCAAGTGCCCATCAATCCATGAATGGATTAATAAATTGTGGTACATGTACACCATGGAATATTATGTAGCCTTAAAGAAAGATGGAGACTTTACCTCTTTCATGTTTACATGGATGGAGCTGGAACATATTCTTCTTAGTAAAGTATCTCAAGAATGGAAGAAAAAGTATCCAATGTACTCAGCCCTACTATGAAACTAATTTGGGTTTTCACATGAAAGCTATAACCCAGTTACAACCTAACAATAGGGGGAAGGGGGAAAGGGAGGGGAGGGAGAGGGGAGGTAGGTAGAGGGAAGGGGATTGCTGGGATTACACCAGCGGTGCATCTTACAAGGGTATATGTGAAACTTGGTAAACAGTCTGTAAAGCTAGTGAATGATGCCCCATGATCATATCAATGTACACAGCTATGATTTAATAAAAAAAATACAGATATAAATATAAAGAAACATAAATCTGACTTTGCTGCTGACGTGTGTGTGTTTTAGTTAAGCAAAGACAAAAAACAGCTGAAAAACTGGGAGAAAATGTTTACAATAAAGATCACAGTGAATGGGGTTATATTACCAATATAAAAATCTTAACATTTGATGTAAAAGGCCAAATGTCTAGTGGAAAAATGGGCAAGATACAGGGCATGTTGAAATTGTCTCTCCTCTTTCTATTCTTCTTTCAAACTATTAAGCCTTTTCTCTACTGAATTTGTAGATCAGGGCACCATCCAAGGAGTCAGTCTGTCATCACATGATACTTGGAAAATAGGACAAAACAAGTTAGCCACACCTTGATCTTGGTTAATATAAAATAAACACACATTATCTGAATTGTCTGAGAGAAAGCTGTATTGTGATGTTCCATTCATTACCCCTAAATATTTTTTAATGTATTTTTGGGATCAGGTGGACTTTCTCATGTAGTTTCAGGAACATTGTCATAATTTCGAAATTAACATTGATAACATACTATTATGTAATATATTGATCTTTTTATTTTAACAATTGCTCCCAATAATTTCCTTTTAGCAAAATTAAAAATTTGTTCCAGGATCACACATTGCGTGTTAAAATTTTAAGAGTAAACATTGAAACAATAAAGATAGAACATATGACTTTTAAACTTGTAACTGGAAAGTAAGTTAATAATGAAAAATATCAGTTCAAAAGTAAGAAATGAAAGAAAACATAGAAAATATGAGATAATAGAAAGCACAAAAAAGATGACATAAATATATTCCAAATATTATTGATCACACTATAAATGTAAATTATATAAAATGTATGTTAAATGACTGGGCTTAAATGACATATAAATGACTGGGCTTAAAACTATCCAGCTTATTACAAAATGCACACTTAGGACATAAAGACACAGTTGGGCAAAGAATGGAAAAGGAAATAACAGTCTAATGCTCACCAAAAGGAGCTAGTATAATGCTGTCAGAGTTAAGCAAAATAGTCTTTAAAATGAAAAGCAGTGATAGTGACCAAAAGATTATTTAATAGTCAAGTTTTCAGTTCTTTAGTAAATATAACAATTATGAACATTTAAGCAATGAATAATTTCAAAATACGTGAAACAGAAATTAATAGAATTAAAAAGAGAAATTGATAAATGTGCCATCACTTCAAGAAATCTGAAGTTTTACTTACTTATCTGGAAGGTCAAATATGTAGCAACAAGTAAAAATTTGAAAATAATAATGTAAAGTTGAATGTCAAAATTAGCAAGTTTTATAAAATATGTTTATATGGAACCCTACAGGCAAAAATTAGGAACCACATATTATTTTCATAACCACATGAAACTTTGAGGAAAATTGACCGTGTATTGGGCCATTTGGTAAATCTTAACATGTTTCAATGGATTGGTTTTACAGATCACGTTCTGTGATTCCAGTGCAATTAGTTTAGAAACCAATAATAAGAAGTTAGATAAAATGTATCTCTATGTTTGGCATTTTAGTAATATGCTTATTGTAATTCATGGGTCAAAGAATAAGTTCTAATGAAAATGAGAACATATTTAGATCTGAATATTATTTAAGTGGGCTATAAATTTTTTCGCAGGAAATGCTTTGGTTGAATGCCACACATTTGGATAACTGCTAATCATAAAGCTTAAGAAGGAATCAATACACTTGAAGACAGATAATAGAAACGATCTGAATAGAGACAGGGAGAAAAGAATTTAACAATTAAAACATAACAAAGCACCCCTCAAACTCTGGGAAATATCAACAAGTCTAACGTATGTAGAAGTGTAGTTTCAGAAGAAGAAAATCCGTGACAGTTTGAAGTGGGCAGAAGAATATGTGAATACGTAATAGCTGGTGGTTTTTAAAACGAACTGGGCAGAAGAAAACGGAGATCAACAAAGCCTAGAGAACCATAGGCAAGAATGAAAGAGAAGAGGAAAGAAAAAAGGAGGAAAGAGAAGAAAAAAAGGGAGACATCTAGAATTATCACAGTCAAAATGCTGAAATATCAAAGAAAAAGCCAGTATCTTCATGGCAGCCAGAGGTACAACAAGTATTCTATACAGCTTTCTTCTTAAAAGTGGGGCAGACCCAAAGGGTGTCATATAGGAAGTACTCTCAACCTAGAAGTCTGTATTCAGAAAAAATAATAAGTGAAAGTAAAGTAAATACTTCTACAGCTGAGTACACACTAAGAAAATTTACTGCCATTAGAACTGAACCATATGAAATATTTAAGAAAATTCTTCAGGTAGAAGAAGTGCGATATCAGAAACTTGGACCTGTGCAAAAAATAAAGGCATTGGAAATGGAAAACTAAGGATTTTTCTTATTTTAATAATCTTTTAAAGGAAGAAATTAACAATGTATTGCTGCAAGATACTGAAAAGTCCTAATTATTATTTTTTTTTTGACATTTGTCATACATTTATTTTGTTCGAGGTTGGTTGACATGTTAAGGTTATTGTTGCTAATTCCTCTCTCCCTTCCTCCCTCCCTCCCTTCCTCTTTTCTTTCTTTCTTTCTGGAAAGTCCCTCCTATAATTGTGTCTTGCCCCTAAGAGGTGTATCACACACCATGACATCCTCCCTCCTCCACTCTCCCATTCCTCCCCCACCCCACCATGTACTAGCATTAGTTGTCCTCATATTAGAATTGAGTACATTGGATTCTTGATTCTCCAGTCTTTTTTTTTTTTTTTAGAGATGGAGTCTCACTTTGTCACCCTCGGTAGAGTGCTGTAGTGTCACAGCTCATAGCAACCTCCAGCTCTTGGGCTTAGGTGATTCTCTCACCTCAGGAGGTTGAGGTGAGAGAATCTAGAGCCTATAGAGAATCTAGAGGACTATAGGTGCCCACCACTACGCCCAGCTATTTTTTTTGTTGTTGTTGTTGTAGTTTGGCCGGGGCCTGGTTCGAACTCTTCACCTTCGGTATATCGGCTGGCACCACCCTATTCTCCATTCTTGTGACATTTTATAAGAAGAATGTGTTTCAACTCCATCCAGGTTAATACAAAAGATATAAATTCATCATCTTTTTCAGTGGCTGAATATTATTCTATGGTATACATATACCGTAGCTTGTTAAACCATTCCTAGATTGGTGGGCATTTAGGTTGTGAAAAGCTCAATTAAATAGAAACATACACCATGTTTGTGGACAAAAGATTTAATCTTATAAAATTGGTAATTCTCCCTAAATTATTTTAAAAAGTTAAAGAACTTCAACCAAGATCTGAAAAGTGTTTTTAATAGGTTTTAAGCAACCTAATTCTAAGAGTTCTGAGATAAACTCAAGACGAAATAAGACTATAGGGAAAAAGAATGAGTTTATTTGCTTTAACAAATAGCCTGATCTACTAAACAGATGGAATAACTGATGCAATGTGGTAATTTTTTCAGGAATCGACACAATGAAATGAATGCAGGGAAGGAATAAATGGAAAAGCCAGAAACACAAGTATATGTGCACGTGAAGAAACAGAAACATATAATGAATGTGGATCTGCAGATCAACGGGAAAATAAAGGTTGAACCAAGAAATTTTCTAGATTATATACAAAACAAAATATATTTTCTTGTACTTCATGCCATACGCAAAAATCAAATCCAGATGGAAAAGAGATTTAAATGTTAAAGGCAAATAAAAAAAAAACCTTTAGAAGATAACATAAGAAAGTTTTTCTTAGAAAAAAATGCAAGAAATAAATTTTAACATAAAATATTGCTAAATTTTACTGTGTTAAATTAAGGACTGTTGCTGCAGATCTGACGTACATCATGGTGACCATAGTTAATGAAATTTGCGAAGTACATCTTAAACATTCTCACCACACACACACACACACACAAAAGAGCTATGAGTGGTGAAGTACATTTTAATTAACTTGATGGTGATAATAATTTTACAATATATACATATATACAAATATTGTATGCTGTAAAAAAAGGCAATGAAGTTAAAATGAGGCCCTCAATGTAGCCCCATGCTAATCTAACTGGTGCCCTCATAAAAAAAGGCGATGACCCACAAAAAGACACCAGGGACATGTGAACACAAGGAGAAAAGATCATCTCCGAGCATAGAAGAAGGTGGTCACAGCAAGCCAGAGAGAGGCCGCAGAAGAAACCAAATTTGCTGATGCCTTGATCTAAAGACTTTCAGCCTGCACAACTGTGAGAAATAAATGTCTGTTGTTTAAGCCATCCAGCCCATGGTATTTTGTTTTGGCAACTCTGTCAAACTAGTACACTCTATTTCATGTAAGGATACTGACAGTGGGTAGTTCTAAAATGCTTACAACAAATGTTCTCATCTATGGCAGCAAGTTACTAGAATCATCACATCACAGAATTATAAGAAAGTTAATACATATTCAGAATTGAGGACTCTTTAGGAATCTAACAATAAATAAGATTATTATAGTAACAGCCATAATTTAAATGGAAGCTAATAACCCTTTAAGAGATGTTCTTAGTTTAAAACATGTATTTCATAACCCTTAATGCTACCCATCCTTGTTCATAAATTTAAGGAGAGAAGTAATAAGTTTATTCAATGAGAAAATTTTTAGATTACACACTGGAAATGATTCCAGTGTATTACGGGATTGGTTCAGAGGACAAGAACCTATTGTGGAATATTAAGTGATGATTTCTTTTAGAGTATGAATTGGTAATCCATACCTTTCTTGATCTCAGTTTGACACTGCCTTAAATATACAAGAAGCTTCACTTTTTATAAAATCTTAATTTTAGATAGAAGTCTTCTGTACAATTAATTTGGCACTTATTTTAGATACTAGAGACATTTAAATGACCCAGACCACAACCTTAATAGAAATCTCTCTTATGGTATACCTTTGCTACCTTAAGTTGTTATGCTTTGTCGGTCAAGGTGGTGGTGGTAGTAGTTAGGATAATTTAATTAGCACACTGGGTAGCATATTTAAATCACTAAAAGGCAAGGTTCAGAGATTGACCCCAGTGAAGGTTTTTTAATTTTTTTAAATATCTGTTTAAATGGGACAACAGAACCTCTGAAAACAAAATGTTGGTGAGGTCAATCATTGAACCACCTCCCACACTGGTTAGCACCTTAAATAATAGACTCAGTAGCCTCCTTACCAGGGTCTACCAACATTTTTTGATGTGTGATACCAGTTGATCTTTTTTTTTTTTGAGATTTTGTTGCCTTTGGTAGAGTGCTGAGGTGTCATAGCTTCCAGCAACCTCAAATTCTTGGGCTCAGGTCCTCTTGCCTCAGCCCTTCAAGTAGCTGGGACTATAGACAACCCCACAATGCTAGGCTATTTTTAGAGATGGGGTCTCAGTTTTGGCTTAGGCTGGTCTTGAACTCCGGAGCTCAAGCAATCCACTTGCCTTGGCACCAGTTATCGTCAAACTATCTGTATTTATAAAATACGATTGTGGATATGTCCTATAATACATTTTTCAAGAAGGAAGACTTTTATACAAGGTATACTGTTATTATAATTAATGTAATCTTTGAAAAGCATATGATATAAAAAAAGAAGTTACTCTAATAATATAAAATTTTAATTATTTCTCTATACAAGTTAAGTTTTAAGCAGGGCTGATTAGTGTGTGAATGTGTAGAGTATTTTGGTTTTATTTCTCGTCCACATATCTGTCTGATCATATATAACTTCTAAAACATTGTGGATAAGGGATATTAAAAGGAGGAAAAATTTAATCATCATGTTTTAAAATATAGAGTAGCTGTGGCAACAGATGTATAATTGGAGTTTTACCTATTGATTAATATTAAATATATATTACTTAGGATATAAATGGTCTCTATTATACCATGGAAGAGAATTTATAAGCTTTACAAATATATTGAAATAATATGTAGAGGAGATTATTACAGTGCTTTTTGTCATCATTTTATTAAAGGGGGGAAAAAACCCTTGAAACATTAAGTTATAATTAATTAACCAGAGTAAATTACACTTATGTAGATCTGATTAAAGGGTCCAGGGTTATGAGTCATGTATAGTTTCATCTTCTTTGCCCTGGAAAATTATAGAATAACGTTAGATAGTTCCGCCCATTGTGACAATTCTTCACTGCTTTTAAAGTAGCCAAAATTGTCCTCAGAAACTTCTGTTAAAGAACACAATTCCTTGTTATCTTGATATTGGTTATAAACACATTATATATGAAATGCTTGTTATTTCATTGATAATTAAAATAGGTAACAAAATTCACATGGAATGTTTTAGTTATTGTACATTTTATCATCAAAGGAAAACAAAACAATGGTATTGGTATAACTTCACCCCAAATCTGATTGTCAGGCTACCAAAGTATAAGGGATTAATATGTCCATTTTTTCCCACTCACTCTTCCTATTTACAGACTTTAAGAAAAAAAAAATGGGCATAGCTTGCATAAGAAGAAAATGTCAAAAGGTTATAAAACACTGCAGGAAAACGTTTTTAATGAGTCTTTCTGAATCTGAAATAAAAAAGATAGAAAGTAAAGTTATTGTAATGAAGCCAGATAATGAAACCAGGGCTCAAGACATGTTTTTTAGTATCATTCCTGCCTATGTGTGTTGCATAATTAGAGATAGGCAAGTTAGGTTGTAAAACTATGGAAAAAAATACAACATATTTTCTAACTTTGGCTCCTAGCTCTGCTACAAGCATCTGGGAATGTTTTCTAGAAATAGAAAATGGCTGTAACAAACAATAAAATATAGGCAGTGAGAGCCATGATGATCTCTTTATCACATCTGTCATCACTGTACATACTGATGGATTTATCAGAATGCCAGGGAGTTTGAAGGCAACGTGTCACAATCTGTGGGTATGCCTGCTCCCCATGGATTTATGGCTTCATTAGGAAACAAGAGAAGAACTTAAATTAAATAATAAAATTTTAAAAATCAATTCATATTCCCCAATAACCTAGAATTAGATTTTGAATGCTATAATAAACATGTGCTTCAATAACACAAATTTACTTCTGCCTTTAGTCATTACCCTTAAAAAAAGAAGTTACTCCTTCGTTTCTTATAAACCAGCAACACACAGGCTTGGTTGGCTCTTTGATAATACTGAAGACCTCAAAACCCAAATGATGAAAGTTGCTGGAGGATTTATTTTTTTAATCTGTCTTTTCTTATCAAATCAGTCAGGAAAGTAAAACACTTGTCCACACTGCTTAAACCTGAGGTCTTATCCTGTCATACCAACTAATTATATGACTTCAGGTCTAATAGGAAAGTGTCAAAAAGGGTGCCGGGAAAAGTCAGAAAATCTGACTTCCAGTTCAGCTCTCAGACACCATGTGATGTTAGAGAGAGGGAATCGTGGTATCTCTGCTCAGGAAGCTGCTGTGAGCATAAAGTAAAATAAAGTCTTTTGTGAAGTAGAAAATTACATTTATTCATTCATTTGTTTCACAGTAAAGACTAAGCATATATTATTAAGGCATTAAATATTCTTATGAAAAATTCTTGGAGTATTAGAGTTCGGACATTGAATTTCTTGGCCCAATGATACATTCACTAAATTCTTCTAACTGTATGCTGTGGTGGCTAACTATAAACTTTACCTGAATTAGTTTTTGGCAACATACGGCTGCTTTTTAGAAAGATCTGCTAGTATCTTTTTATTTTTAAAATTTCTACTGGTTGGACCTTGAGTTAGTCACTTACCCTCTCTGGGACACTAGTTTACTTTATAGGAGCTTAAATGAATCTGAGTAGATGAATATTAACTCTTATCCTAGTACTTTCACCCAGCTCATCGTGTGTGTTGAAATCGGGGAAGGCACAGAAAAGGACCATCAGACTCCGCATTTTTGTCTGAATGTGACTGAATGGGGTTGCAGTTGTTTCCATGATTGCCTCCCCTACCCGGTTTATCTTCACATTATAGATTCTGTTGCAAAGTACTTTCTATCTTGGACATCAGGATTCTTGCTTGTTTTTGCCTGAGGCTTGCAGAGATATGTGTAAATATTTCATCCATCTAATACCTAAACTAACCTTCTTTTTCTTGTTTTCCCTGTTTTCATGAAAGGCCTGTCACAGAAGCACCTACATGCTAATGTTGTCATTGGCACAGACCAGGAGCAATTCAAAATTCAGAACCACAGGAATCTTCTGGGGTAAAATTAGAAACCAAGAAAGAGCCGTTCTGTGTTTGAAAAAAATCATGATTCCTGAATGATCACAATCCTATTTCCTATTAGTTACTATTGCTCATGCTTCCTATGATGTCTGTAATTTTGACGGATCAAGCAAACATGTTAAATGAGATCGAAGCAGTAAAGTGTTTCAGGTGTAGGTAAACATGCATGAAAGTCACAGTTTATTTCAGAAAGAACACGGAGGATTAATTGTCAATGTTTTGAATTTTATGTCTCTTTTGTGATATGGAATCCTGTTGAATCAATTGTCCAATTGTCCCCTTAACTCCTTTCTTTCTTTTTTTTTTGTGTGTGTACACAACGGGGTAAGCCGGGAGGCTGGTGACTGGAGGCGCAGAGTAGAGTTGCAGTTTGCTTCTGAAGCAGTCGGTTGGCAGAATTTTCTCTTCTGAGGAGGTCAGTCCTTTTCTGTTATAGCCTTTGACTGAACAAAATGAGGCCCATTCCCATTGGGAAGGACCATCTACTTTATTCAGATTTCTCTCATTTAAATGTCACCCTCATCTGAACAAAATACCCTCCCAGAAACATACTAGAATAATGTCAGCCAAGCTGACATATAAAATTAACCAGCACATACCTCTTACCACACATTTTATGGCCTTCTCCAAGATACTATTCTTAGCCTTGTTCAGCTATTGAATGATCTACCCTGAATGAATAACGATTTTAAATGTATATTTTCAGTTCTCATCTCTTACAGGACCTTTAGTTCCAACATGTTTAAAATAAAATCTCATTATCTTTTATCCCTTATCTACCTCTTTCTTTTATTAATAGTAATGTTATTCAATGTAAAAATCTTGGAGACATCTCTGAATTCTCTGCAATCATTCTTTTTTTCTAATGAAGTTCCAACTCAGGTCCTTATTCACTTTCCAATATTTATTAAACACCTTCCGACAATGTCTTCAGCAATGCCGGTGACACAGTGAAGAATCAGACAATAAACCAATAGTCCCCTAGATAATTGTAGTTGTGTTAAATGCTATGAAGAAAACGCAGGAGATGCTGGAAGAATGTAAAACTGAGGGGGCTCATGCAGTGTGAGAGGCTGGACATCAAGGCATGGAAGCGTACTCCAGGCAGAAGGAAGATGAGCAAAATCCCATCACAGAACAAAGCGAGAGGAGATAACGAGGCCTGAGCATTAACTGTAAGTCAGTGATTTCTACCCTAATGATATAATAACCCTGTGATGTAGGTAGACGTTTGGCATTTTAGGTGCTTAAAAAATGTCTTATACAGAAGTAAAAGTTTTAACTGAGGAAACTGGGACTCAGAAAGATTGTGTATGGGCTTAGGTTTATACAAGAAAAAGTTGCAAAGCCAACATCTCACCTCCTGGAGGAGACTCAGACGAGGGAGCCACAGCTCTAGTCGCTTCATAACTGGCCCATCAGCAAGGCAAAGAATCACCACCAAACTTTTAAATCACAGGTCATCCTGGTAAAGCAGTGTCCAGTATTCTGACTTCGCTGGACCAAGAATGTTTTTCCCAGTGTTTGATTCAGATGGTCTGGATCGCTGGAATGTATTCTGAGAGCTTGATTAGTTCGTATTTTTTTTTTTTTTTTACTAAAAGCAATAATGCCTTTCTTTCACCTATCAAAATATTTGGTTCAATCTGATACAAATGAAATGGTTAAGAATTTCAGATTTGACTAGATTTCAGAATTAACTTACTACATCTCCCTTCACCCCCGTTCCTTAAGAAACACTTCTGACTTAGAATACAGTGTCTCATAAAAATAGAAGAAAATGCACGTGGGCTCCTTTTTCCTTTGCAATGAATAAGCTTCACCATAGAAAGAATTAGAATTCTTATAAAAAGAGTCATCTCAAAATTTAGAAATTTGTCAAAGATCCTCAGTTTTGATATTCACTGTGGTGGAATTGGAAACAAAGCATAGAGCGCGCCCTAGACGTGAAAGTGACTGGCACGGAGATCAGAGGAGTTCTGATTCTCTGGCTGCGGCTGGGGCTCAGCTCCTTGCTCCGCACCTTCCAGCTACACCATCCATTAAAACTGTTGTTTTTGTCCAGGACCCCAGCAATCCCCAGGTTGTGGAATTCAGCAGGATCCCCTCAGTGGCATTCTGCACAGGGATCTCTCTTTATCCTTTTCTTAGCTGGCGGGACATCAGCCCCTTGTGGGTTTCCTTCTGCTTGTGGTGTGGCTCTTCCGCCACGTTCTTTGCTGGACTTCTTCACTCGGCCTCCAAATGCTGAATGTCTCAGCTGGAACCATAATTATCTCTCTTCTTGAGCAACACACGTTCCCTAGGTGTTAACATTCATCACTATCACTTCAGATATCACCTGTGGTTCCAAGGCTTCCTAAGGGTCTTTCCCATCTTGGTCTTTCATTTACACATGGTGTTTTCTTAAACATCTAAACTTAACATGTCTGAACTGCTCATTACCTCCCAACCCCCAACCTGCTCCTTTCCTTGTCTTCACCATTTGATGAAAGGTACCACCATCTGTCCACAAAACCAAGTATCATCTTTGATTTAGCTCTTTCCCCTCCAGCAGGTACCATTGATCTTATTTTCAAAACACATTAAGTACTTTACTTCTCTTCATTATACACCCACCACTCTCCTAAAAGCCACAACCACCTTTTGCCTGGGCTCCCTCAGTAGCCATGTAACTGATTTCCTTGGTTTTGTTCTTGCCTTGAGTTTGTTCTCAATATGGAATATTTAGAAATATAGGTCTATCCTTTAATGCCCTTGCTCCAAACTCTTTTCATTGCTCTGAAAATAGAATCAAATGTTACCATGGCTTCCAAGGCCTTATGCTACCTGGCCTTGCCTACCTCTTGTGAGTTTCTTTTCCTTGTTTACTATACTCCAGTCTGGCTGACTAACCTTCTTTTAACACGTAAAATATTTCCAGCATTTGGGTTTTGTTGTTGTACCCTCTGTCTAAAAAGCTTCTTCCTCATTTTTATTTTTTATTTTTTTTGTATTTTTGTTTTTACTTTTTTATAATGGCTAATTTCTTTATTTTTTTTTTCCTTTAGGAGATTTACTGAAAGTTTCCTTCTCAGGTACGTATTTGCAGACTTCCCTACTTAATGGCCTCCTCCGCTCCCAGTCCTACTCTCATATTATTCCTTTCAGCTCCTTTCCATTACTCATTCCAATTTGATTTTTTTTTTTGTTTATTGCCTTTGTCCTACATCTAGATTATAAACTTACATATGTTAGAAGTTTTGAGTATGTTTTTTCCTTTGTATCAAAATTTACTAAAATATGGTCTCGTACCTGGTGGATAAATAAAAATTATGTTTATATTAAATAAATGAACTAATACTACCCCAATCTAAAAATATGAAATTAATTGGTAATGTTTACTATGAATGAAAAAACTTAGATTCGGTAAGGTTAAGTAACTTCCTCAAGGCAATATAATTTTAACGATAGAACCAGGAAAGAAAAATCTACTCATTAGATAGAATATATATCATTGGACAAACAAAGTTTATGCTAATTATCAGATGTTTTGCTTTAGTCAGATTAATGTTCATAGGCAGCCCCTATAGCATCATAATATATACGCATGGACAAAAGAAAACTCTTAAAAATCATTATAACTGCTATTTGATTATTACTTTTTATGGGTAGGACCCTCTGCTAATTGATTTATATAGCTTTCTACAGCAAGTCTATGTTTGCATCTTGTAGAGAAGGAAACATAATTAAATAATTTATGAAGGTAATAGTATACTTCAGAACCAAGATTCTAACACAGATCTGCTTTACTACAAAGCCTTTGCATATAAGAACTATATTATTCTGTCTTTTTTATTTAAGAGCCAAGACGATACCCTTGAAAAATCCATTTATCCCTATCCAATGCTGAATTCCTTTAGAATACTCTGAGATAGAGATTTGCTTGAAGGACACTTATTGGGTAGTGCTGTTATTATACCCATAGAGGATAGAGAGAAATAGGATTGGGTAGAGAGAGAAGTTTAAATATGATACATTTGTAACAAAGCATTAACCAATCTTACCAAGAGCTCTAAATCTGAAACTCTTCTTCACGGTTGTCCTTGGAGTTTAGGTCTTTGCATCTTCATGTTGACCAGTCTTTAGAAGTGACCTATCCCCAGAAAGGCACCATAACTTTGGGCAAGACATGTCTTTTCAGTGGAGTTCACTTTTTGGAGAGGGTCTCATCTGAGAGCTATTGATCAGCAGCACTCCACTAAGCTGGGAAAATTAACGCTTCAGCTCTGGAGGACGATTGATTGGTACACACTATATTGGCATATAGTTCCCAAGGGTGTTATTGTTGCTGCCTCCTTAAAGCAAAGACCAAAAAAAAATAACCAAAAAAACAAAAACCAATTAGCCAGAGAATATACACTGTGTTCCTAAAGTTGCCATCCACAGGGAAATGAGAAATTTTAGCTAAATGCACCTCTATTTAAAAAATATCCATTATAACATTTGACAAGATATTTATAAAATATTCTTTCTGTGTTGGGCGGCGCCTGTGGCTCAGTGAGTAGGGCGCTGGCCCCATATGCTGAGGGTGGCGGGTTCAAACCCAGCCCCAGCCAAACTGCAACAAAAAAATAGCTGGGCGTTGTGGTGGGCGCCTGTAGTCCCAGCTGCTTGGGAGGCTGAGGCAAGAGAATCGCGTAAGCCCAAGAGTTAGAGGTTGCTGTGAGCCGTGTGACGCCACGGCACTCTACCCGAGGGTGGTACAGTGAGACTCTGTCTCTACAAAAAAAAAAAAATATATTCTTTCTGTGTTGGTTATCTCTTTGTAAATATTATAATGAATATTTTGTGAACAAAGGTACGTGTAGCTATAATTTTCCATTTTCCCCATGTATGTTGACCCTATATTCAATACTACATGTTGAATTTAATTATGCAGGTGATAGACACTTTTGGATGACCCTGAGGTGCTAACAACTTGAGTGATTATAGAAAATTTTAGAGAAGAAATGATAAATTGGTGTATTATTATGATATATAACATGGATTCAAACCCAGGGGTATTTAGCATTATTTGAATAGTGTTTACATAGACAGTGTTTGAAATATGAATTAGTTGTTAACATTTAAAAATCCAAGCTATGGAAAAGGTTTTCTCCCTTTTCAGCCTTTTCTTAGGAAAGCTAGGAAAGACTTTAGTTTTCCTGTCTCTCCTCAGGGGCAGAAAAAACTAAGCAACACTTACAAATGCCATTAACTGAACCATGGGCCCACTAAAAAATTGATATTTAATGATAAGACCATAGAATGCTTGTCTTTCCTTACACCTTATTACTAGACCAATAGGGATCAGATATAATAATATTAAATTACAACTGAAATGTCTTCAAGTCCCAGATTCTTTTTGAGGTGGAGTACTTAGGGAAAGCCAAAGGCAATAGGCAAGACAAAAACAAGACAGAATGCCAGAGAAGAAGTAAGACATAATAGAGCAGGGGAAACATTTGAGAAATAATGGCCAGGATTTTACCGAAATTAATGATGGACCCCAAACCACAGGCTTGGAAAGCTCAGTGAGCACCAAGAAGAATATAACCGTAACTTTGACACCAACAAATCATATTCAAATTGTAGAGCAATTTGAGCAGATTTATCGCTCTGGTAGTGTTGAGGGCCAGAAACTTCCCTGTCCAGGATCCTGCCCTGGACTGAGAGCCTGGCTTTCATGAGTGGGCTGTGGCTGGGACCCACACTGCACTCTTTTCCAGTTCTTCCCCTAGGGCTCACTTGCCTCCCCAAATTGGTTCACAAACATCCTCACCATGCCCCCAACCTCTGAAAATCAAGTCCTAGGGGTACAATATATGGCCTGTGATTCTGTCTCTGGGACCCAGAAGATAGTCCTTGATCATATATGGAGAAATATGCTTGTCCTGCATCCTGAGTTGCTGGTTTGATGTCCCTCCATTTCAAGGTGTCCCTGCTCTGATGGAGCAGCCAGGCAAGCAGCACCAGGGAGTTCCAGTGAACGGGGAGATCAGTCTGGGCACCCCTTGTCCTCTGTGGTTCTTTAAGTGGAAAATTTGAGCAGCTCAGGAGCCTGCTGACTGCCAGAGATGTAAAAGAGGGAGAAATAAACTGCTCCACTACTCTTTTCTCTGGACTTTGAACCTCTTGAGTGTTGACTTTGGCTAATATCTTGTTCTTGCACTACTCTGCAACTTTTCCCCTTGGAATTTCTTGTAGGTTCTGGCACTTTCCCCCAAAATTACAATCTATGATTGTTTGTTTTTTCTTTCTCACCAAAAGCTTTTTATTCATTTTGAGATGATCTGTCAGTTAGTTAGTGTCTCTAGTTAGGCAGTTGGTTATCCCTTTTAGTTTACAAAATATTTCCAAGCATGGGAGGCATGGAGGAGTAGGGCACTCCTCTGTGGCTCAGAGGAGTAGGGCACTGGCCCCATATGCTGGAGTTGGCAGGTTCAAACCCAGTCCCAGCCAAAAACTGAAAAAAAAAAAATTTCAAGCATATTTATAAATATTTCTGACCATTTTAATATCTGAAGTCTTTGAGAGCTCAGTGTATTCTCTCTATGTTGCTTCCTCATGGTGCCTATTTTCTCATGTGTTTTGTAATTTTGGATTGTACGTACATATGTTAGTAAGTCTGATACAATGACTTAGCTTGAGATAATTATTCTAGAAGTTTTTGAATTATTATTATTGTTCAGTATTTGGTGGAAGTCAGGTTCCCTAGAACACCTCCAGTCTTAGACCTGTTAAATTAATTACAATTAGCTAAAGATGAATCTGTCCCTGAATTTTTCAAGGAAGACTCTTCCCATCCAACCCCAACCCAAATTTTAGGGGGAGATTACTGTTTACCTTTGCCAATAGGTACAAATTTTTCCAAGTTTATTACTTCGTTAATATTGTAGCTGGAGGGTTTCTGCCTTACACTGGCTCAAATCATTGCCTCTGCTCACATACAAGTTGTTGTACTTGTACTATGATCTGCTTTTCTTTTGTTGTACATATGAGACTTTTATCTCTGTTTTTACAGTTCTAGCTTGAAAGTTTTACATTCTATTTCTACTCATTTGCTGTTGTTGTTACCCTTAAATTTTAATATGCATACTTAACAATATCTAAAGTTGATTAATCTCTATCATTTAGAATAACATAGGCATATTAGAATAGAATAGCTTCAAATTTCCTCCATCTTTCATGCATTCTTATTCATCACTTTAATTGCTACCATTTTTCCTAAAGTTTTAGTTGAAGTATAACATATACAGAAGAAAATAAACTTATCTAAGGTTCTGAATTGGTACAATTTTATGAAGAAAACATAGCAGTGTAATCACTACTCAGATCGAAATAGAATATTTCTGAAATAAAATATTTATAGCTTCCCAGAAGCCCCTTGAATACTTTCTCAGTAATTTCTTCTCTCAAAGTTAGCCACTGATCACTTTTTACACTAGATTAATTTGACTAAGTTTAACTTTTGAGTTTTATATAGAACAACTCAAGTAGTAGATACTCGTTTGTGTTTAATCTTCTTTTGCTCATTATTATATTTAAAAGGCTTATCCATGTTGTTGTTTGTGGCAGTAGACTTTAAATTTTCATTTCAGTGAAGTATTCCAATGTTTGCATATATGTAGACATTTATTTTCCCATTTTAATATTGAGAATTGTTTAGGTTGTTTCCAGTTTTTAGTTGATACTAATAACACTGCCATGAAAATTTTTATATTTCTTTGTTTGTATATGGGTATGCATTTCTGTTGGAGGAGAATTATTCGAACATAGGGAAGCATATGTTCAATTTATCAGACGTTGCCAAATAATTTTCCAAAAGTGATTATTCCAGTTTACACTCTTACATAATATGTTTGAGAACATCATTTGCTCCATATCCTTGCTAATATTTGGCATTGCTAGTCTTTTTCATTTTAGGTGGGTGTGTAGTTGAATTTCTTTGTGCTTTTAATTTGCATGTCCCTGATGACTAATAACCTTGAGCACATTTCCCAGTGCTTATTGGCTGCCTGTTTTTTTTTTTTTTCTTTCTTTTTGGCTTGAATTCCCACTGAAGAGGCATAGATTGGCTGATTGGATTAAAAAAACACAAGCCATCTAATTGCTGTCTGTAGGAAACACACCTCACGTCAAAAGACAAATTAAAACTCAAAGGGTTGGAAGTCAATATTTCAGGCAAATGGAATTCAGAAGAAAAGAGGGGTTGCAATCTTATTTTCAGATACATGTGGATTTAAAGCTACTAAAGTCAAAAAAGATAATGATGGTCACTTCATATTGGTCAGGGGAAAAATGCAACAAGAAGACGACATTTCGGGCGGCACCTGTGGCTCAGTTGGTAAGGCGCCGACCCCATATACCGAGAGTGGCAGGTTCAAACCCGGCCCCTGCCAAACTGCAACAAAAAAATAGCCGCGTGTTGTGGTGGGTGCCTGTAGTCCCAGCTACTCGGGAGGCTGAGGCAAGAGAATCACTTGGGCCCAGGAGTTGGAGGTTGCTGTGAGCTGTGTGATGCCATGGCACTCTACCGAGGGCCATAAAGTGAAACTCTGTCTCTACAAAAAAAAAAAAAAGAAGACATTTCAATTCTAAATATTTATGCACCCAATTTAAATGCTCCCAGATTCTTGAAACAGACCTTGCTTAGTCTGAGCAATATGATAACACCATAATAATAGGGGACTTCAATATCCCTCTCTCATAGCTGGACAGATCCTCTAAACAGAAATTAAACAAAGATATTAGAGGTTTAAATAAGACCCTATAACAACTGTGCTTGATAAACGTATATAGAACACTCCATTCCAAAGATAAAGAATATACATTCTTCTCATTGTCCCATGGAATATTCTCCAAAACTGATCATATCCTAGGACACAAAACAAACCTCAACAGAATCAAAAGTATTGAAATTCTATCTTGTATCTTCTCAGACCACAAGGCACTAAAAGTGAAACTCAACTCCAACAAAAACATTCAACCTCACACAAAGGCATGGAAGATAAACAACCTTATGCTTAATAACTGTTGGGTGCAGGAAGAAATAAAAAAGGAAATTATCTTCCTTGAGTATAACAACGATGAAGACACAGGCTACCCAAACCTATGGGATACAGCAAAAGCAGTCCTTTAAGTATTTTTGCCTCTTTGAAACACTGGTGTGTTTGTTATTTATTATTGATTTTTCAATGTCCTATGTATGAAAGCAGATGATTAAGTTTGGAAACTCAGCCTAGAAAAAGTGCTACATACCTCGTTACTGAATACCACTGTGGTCACCTTTGAGGTACTCCCCTTAGGAAGCTATGCACCAACACCAGCACCTAATCCACCCTTCAAAGCAATTTTGGAACTCTTTCTAGAATGGCTGTAATAGCTGTCATAGGAGGTTAAACAATTAAGTTTGTGAACTCATTCTAGAAAAAATGCTATATACCTCATTGCTGAATATTATTATGGTCACCAGATGTGCAAGTACTTTGAAGGCAACTGTAGTGATCTACAGCAATGAGGTATGTAGCACTTTTATGAGGATGAGTTTGTGAAGTTAATTATCTGACTCACATGTATTCTGATTACAAGTCTTTCTTCAGATAAGTATATTGCAAATATGTTCTCCTAGTTAGTGGCTTACCATTTCATTCTCAAGCACCTGTATAAATGTAGGTCTATTTCTGGACTATCTCTTCCGTTCTGTCAATCTTTTGTTAATTCTTCCACCTATACTGTAGTGACTGACTTACTAGAGTTTTAAACAAGTCTTTTTTTTTTAATTTTAATTTTTTTTTTATTGTTGAATCATAGCTGTGTACATTAGTGCAATCAAGGGGTACAATGTGCTGGTTTCATATATAATCTAAAGTATTCTCATCAAACTGTTCATCGTAGCCTTCATGGCATTTTCTTAGTTATTGTATGTAGACATTTGTATTCTGCCTTTAGTAAGTTTCGCCTGTACCCATTCTAAGATGCACCATAGGTGTGGCCCCACCCATTACCCTCCCTCCACCCTCTAACCTCCCCCTCCCTTCCCCTTTCTTGGCCCTTTCCTCATAGTCTTGTGCTATAGTTGGGTTATAGTCTTCATGTGAAAGCTATATTAAACAAGTCTTGATATGAAGCTTGTCCTTCAATTTTCTTCAGTGTATTATTTAAGATCATCTTGGTTATTCTTATCCTTTCATATTTCCACATAAGTTTTAAAATTTTCTTGACAATTCAAAAAGAAGTCATGCTAGGATTTTGGTTGGAATCTCATTATATTTATCGATCATTTGGGAAGAACTGAAACCTTTACAATTTTATGTTTTACAATTCATGAGCACAAAATATCCTTCAATTTATTTAGCTCTGGTTGTGCACAGTGGATCATGCCTATAATCCTAGCATTCTAGAGGCAGAAGCAGGTGGACTGTTTGAGCTCAGGAGTTTGAAACCAGCCTGAGCAAGAGCGAGACACTGTCTCTAAAAAATAGGTAGGTTCTGTGGCAGGTACCTATGATTCCAGCTACTCAGGGAGGCTGAGGCAAGAGGATCATTTGTGCCCAAAAGGTTGAGGTTGCTGTGAGCTGTGATGCCATGGCACTCTACCAAGGGGGAAAAAGTAAGAATCTGCCTCAAAAAAAAAAAAATTATTTAATTCTTTAGAAGCAGGAGTCCACTGGCAGTCTTCACATTTTATTAAGATTCATCCAACAGAATAGAAATTAGACTAAAACCAAAATAACTGAAATAATTTTAAAACATTGGAAAATCATTTTTAAAACTGTTTGACAGTAGTTGCTTCCAAGAAGCTATGAAGTAAACAGCAATTAGGAAAAAGTGGAAAACAAAGTGTTGTTATGCTGTATGCAATTTTTCCTTATTTATTCTAGGCCAGTGGTTCTCAACCTGTGGTTCACAACCCCTTTTAACTGTATTAAAGGTTTGCGGCATTAGGAAGGTTGAGAACCACTGCTCTAGACCCTTCCAAAAGGGAGTGCCTTTGAGGGGTGCTAAAATCTTAAACAATAAAAATTAAGAGATTTATTTTACAACCATGCAAATTGAAAAAAAAAATACATATAACAGGGCAGTGCCTGTGGCTCAAGGGAGTAGGGCACCAGCCCCATATGCTGGAGGTGGCGGGTTCAAACCCAGCCCTGGCCAAAATCTGGGGAAAAAAAAATGCATATAACAGAGAAATTAAAATCAGATAGATGTTTTAGGATTCAACTTTTTGGACTAGTTAGAAAGAAAGACTACTTTGTGTTCATAAATCTGAATGACAAGCTATTCTTGAAGACCTACAGTCTTCTTTTCCTTTAAGTACACACAGTCATTTAAATAAATTGTTTTTAAACCATTTGAAGAAGAGCTCAAATGGTACTTCATTTAAAGAATAAATGAGATATAGGCTAGTCTCACTGGAGTTAGATGATATCTCAAAGTAGTTTTGATTTGCATTTCTCTGATATTAAAGATGATGAGCATTTTTTCATATGTCTGAAGGCCATGTGCCTGTCTTCTTCAGAGAAGTTTCTCTTCAAGTCCCTTGCCCAGCATGCGATGGAATCCCTTGTTCTTTTCTTGCTAATGCGTTTGAGTTCTCTGTGGATTCTGGTTATTAAACCTTTGTCGGAGACATAACCTGCAAATATCTTCTCCCATTCTGAGGGCTGTTTGCTTGCTTTACTTATGTTATGAAAATGTGTCAAACGATCTATGAACCAAGTGTATGGTGCCCCACGATCATACTAATGTACACAGCTATGGTTTAATAAAAATAAATAAATAAATAAATAAAATAAAAATAAAAGATAAATTACTGTCTACAAAAAAAATAAAGAATAAATGAGACTCATTTATAAATAAGAAAATCCATTCATATAAACATTTGTTAAAAATCTTTGAAAATTGATTCTTAGATTATATGGAAATTTAATATCTTCTATAATTTTGTCTACACTGTTCATTTGATTATCAATCGCATTTCATATTACATATCCCAGGTTAAATTATCATAAATTTCTAAATTGGTATAGGCAAGAATAATAATGTTTCACTGTATTTAAAACTGAATACTTTTAAAGTAAAATAAAGTCTATCTACACAAATTGATGAAACAGATACCTCCAGAAAAACATAATATTCGTTATAAGCTGTTTGGACTGGCATAGACTCAACAGTTAAATCTTCAAGCCACATGTACTGAAGCAAAACTTTGCTTACAAATATATATTTCTATTTCTTAATTTTTTTAACAAATACTAATGATGTCTCAGTGTCAAGCACTGGTCTGAGTACAGAAGGTAAAGGGGTGAACACAACCAATAGACTGTCCTCATGGAGTTTGTATTCTAATGGAAAGAGATAGATAATAAAGGAGATAAGTAAAAATGGCACATGAAATGGTGAAAAGGCTGAGGAGAAAAAGTAAGAAAGTGCAATAAGTACCTTTAGGGTGTCCCTAGATGGGGTCACAGGGAAGGATTGCCCGTGGGGTGATATTTGAGTGAAAACTTAGAGGCGGTAAGAGAATGAAATGTGCTAATTTTCTGTTCGTAATTCTTAAGGAAGAACCTTCTAGTAGAGGAAACAAAGTTCTGAGATCTTGAGATAGGAGCTTTTAGCAATTTATGGACATCTCTAGCAGTAGGGTGAATGAGAGGAAGAGCTGTAAGAATAAGATCCAAGAGAAAATTAAGTCAGATCACACGGGGTTTTGTGGACTTTTATAATAACCATGACTTTTGCTGTGGCAAAGATTGAGACACTAAAGGGTTTGACTTCAGTATTTTTGTTTAGAGGATACACCATTATTGATATGTTAGAATAGGCCAAAGGGCAACAAAGACAGAACCAGAAAGCTCAGTGGGCTGCTATTGTGATAGTCAGGAAGAGAAGAGAGATTTGGTTAGCGTGTTAAGTAGGAGAACTTGGTGTTCTTGTTATATTTTGGTGATAGCATGAACAAGATTTTGCTGATAGATTAGTTGTGGAATATAAGAATAAAAGAGGAGACAAGAGTGGTTGCACCATTTTTAAAATAAACTTTTTATTTTAGAATAATTTGTAATTACAGAAAAACTGTAAAAGTAATAGAGCTTCCATACAATTCACACCCAGTTTCCTCTATTATTAATATGCGATTATAAGTATGATGCATTTGTTACAATTAACGAGCCAATATTGACACAATATTATTAACTAAAGCCCATAATTTATTTAGCTCCCCCCCTTTTTTGCCTGTGGTCTTTTTTCTGTGCTAGGATACCATCTAGAATGCTACGTCACATTTGGTCGTCCTGTTTCCTTAGGTTTCTCTCTCTTTTTTTTTTTTTCTTTTGAGACAGAGTCTTACTTTGTCACCCTCGGTAAAGTGCAATGATGTCACAGCTCACAGCAACCTCCAGCTCTTAGGCTTAGGTGATTCTCTTACCTCAGCCTCCCAAGTAGCTGGGACTACAGGTGCCTGCCACAATGCCTGGCTACTTTTTTGTTGCAGTTTGGCTGGGGCTGGGTTCGAACCCACCACCCTCTGTATATGGGGCTGGCACCCTACTCACTGAGCCACAGGCACCACCCTTCTTAGGTTCCTCTTAGATGTGACAGTTTCTCAGGCTATCCGTGTTTTTGATCTTGGCAGTTTTGAAGAGTCCTTGTCATTTGGAGAATGTCCCTCAATTGGGACTGGTTTGATGTTTTTTCTCCTAATTAGGCTGGGTTACGTGTTTTGAGGAGGAAGGAATTCTCATCACATCATATCAAGGATACATAGGGTGAAGGATACATGTGACTTATCACAGTTGGTGCTAAACTTGATCACCTGGCTAGGGTGGTGTTTGTGAAATTTCATTGCTGTCAAGTTACTTTTATCCCTCTTTTCATATTATACTTTTTGGAAGAAAACCACAATGTACAGTCTATACTCGAGTGAGGAATCACGCATGCTATCCTTAAGGGCAGAGTATGCATGTAAATTATTTGGAATTATTATGCAAGGAATACTTGTTTTATTATTTATTTATTTATTTCAAGATGAACTGGTGGCTATTTATTTTATGCTTTGGGCTAAAATCCAAAACTATTTTATTGCTTGAATTTTTCCAAGTTTAGCCACAGGGAACTCTTTCACTTGGGTCCCATGTCCCTTTTTAACATCTTTTGCTTTTCGTTATTTCTTTCTCTTTATTTTTTTAGCACTTCCTTACTTTTGGTGCTCTATTATGCTTCAGCTGACAGAGCAAGGAGATATATGTGTGCATACCAACCTGTGTATGTGCAGATATCTATAAAGATGTCTCTATATAACCATCTGTATTTATATTAAGCTAAACAGGAGCTCATGCTAATGTCTCCTCATTGAGTCATTACCATACGCTGCATGGACCATTCTAATGGTCTCCCCTTGCTCATCAGTTATTTCCCATTGCAACCAGAGGAACCTGGTTCACACCATCCCCCATCCATTTACTTAATTTTTCAATTTCAGTATGCATGCATAGTAGTTTCAGAATTGCTAACCTGTACCACTGTGGAACGTAACTTTATTAACAAAGTACAGCACTCATGTACCGTACCTTTTGCCTTTAATCTTACTAATCCACTAATTTTCAAAGTTACTTAGGTCATTACTGTTGACTCCATCTTTTTTAGTGAGAGTATTGCATATATTTTTGATATAATTAATTCCTTTTTTCACATTCTGCATTCCATCCTGGGATCCTCTGATCTCTTACATTTTTTTTAACTAACTCATACATTAAAGTGCTGAAAAGCTTTATGGGTTTTGACAAATGCTTAATGCCATATATCCACCAAAATAGCATCATGTAAAGTAGCTCGAAATCCCCTATGCTTCATCTGTTCAACCCAAGTCCTCCTTTTGTACACCTGGCAAACACTTGTTACAAACTCATGGTTTTGGAATACAAAGTTCAGTTCTTTAAAATAATCATTTTACCCATTTATATTTATGTATATAGGCCACTTCATTTAATAAGAATATAAAGAGGAGAGGCATGATTTTGAGTGTTCTGGTAATGTACTGCTGCCGAGGTATTTTCTCCTATCTATCTATCTATCTATCTATCTATCTATCTATCTATCTATCTATCTATCTACCTATCTATCTATCATGAGAAAGAATAACACATTCTTGTCTCCTCTCTTATTCTCATATCCCATATCAAATTGCTCCAAACTCATTAACTTAAAACAACATTTTCTTCTCTTCTTTTTCCTCCACCAACCTGCAATTTGGGCCATGCTTAGCAAATAAGTCTCACTTCTATTCCTCTACTATGTGATCTCATTTTATTCTTTTGGTGGCTAGTCTATTTGTGTAAAGAAATTACTCAATGAACCTTTTGGGAAATGTGTTCCACAAAACAAATATTTATTACTTATTATGTGCAAAGCATTCTGTTGAGAATTGTGATGAATACAAAAAAACCACAAATGATAAGTATGTGAGTCTTGTCCCCAAGGAATTTATTTATCTAGGACATATTAATTTTGATCAAGATTTAGATACTATAAAAAAACTAGCAGTGGCTCAAGCCAGATAAAATAATGTTTTTGTCTCCGACTACAATCTAGTCAAAGTGATTCAGGGTTGATATGGTGAATCCGCAATGTCAGAGAACCAGGTTTCTTCCATCTCTTTGATTTATCATCTCTGGGACCCAAATCTTTCATAAACATCACCAAATTCTGGGCAATAGAATGCTGAAGTGAGGGACAGAGAAACACATAACTCTTTTTAAGGTCACGACTTGGAAATCGCTCACATCAATTCTGCTTGCATCCTCCTAATGAGATTTTTATCACACGACCACACATACATTCAAAAAAGGATAGAAAAATGATATTTCTCTGGTATTAAGTATACTCCATTCAATAGTTAGACATTTATACCGCGAGGGTAGATGAGGAGAATATTGCTAAAAGCATATAAAAACATTCAAAAAATGAAATGACTATGATACAGGGAGAATGTCATATGCTTTATGAGATTGATATAAACATGATTTTGGAATTTAAAGGAGATTGAAATTAATTCTGGATATAACAAACAGGGAAGCTTAGATACACTAATCAGTATTTAATTATGGGTAAGAATTGGAAAGACTGAATTCTGACCAGAGTCAGAAACATATAAAATTAAATTTTGGATGAGCAGAAATTCCATTCTAGTTTTAAATCATCCTATAAGAGTGGAAGTAGCTAAAACTAAAAATAGAAACTCCAGTCAGTAGCCATTTGCAGATGATCTTTAATTTTAGGATATATTCTACAAGGAGGTTTGTGGATCTGCATTGCTAAATACATGGCACAGAATAGATTGTTAGTAAGTATTATATTTTCTTTCATAAATATTTAAATTTATGTACATTTACTGTATGCTTTTTTTTAAAGAAAGGAAATGACTTAGATAGCCTGACTTTGGCAATGTTACTACTCTGTAGGTGAGAGGCAGAAAGCAATGATAGACTTGTGAAAGGGGTCAGCTTCAGTATTTCAGAAGACAGGTGTTTGGGTCCTGAACAGAGGAAGGAGAAAAACTTTAAAAATATTAAAAGATAACCACTGGTTGAAAACTGGATATTTTAGACTGCAAAATTTTGTCTAAAATGTTCATTTTAAAGAAAAAGGAAAACATGGCTCATATTCAGGATGGAAAAAGCAAACAATAGAAACTAACTGAGTTGAGTCCTAGTTGGATTTCAGCAAAGACTTCAAAACAGCTATTGCAAACATAGTAAAAGAATTAAAGGAAATTATATTCAAGAATTAAAGAAAAATAAGATACCTTTGACTTAAACAATTAGGGGATCTCAACAGAGAAAGAGAAATGATAAAAAGAACCAAATGGAAATTCTAGAGTTAAAAATATAATAACCAAAATGAAAACTCACAAGATGGGCTAAAAAAACAGATCTAAAACGGTAGAAGAAAGAACCAGTGACCCAAATCATAGGTCAATTGAAATTACTCAATTTGAACAAAGACAAAAAGGAGAAAAAGGAATTTCTATTCCTATTCCATGAAAACATGTAGAAAAATATAAAAAATTCAACATAACTGTGATGGGATTCCAAGAAGCAACAAAGAAAAAGGTGCAGAAAAATATTTGAATATACAATGTCCCACAAATCATCCTAAGTAGAGTAAAGATAAAGAGATCCACACCTACACATAATATGCACGGTCAGGCAATCAAGTTCACTAACTTTACACCATGCGGTTAGTTTGGCAACCCTGTTAAAAAAGAAAAAAAAAAAAAGCTCTATAAAGTTTCACAGCCTTTGTATAAGAGTGTCTCACAACTGTGTCCATGTGGACATGTGACAATATCTTTCTGAGTGGCATTCATTATGGTTGTGTGGTTGTGTGTGCCATCATGAGAATGTCAGACCTTGAATTACAGCAATGAACAAACATTTGTAAATTTCTTGTTAAACTTGGCAAGAGGGAAGTGAAATCAGGGGCATGTTCGTCCCAGTTTATGTATCTACTATTATATCTATTTATATACTGCAAACAGCAGTATATAAATGGGTTAAACTTCTTTCTGAGGGGAGAGAAAGAGCCACTGATGGAGAGAGATTAGAGCAGCCAATAACTAGAAGAACTGATGAAAGCATTTCAAAGAGTCATTGAACTGTGTATTAGAATCATTAGCTGACTGTGAGACGCATAGGGGACCAAGTAGACATTGATACAGAAACAGTTAGAAAAATCTTAACTGAAAATCTTGGCATGAGAAAGGTGTGTGCAAAAATGCTCCCAAAGGAGCTCCCTGGGAAAAAAAAGCAAAGGGCAGTGGAAATTTATGATTCATTTTTATTGCTACTATTCAAAGTATATCAGCAATACACTTAAATATATTTTTTAGTGAATACTCTAGGACTTTCAGTGTACATCTGTAACTTACCACAGTTCAAATATTATTATACTACTTCATGTACAGTTTAAGCAGCTTGCCACACTGTGGTTCCATTGCTCTCGCTCTCTCTCTGCTGCTATCATCGTCACATATTTTACTGCTGCATATTTCATAAACTCACAATTGTGTTCCTATTTTTGATTTAGACAGCCAATTATCTTTAAAGTAATTGAAAATGAGAAAAAAATCTTTTATGCATACCTTAATTTTTACCATTTCCAGTGTTCCTCATGTCTTTGTGCACATGCAAATTTCCATCTGGTGTCGTATTTCTTCTACTTTAAGAACTTCCTTTAGCAATTCTTGTTGTATATGTGTGCTGACGGTGAATTCATGTTCAGTTTATCTGAAAAAAATGAAGACTTCATTTTGCTATCTTTTTCCTGGGAAATGGAATTGGAATCAGTAGGTTTTTCTCCTCTAGTACTTTAAAGATGCCATGCCATTGTCTTCTGACTCGCTTAGCCTCTGGTAGGAAGCCGGTGGTAAATTGTATCTTTTATTTTATTATAAAATGCTTTATTTTTCTCTGTCTGCCTTCACAATTTTTCTCTTTATTTTTCATTTGAAGCCATTTGGTATGTCCAGTTTATTTTGTTTTGTTTTCAGATTATCTATTAGATTAATATTTCCCCATAGCTCTTAATTTCTCTGTTCTTCGTTTTTCCATCTTCCCTGTCACCCCCTTCATACTTCCGTTGGGTGATTTGTTTTGTTCTGTCTTCAAGTTTGCTCCAGTAATGAGTACATCAATGGAATTTTTCATCTTTACCACAAAGTTTTTTGTTTGTTTACTTTTAGTATTTTCAGAAGATTCATTTTATAGTTTCCATTTCTCTAATGAAACCCCTTATCTGTTCATGTTGTTGTCATCTTTTCCTTTAGATCTTTTAACATATGTGTTAAGGTGATTTTTAAGTCCTCGTCTAAGAAGGACTCTATAGCTCAACTCTCAGTCTAGTTCTGTTGACTGCTTTATATCTTTGCAGTGGGATGGGTGCTTGTTCTTGCATTTGTTCCCCATAATTTTTTTTTAAATGCT
The DNA here is from genome assembly GCF_027406575.1 of Nycticebus coucang. NCBI lineage: Eukaryota > Metazoa > Chordata > Mammalia > Primates > Lorisidae > Nycticebus > Nycticebus coucang. Next base: position 85,133,810 of record NC_069790.1, read on the forward strand.
GACATAATGTATAGAAAAGTAGAAACTGGGGTTAACAGTATTTATGCTGGAAATGCCTCTTCTTCCATCACACTATTAGTATGAATCAATCAAGTCAGAAATTGAGTAGAATTTAGGTTTTGTCATACTGGTCACGTTTAGTGCAACACAGGGTTCAAATCTCTCTAGTGGTTGGCAGGAGTTACCTGTGTTTTTCTTAGTTGTTGCTCCACTCTCTAAAAGCTTTAGAGTTTCTTCATACCTGAGCTGGGGATTGGGGACTTTGTTCACACCTCTTCTCTAGGAGTGGACTGTTGTCACTTACAGTGTTGTATTACTCTCATGTTATGAATCAGGTACAGTTTCTCCTCTTTCCCCTTCACTGTCTAATTTTAATATTTGGCAGGCTGTGTGCCTAGGCCTCAACAGTGTAGTTTTGCTCCTATTCTTCCCCCTTCCTTCCCATAATAGCCAAACTCTGCATGGTCTTTGCAGTTGGTCTAGGGTACAGATAATTTCTTGCCCCTTATCTGGTGTTACCTGATCATTGCTTGCTATTGGTGTTGAATCCCAGGGTTGAGAAACTTTTCTGCCCTTCCCTTGTGGCTAAAGGGCTTTGGTTATATACTATTGCTCTCCCAGCCGCATATGGGCTTTGTCTGTGTTCTGAACCTGGGGAGTATTTTGACCCCAACTTTAGTGGCAGTGGGTTTTAATTCTACTCTTGTACCAAATGATGGACTTTTGCTAAAGTCTGGGTGTTGACAGAGTTTGCTGCTATTTCCCCAAGTGACTTAACTTTTGGCTCTTAGAACAAAGGGTGCAGGCAATCATGAGGCTTTGTGCAATGGCTAATCATATCCTGAATGCCTCCACCACGAGGGGATAGTCTCTCCTGTCTCCTTCCTTGAACCAGTTTTTCTCATGAGTACATGGGGAAACCGTTGAAAAAAGCTCATCTTTCAAGGGCCCTGGTAATGCAATCAACAAATTCTCCATACTTGTCCTTTGAGAATCTCTGAAAATTTTAGCTTATTTACATCTACTTGTTTTATGGACACCTCTTTCTCCTGTGCTCTGACTTAGGTGAATCAGTTGTATGCACTGTCTCTCCTCTTACATGCTTGTCACTCTATGGAATTCAGTTTCCCTGGTTGCCTGGAGACCTCAGCTCTCTGATGGGCTGCAGAAGTTATGATTTTGTAGATTATCTTTCCCTCATTCCTAATGTGACAAAAGCCTTTTCCTGTGGCTTTTTACATTCTTGTCCTATATGAACCTGAACCAATGTTGATAGATTTTTCTTTTTTACGTGCTATCTGAATAAAGAATTAAATAAGTTTTTTATTTATTTTATCTAGAATTTTACTTGTTTTTCATGGCAAAGTCTTTGGGGTGTTTTGATAGTAGAAATCTGTGTTTAAATATGATCAATAAGTATTTAAGAACAATCAGTAGAATGTTATGGTTAACATACATAATTTCCAAACCATTAGAGGTAAAGACCCCACAGAATTTGTCCAATTTAACTAAAACCAAGGTACATAACAACACTACTTTTTATCTAATAAAAAAAAGAACCACTCATATTATTTCAGAGTACCCTCTTGAATAGGAAATATTCTGAACATATTATTAATATATTTATTTTTGAAATTCATTTTCTAGAAAACAATGTAAGATTTTCTTCTTTGAAGAAACACATGGGAGCTTTTAATTTCCCTTAAGGTCCATGCTGGAATGATGGACTTGCATTTTGATTAGGCTGTTCGTCATTAGTGTTGTCATTCATCACTAGCCTCTCAGGACCATTTAGTTAGAAAATATTCCCAGATAAAGGGCAGATTATTCTATTGAATGGTGGGTTTGTCAGTACTTTTTTTCCAGGAAAAGAAATATCTTTTTTGACCTTTGCTTTTAAGTGCTGTGAAAATTTATTACACTTTTATGTCTGTGCTACACAGCTCAGAAATTCACTCAGTGTAATTTCCCATTTTGAGGTCATTTTTGTTATGGAAACAATGGAGAAATGTGTTGCTATAGTACCACAAAGTCATCTTGATAGAAATGAGCTGATCATTGAGATAAAGACCTTGAAATGCTTAACTCTGACAGTTTACTTCCAGAGTATTTACATTCTTTTGCACCAGATATAAGTAATAATCTGTGTTTTTTTTCCTTCAAATTCAGAATTGTCTTAAGAAAAAATAAGAATATAGAAAACTTCATCTTCCTGTAAATCCTCATCCCCTCTAGATATAAAATTCAATGATTCTTTAGTATCAGTTTTGAAAGGGGTTAGCAAATGGTGAATGTATCTTACGCTTTGTCCCAGAAGATTTTCTAACGAATTATTAAAATTCCAATCCAATATTTTTTGCCACCCATATATTTCCTAGCTCTTATTTATTTTCTTTTAAAATAGAAAAACATAAATATGAACTCAGCTTATGGTTTTATTATCTATCTCAGGTTACACAAGATAATTAAAGTGTTTTTGTTAATTTTTTTATAATTTTTTGAGTAAGATATTTCTTGAAGCAATCTGCAGGATGAAGTCCAGGCTTCCTCTGGCATGTCTCACAGTAGAAAATGGTTTCGTTCTTTCCACCTTTCTCATTTCTTCTGTTGCAAACTATGCAATCTTTTCTTGATTTTTTTTTTCACTTTTCATTATAAAATACACTTCCTATATAGCCTTTCCTCAATGTCAGAGGTGATGATCGTTTCCTCTTTCTTGAACGTGTATTCCTCACATTGCTCACAAGCTGAGTTGTGAGATTTTTTCCTGTTAGGTTTCTCTGCACTTTTTTCTCTACTCTCCTTCTAATCTAATGACTGAAGGATGTAGCTGTTCACAATGGCAACTTCCATCAGTCAGAAAAATAATTTTTCCACCATTTATAGAACTTCCTCGTAAATGCATAACATCCACAATACTGATCAGCTCTGTCCACTCCTCCCATAAACTTTGTGTATTCTAAATAATTGTTGGTTTTTCAAATCGAGCAGACTGTTTCTTCCTATAACCAGTGAGCACCTGTGTTTGAAGGCCAAAGAATGTATTCAGCATTGTCACTAACCTGTTGTCATGAAATAAGAGGCATAAAAAAAAAGTGTTGTATGTCTTCTGACATCAGAGTAGAACAGAAAAATCATTATGTCAGATGAGATAACGACTGGAAAGTCATGTGAAATACCATGGAACCAATGAGCTCTCTCTTGAGCTCTGAGAATATATACTACTAGCAGGCTAGCCAGGGAGAGGGAGATATGATAGAGTTTCACTGTCTTTTGTGGCATGTTCTCTGGAAAAATAAAAGAATCATTTCTCTATTATATAGGGATGAACAATTTAAAATCATACTGTTTGCAAGCTCTCTGATTTAGAATTCATGTCTATAAATTGCCTCTAATATGTAAATGTCTTAAGCAAGCATTTGTAGAACATTCAATTTAGAGGGTGCATTTAAATTCATTTCTTAGAATAATACTTTGAGTAAGTTCTATCCCATAGAGAAAAATTGGTAAAGAAAAATATTTTCATCTGTCTTAACAGGGACACTGAGTAACAGTAAGGCATTCATTCATTCATTCACTGATTAACTGCATTTTCATAGAGGACCTCCTTCAATGTAGGCTCTCTGTTCAATAATGATCATGTGTAGATGAAACCTGCTCCTGAGCATTAGGGCATAAGGTAACTACAGCCCAGTAGAAAAGCAGAAGACAAAGTAAACAGTGAAGATAATATAGCGATTGACATAGTGAGAGCATGAACAAAATGCTGTGAAACCATAGGCAGTAGAGAATCTAAATTTGTTTGATAATACTAAGGAAGACATCTCAGAGTAATAGGGAAGATATCCCAGAAGATTAGTCTACTAAAGAAGGAGTAGATATTTTCTAGTCACATGTTAGAAGGAAGCTAAGGTTTGGCTGGAGAGACAAATGTCTACCTATGCATAGGATACCATGCTCAAAGTGTGGGAAAGTATAAAGGCTTGAAACATTTAGGGGAACTATCAATATTTCTGGAATCATGGGGGAGAGGTTAAGAACAGAGCTGGGAGAAAAGGATGGGACCAGTAATGAAAGATTTTGCATATTTTCCTAACAGTTTTAAGCTTCAACCTTAGGAAGCAGAAGTCCATTACAAAGTTTTGAAACAAATTGAAGAGATTAGATTTTCATTTCAGAACTACGACTGTGACTTCTCTGTGAAAGATAGAACTAGAAGGGGTGAGCTTTTTTCTTTATTCCACACGCACTGTTACAGAATGAGCTTTCTCTTGAGCACTGAGAACATACTACTCACAGGCTAGCCAGGTCTCTACTACTAGAACATGGTCTAGTGGAAGAGATACACAGAAATCAAGCAAATCAAGATTCTTTGAAACTTGCAACAATGAAGGGAAGGATGTTAGCTAGGAAAGACTCTCAGAATTTCATGGTAAACAACACACTACTTGCGACAAACCTTATGACTGATTACAATCATCAGGTTCTCATGGCACTTGAGCTGAGAGCTCTGGTAGTCGATCTGGAATTTGTTTTCTTACATCCACAGCCCTGGAAGGTTATAAGACCCATTCTATAGAAATTGTGTAAAGAAGAAATATTTCTGTAATAAGTATTATCAAGTCTTAATGGAAAAGAGCCATACCTCTGGAAGTTATTTCACCTATGTGGATCTTCAAATTGGAACAGAAATAATGGAAATCTGTATTTAAAGACTTCAGTTTGAACAATTATGAAGTTGTAGAAAGATACCTCACAGTAGTTAGCAGATGAGCTTTCATGTATCAGAATATCCAGATCTCTGTGAAGTTGCCATGAGTGCCACGAGTCACGGGCTCGTGTGCTGTACTGAAGTGATCTGGGTGCATTGTGGAAATAGCTCTCTGAAAGCAGTCTCCGTGAGGGGGAAGGGGAGTCATTTTACAGACTTCTTTGGCCATTGTGGAGGATTTATGATTCCGAAAAGAACCATGGCCTATTTTTAAAGTTTTATTGTATGTGTGTATGTATGTGCTTCTTAAATTGTATATTACAAAACCATAAGATAAAGATTTTTATGATATGGGTTCTATTCTTTTCAATTAAATTGTTGCTTTTCAAAATTATTCCAAGGAGTCTTTTACCAATTTTCTTACATTAGTTAGTCTGTAATAATTGTAAACACAAAGTGATGCCTCTTATGTAATGAGGTATGAACCTCTCTAAGTTGACCACCCAAGGGACTATAATAAATTGGTCAGCATACTAGTTTGCATTCCCACCAGCAATGTAGAAGTGTTCCCTTTTCTCCACATCCATGCCAACATCTCTGGTTTTGGGATTCTGTGATGTGGGCTAATCTTACTGGAGTTAGATGATATTTCAAAGTAGTTTTGATTTGCATTGCTGTGATGATTAAGGATGATGAGCATTTTTTCATATATCTGTAGGCCATGCGCCTGTCTTCTTCACAGAAGTTTCTCTTCAAGTCCCTTGCCCACCCTGAGATGGAATCACGTGTTCTTTTCTTTTGGAAAGATGTTTGGAGAACACTTAGAGATCTAAAAATAGACCTGCCATTCAATCTTACAATTCCTCCACTAGGTATATATCCAGAAGACCAAAAATCATATTATAACTAAGATATATGTATCAGAATGTTTATTGCAGCCCAATTCATAATTGCTAAGTTATGGAAGAAGCCCAAGAGCCCATCCACCCATAAATGGATCAATAAATTGTAGTATATGTACACCATGGAATATTATGCAACTTTAAAGAAAGATGGAGACTTTACCTCTTACATGTTTACATGGATGGAACTGGAACATATTCTTCTTAGCAAAATATCTCAAGAATGGAAGAAAAAGTATCCAATGTACTCAGTCTTACTATGAAGAAGGGGAAAGGGGAGAGGGAGAGGAGCGGAGGCGGGGGATGGGTGGAGGGAGAGTAATTGGTGGTACCACACCTACGGTGCATCTCATAAGGGTACATGTGAAATTTACTAGGTGTAGAATATAAATGTCTTACCACAATAACTAAGAAAATTCCGTGAAGGCTATGTTAAGCAGTTTGATGAAAACATTTCAAATTGTAAATAAAACCAGTACATTGCACCCCATGATTACATTAATGTACACAGCTATAATTTAATAAAAAAAAATAAAAAAAATTAACTGGTCAACATATGAAGGTGGTCAACACAAGGAACGAGGCCTACTGTGCTGATACGTACATATCTGGACTATGAAAAATTGGTCAACGTAAGGAGGTGGTCAGTATAGGGGAGGTGGTCAATTGTGGAGGGTCTACTGAACTGGCAGATAGTCAATGCTTGTTAAAGGGATGGATATGTCTTTGGGGAAGTAAAACAACACAGTAGTTAAGAGGTTAAGAGAGTTGGTTTAGTTTGCAGATAGCTTGGGCTCCAATCTTGAGTCTGCCTTTGTTACTTTGAACCTTAGGTATATTACCTAATCTTGCTAAACCCTGGTTTCTTCACACGTAGAATAGGGAGAGAAATGCTACCTCTGCATAGGCTGACTGTAAAACGTCACTCAGATAATCCATGTAGAGTGCTGGGCACAGTCCTTGGCACGCAGAGATTGCTCAATGTTTTAACTTTGGATTATTTGGTAATAAGTAGTTCACATGGTCTCCCTAACAAAAAATAATTTACCGGCTAATATCAATTTCAATTGGAAAAAATAAGCTTATTTTGCTCTGAATAAAGTTAACAACTTTGTGTACAGTTAAAAGGCCATCTTATGATAAAAAGGAGGAGGAAAAAAGAAAAAAACCCAAACCCTAACCTTTATCCAGTTCAAGAAGTTTCAATCAATAATCCAGGTTCTATGAAGGTGTGGACGTACATCTAACATGATACTCATATTGTTTGCATTCCTAACAGGTTTATCTCATTGACACATTACTAGTTTTTATTAGTAGTATAATTTATGTTGAAGAATAAAATCTCCCGGCATGTTTTCTCTTAAAGTGATACGGTATTCATTTCAACAGGTTTATCTAGTTGACACATTAGTAGTTTTTACTAAGTAGTATAATTTTTATTGAAGAATAAAATCTCTTGTCAGTTTTTTGACTTCAAGTTATTTCAAGACATGTTTCAAAAATCAGAGCTTCCACTTATAAATTTAAGTTCTAATAAAAGAGGATAAGCTGTTAATCCTCTTGAAATGTTGCTTAGGGAGGTAAGCTGCTGTTCAATGAGGTGTTCCCATTAAAATTAATGTCTTAATTTTGGAAAAGAAGTGCAAAGAGAAAGGAATAAAGTCAAATAAAAATTCTCCTTGGTTCTTCAATAATTCAAAAATGATGTCAAAATGAACAAATAATGGTCACTATTTTCTTCCATTGCTAGGGATGTTTGCAATGTATCTGAATATTCACAGGAACACAAAGAAATATTGCTATTGCCAGGTCTAAAATGTTTGGGCATTATAGATTAAATACACTATAAATAAATAAACATTGTTATTTTAAAACTATTTGTACTTCTCTTATATATTTAGAATATTTAGGACAACCAGAGAGCACTGACTATATCTTTCTTACTCATTTTGTAATTCCTTCAGGGCAAGGCATATAAAGGGTATTCAACAAATAGCTTATTCAACCATAATAATGTTCATTATAACTTTCACTTACACCAAGCTTTATTCTAAACAGAATGTGTTCTCAATAAATTCTGATATCAATGTCTCCATTTGGAATTTTACTAAGAAATAGATTAAATGTCCTAATGCTATAACTGGGTAAATGAGATGAAAGCTATGCTGATTAGTATGATGTAAGCACTCCAATTTGTACAAATAATCAACACACTGAACTGGGCATAAATATATTTATGATCTATGTACAAAAGACTTAATAATAAAAAAAAAGAAATAGATTTCCCTGTCATTGTTAGGGATTATTGGGAGGATGAAAGCAGAATCATTTTAACCAGTACTGACAGAATTTTAAACTGGTATCTTTTGGCCTTTCACTATAGACTATTAGAAATGTTGTAAAGAGAAACTTTGAAGATTGTTTTTTAACAGCTGTAAAATCATAAATGCCAAATTTCTTTCATTTGAAACAAGGCGTAATTTTTTTAATTATAAAAGTAATGAAATTGCACAGTTATGCACTGAAAATTTTGATTTTTAGGTGTAGTCTATACTTTGGTGTGAATAGGTGCTGAAGTTGAGTTTGGTTAAAAAAATCTTTTGAATGCGTTATGAAGGACTAAAGTTAACATTTTCATTGTATTATTTGTGTAAAATAGAGAAGAATGTGTATAATTATTTTAGCCATTATTTCTAATGGAAACGTTGAACTCTTAAGTTTTATGTTTTTTTTTTCTTTTTTAGTGTCAATAGAACATTTGTTTTGCAGTGGAAAGACATCACTAATGTTGGACTAGAAGCTCTAACAGGAAGACTAAATGCTGTTAATTCTATGAGGTTCTGAGACCTTGTCGAATTCCTCTGAGCTGCTTTTTTTTCCCTTTTACTACATTCCAGGAGCCAGCTGTTCATTAAGATATTATGACTCAGATTCTTTTTCAGTTTTTCTTTTCCTATCATTTTTTATCTTGGCAATGGAGAATAGAATTTTATCTGAATTTTGATTAAGTGGGTATAGAAATGAATCTAGTGCTTTACCATTTTTGTTTCCTTTGAACCTGCTCAGAGTTCAGTTTAATTGTACATTCTAATGGGCTTTTATAACTCTATCCTAAAGGCCTTTAAGGGTGTTTCCAATATCCAGCTTCCACTTTCTCTGGGAAATGTGTCACTTTACATGCATTGAGGTAAACAATTCCAGGTCAACTGCTGAATTTAAACAAACATTGTTTATCTTTGACAAGAATTTCAATATTACCTTTTCTGTGAAAAATGCTGGTGTCATGTGGAAAGACAATTACATCTTTCACCCTTATCAGACTCGGTTGGGGGTCATTCCTGTCTCACTTAACTCACTTGTGGAAGTGGATATGGCCACTAAGACCACAATGGAATTGTCCATCTTACTGTCATAAGAGGCTTTTATTTTTGAGAAGAGATTACTTTCCACTTGAGGGTAGCTGTAGATGTTTTTTAGTGCATATCTGTACTAAATCCAGCTGTGCTTCCTAGGTACCTGATTTTCATTATTTTTGATAAGAAGAGCACTGCTCTAAACTCAAATCAGGATAATTGAATACATTTGACTTATTTTACAACTCAACACTTGTGCTTATTTTTAGCCGTGACTTTATGCAGCCTGGAGTCCACATAACTTGTCATCTCTCAAATCTGAGCTCACACACATAGAACAGTTCTTTAAACAGAGGCACAGAAAACCACCATTTCAAAATAATTATTTTAACTAAATACAACTGAAACTCTGCAGTTTTGAAATGTGTCATTTTCCCCCAAAGGAACTTCTGGGAACATTGCCCAAATCAGACTTTTTATCTACTGAAACAAAATTTGAGATTTAGCAAAGATGAATTTATTGCCCATATATGTGTCATTATATAGAAAATTAAAGACAGCACATCATCCCTACAGTGCCTGGATTAGTCGACTTGCTATGCAATCTTAAGTGAGAAATGGAAATTTTCTTCAAATAGAGAGTTTCCCCCCAAAGATCTAGTTATAAAATATTCCAAAGCTAAGGGAAAAAATGTCATTAGATGACAAATAGAATTTTTTTCAGGAAAAGAGATTTATGATCATTATTTCTTAACTTTAAGAAATCTCTCTTGACTTTTATCCAAGTTCAGATATGCAAAGATAGATAATTTAATGCTTTCATTTATAAGGAACATTTTGTATATAAATCCATATTTAGATATTCATCTTTATCCTTATGAATCTTTGTACCAATCAATACACTCTCAGGTACTTTTTAACAATTCCATAAAGTCAGAGTGACTAATATAAATACCTTTAAGTATCAGTATCTTTGATGATATGTAATCTGAGACCTCAGTAGGTGAGAATGTTATAAAAATAAATCCTTCAGAAAATTAACTTTTGTGGATGAATTCTAGGCTCTTTAGAGACATAGGCTGACATGAGTAAAGGTCCCTAATGAAAATAGGTTATATTTTAAAATGTTTTGATTTAAAACCATACCCAAAATTTGTACTGTTGAATCAACAGTAAATTAAGATTGTCAAAATGCTACTTTTGAATAGTCATGCTATGTCATACTGTGACTCTGCTCAGAAAATAATTATTGACCCCCAAGAGTACAGGAAAATTTTTCTTAGTATTAAGGAATTTGTTTTATTGTATGTTCTATTCAGTCTTTACCTGTTCATTTTTGATCATGTTTTTACATCAATTCTCACAATTAGTCCTATTTGTTTATTTGCTAACTTCCGAACATTCCATCTCTTCATTTCTAGCTCTCCTGATATACCAGGTATGGAGACTTGGTAAAAATTCAGGATTATACTTGAAGTCACTGACGTCCTTTAAAACAGAGGTAGTCTTGATAATGACCCTTGAAGCCATGCAAAGACTGAGCCCCGTTACTCTCAGGGAAGTTTATGACTAGTATCACTAAATATGGGTAATGTTAACATTTTTGAGAAGGACGTGAGTCTATTTGCTGGTATCCTTGAATTGCCATTAACTGAAGCTTCTCTTCTCTGAAGTTTTGGATCTGTTGGACCCAGGAAATAGGTGTGTTTAAGATCTCTAGCTACATTAGGATCCAAGTTCCTTGTCTTTTTGTAAATGATTTTCTTAACCACACGAATTTAATGATTTTTTATTTTATTCTGGCAAACCAGAGGTTCGAAATGAGGTGAAGATATAGGTGAGTGAAACTTCTCAGCAAACTTAGAACTATAATCATTTGCCACTTCTCTCTGCTCCTTTAAAAGACATTTGTAAATATCATCACGCCCTGAATCACATGAAAAGAGGAATCATAAGTTACAAACTAAAAATAAGGGAAACAGACTAGTAAATTGCAGTTATGTAATTCTTCTTTGTATAGCTTCTCAAGTAAGCTTTAAGTTTTTTTTCATTTCTGGGTGATTCTGTTCAGTCTCCCAAGGTTAAACAATTTCAGTCCATAAAGTTTATAAATCTCCAAAAGTCCAATTTATTTTTTTTAATCTTTACTATAATTCTAATCTGTGAATACCGAGGAAAGCCAATTCTGCCAGGTGTTTGCCTCCCAGTAATATTGTAGTACCACTGCAGTGATACTGTAGTAATACTGTAGTAACATGTCCCTTCTTACACATATGTAGTCTTTATCTTCATTATAATCTTTGTTCTTTTTAGAGAGATCTAAAGTTTATAAATCTTTATTAGCTTATTGGAAGAGTACAACTACTTTACATATATAGTCTTTATATATTGGACATAACTGGGTCTGTTTTTGCTGTTTCAAGGTGAAAAATTTACCCAAACAGTATTTCTAGTCTGTGTTTACATCTAACCTGGTTGAATCCATGTGTGTAGTCACTTCTGGTTGAATAAACTACTCTTTATTTATTCCCGTCTTCCTATCTATTCCCTTTTTTCCCCCTATTGTTTACTTTATCCCTTCACTGGTGCATGGATTCAACCTGGTCTTCACTCATTTTCTTTTTCTTTTAATCTTTTAATTATTATAGGTACAAAATAGTTGTATGTCTTTCAGAGGGTACATGTGGTGAGTTAATCAAATCAGGGTAATTGGGATATCCATCACCTCAGACATTTAATATTTTTTGTGTTAGGAACATTCCAATTCCACTTTTTTAATTTTTTGAATGTATACCCTAACTCATTTTTAACGTTTCTTAGTTGCCCTCTTAATCACTGCAAATTAGCCATTCAAGACAGATTTTGACATTAAAAACTATCATGGTTGGCTGGGTGCAGTGGCTTATGCCTGTAATCCTAGCACTCTGTGAGGCCGAAGCAAGTGAATAGCTTGAGCTCATGAGTTTGAGACCAGCCTGAGCAAAAGCAAGACCCTGTCTCTACTAAAAATGGAAAAACTGAGGCAAGAGTATTGCTTGAGCCCAAGAGCTGGAGGTTGCTGTAAGCTATGACACCATGGCACCATAGCACTCTACTCTAAGCAAGTCTACAGCTTGAGACTCTGACTCAAAAAACAAAAACAAAAACAAACAAATGAAAAAACTATCATACTCTTTCCTGAAAGGAAATATAGCCAAAGGTGTAAAGACAAAGGTTTTAACAATTCATATATTTTAAACTAATTTTATATTAGCAATATAGAGGATGTTAAAGAAATGTAAAGCATACAATATATCATTGAGCAAATTGTGAACTGGCCATATATCTCATGAAGCAAAAACATTGATTAGGCCAACAACCATATAAAGTGGAATAAAGAGTAGATACTGTTAAGAAATAGTTTCTGACTAGGCTCTTGATAATGGAAAACTTTAGTTCTGTTTACTTCCTGAAATTTCTAATGTCTGCCCTAACCTGCCTGGAATTGATAAAATTAAACAGGTTTAACATGCAGCCTATATGTAGGGTTTCGGCAGCTTAAGGAAAGACTTCAGTTCTCTGTCCTCATCTCCCTGTGCCCCACATCACCTCCATTCTTTGATTCTACGCCAGTAAGACTGCTCAAGATCAGAGCTTTTGATTATGTGTCTGATAGAGAAGTAATGTGTAGGGGGTTAGATGTTGTTGACGTATTAAAGTGAACAGGTATCCTCCTTGGAGGGTCAGTGGCCTCTGTTACCTTTCTCTATAGGAGTCTTCCATCAGTTTGAATAGGACATTTCTTTTTTTTTTTTTTTTTTTTTTTCTGTAGAGACAGAGTCTCACTTTATGGCCCTCGGTAGAGTGCCACGGCATCACACAGCTCACAGCAACCTCCAACTGCTGGGCTGAAGCAATTCTCTTCAGCTACTATAGGCGCCCGCCACAACGCCCAGCTATTTTTTGGTTTGTAGTTCAGCCGGGGCTGGGTTTGAACCCGCCACCCTCGGTATATGGGACCGGCACCTTACCCACTGAGCCACAGGCGCCGCCCTGAATAGGACATTTCTTTGCGAGCTCATTTCTGATGTTAGAGCATGTAGCATAGATATATTTGCAAATTGTCCATATTCTTACCTCCTCCAAGTTGTTTTATGGGAACCATCTGTTAAGACATTTACTCACTATTAAAAAGCGGAATTGTGTTGTATCTGGACAGAGCAGAGCTTCTAAACACACCGCTCAGACAAGACACTATAAGAAAGGATATGGTTCACTTTTATTATCACCTACCAGTTTATGCTTGTAATTAAAATAGCTCATAAGCTTTGGTTCTTAAGAAAGCCTTATATAAAGAATATTTATAAAAAGCAGTAGTGAGGTATACCTTTAAAAATGAGCTCTTGGAAAAGAGCTTAGAACTTAGCAGGTGAGGTGGTGCCAAATATTAAACTTGGAGTCAGCAGATATAATCTTAGTTCTGCATGGTTGCTCATCTTCAGCTGAGTGTCATATGGGTGGCATAACATTTAAGTGATTTTAAATTATAGAGTGCCATAAAATGTGGAACATGGAAATTATTGTTGGTCATTAATAGTAATATGTTTTTATTCAGACAAAGCTATTTGGAGCAATATGTAGTTATAAGATTTAGGAAAGTCTCATTTTGGGAGTAGATCCTTGTAGAGACTGTCAAAGAAAATAAGACTTGGTTAAGCCACAAAATATGGAAAGATATTAAATAAATCAATGAAATAGAATGATCACAGATCAGTGAATGGCTTAGTGTTTAGTACGGTGCCTCTTTTCTCTGATGTTAAAAACTTTCACTAATGATATTGTATTTATTGGTACATCAGAAATGCCAGCCTAACTGGCATTCCTGGACTGTACTATTATTACACCTCTGCCAAAATAGGTGGCTGATAAATCCTGACACAATACAGGTGTCTTCTTGTCAAGTAAAGTTTCTGGGAACTGTGAGGTAGATTTGAAGTGCTCAATTTTTCTACAGAGAAAACTGCAGTCTTTCAGCTCTTTTCCACCAAAAGAAGGCTCTGCACTTTCCTGGACAATTTGGATATTGGAGTAATATGTGCCTCACCTGGGTTTTCTACTTGGTGACACACAGATCAGCAGCCTTGAAGTGGAGCTCAGACCACAGGTTCCATTGACTGTGAACCCGCAAGTTGTTTCACTCTCTTTTTGGACCCCCCACAGCCGCCATGAATCCTTTGTACTACAAGTTCCTTGTGACTGACGATTTTGCTAATCAGAATCTTAGGTAAAGAGAAGCTGGCTTCAACTGGACGCACCTCTTGGGGTTTGGAATCCCTTTTCTCCCTGACATAGCCATCAGCTTTACCCTTTGATGAAAAGCAGCTGTTAGCTTTCTACTAGGTCCTTGTGGAAACTGAATGCCTGGCCCATGAGGCTTTGAAACTCTCTGGCCTCGTGTTCCCATTTTGATAGTGGTTCAACTCAAACTCATCAACTAACAATATGGAAAAGGCCTAAGAAAACTTGCTTGTCAAATGGAAATGATATATTTAAGAAAGCAGCACCATCTTGGGTATGTATGAAAGAAAAATATCCCTTTGGGAAAAAAATTTTACTCTCCGCTCAGCTAACCGGAGCAAATGCACTGGCTCCAGGGAATCAACTATTAATAAGTTCTTCATAAATTCCTGAGCCTGATGATCCAGTGAAGCTGCAATCAGTGGGTGTTTGCGTCTGCTCCTGTTCAGTCTCAGTGGCTGCTAAAAGTGTATGTGGTTGGGTGGCGCCTGTGGCTCAAAGGAGAAGGGCTCTGGCCCCATATGCCAGAGGTGGTGGGTTCAAACCCGCTCTGGCTAATGTTTTCCTTGACAAGCTTTGTTGTGTATTTACTGACTCATCAGCCGGCTCCAGCTTTGATCTGCCTCCCCTCTTTCAGGTTATGTGTTTGTATGTCTTTCAGTGACGCACTTACTGTCCTTTTGTTCCAGACTATATTTTCATGAATATTTGTCTAGCAAACATCCTTGGAAGATAGAGATATTGTTTTCTTCTGAAGCAAATTTCAGGTTTGCTTACTTTTACATATAATAACAATAGTCTTTCCCTCCTAGGCCCAGGGGCTGGCCTGTTTTGTATGCTTTATATAAGATTGAGATTCCCTAAGTTCAGGGTTTCTTTCTTGTAAGATACCAGGGCCAACTTAACTGCAGTCATAGGTATTATTTGGCTCTTCTCAGATGTTCCATGGGAATTAGTCATTCAAAGAACTGGTGCAAGAGAATGATGATGCTCTGGCTATTATTATTGCTCTGAGAAATAAACTGTGCCTTGTCTGACTCAAGATTCTCGTGTCTTTTGCCAACGTTAATGAAACTCTGTCAGGCTAATTAGCTTGTTGGTAGGATAATATCTCAAATCCTTGAGAGTTTATGGCAGTTAGGTTTATTTAAAAAAATTTTTTTTTCGCAATTTTGGTGACTAAATTTTTATAGAAAATAATAGTTTATGTACAATTTCAGTTTTTACATAAAATTGTTCATATGTTAGGCTCATGATATTTAACCACCATAATAGGCATAATTTTATGTTTTTGATATCAATTATTAATGACTTTTTAATTCATTAATCTGTCAGAGGTAAGTTGATTTTGCTATTTTTTTTCCCACAGAATGAATTCATTTAATTCTGCTCTAATTTTGGTTATTTCTTTTCTTCTACTGGGTTTAGGGTTGGAATGTTCTTCCTTTTCCAGTTGCTTGAGATGTCCCATTAAGTTGTTAACTTCCTCTCTTTCCGTTCTCTTGAGGAAGGCTTGCAGTGCTATAAATTTCCCTCTTAGAACTGCCTTTGCGGTGTCCCAGAGGTTCTGATAGTTCGTGTCTTCATTGTTGTTTTGTTCCAAAAAATTGGTGATTTCTTTCTTAATCTCATCTCTGACCCAGCTATCATTCAGCATAAGGTTATTTAACTTCCATGTTTTTGTATGAGTATGCAGATTCCTGTTGTTACTCAGCTCAAGTTTTATTCCATGGTGGTCCGAGAAGATGCATGGAATAATTTCTATTCTTTTAAATTTACTGAGGTTAGACTTGTGACCTAAGATGTGATCGATTTTGGAGTAAGTTCCATGGGCTGATGAGAAGTATGTGTATTCAGTTTTGTGGGGATGAAATGTTCTGTAGATGTCTGCTAAATCCAAATGTTGGATGGTTAGGTTTAAATCTAAGATTTCTTTGCTCAGCTTCTTGTTGGAGGATCGATCCAACACTGCCAAAGGAGTGTTGAAATCTCCGACTATTATGGAGCTGGAGGAAATCAAGTTGCTCATGTCTGTTAGAGTTTCTCTTATAAATTGAGGTGCATTCTGGTTGGGTGCATAGATATTAATAATTGAGATGTCATCATAGTGAGTATTACCCTTAACAAATATGAAGTGACCATTCTTGTCCTTCCTTACTTTTGTTGGTTTAAAGCCTATTGTATCTGCAAATAAAATTGCAACACCTGCTTTTTTCTGATTACCATTTGCCTGAAATATGGACGACCATCCTTTTACCCTGCGTCTGTATTTGTCTTTTAGGTTAAGATGTGACTCTTGTATGCAAGAGATATCTGGCCTGAGTTTTTGTATCCAGTCAGCTAACCTATGCCTCTTTAGTGGACAGTTTAAGCCGTTCACATTAATGGAGAATATTGATAAGTCTGGTGAAGTTTTGGGTATCGAGTTTTTCAAAAGTCCAGTGGCCATTTTTAATCCTTTTGCCAGTGTGGAAATTGGAGTTTGATCCAAAGTTTCTGAGTGAGTTTACTTTTGTGGTATAGGATTGGGTTGGTCATTATGGAGGACAGGTCTGAGAATATCCTGAAGAACTGGTTTGGTTATGGCAAATTTCTTCAACATATGAATGTCATCAAAGTATTTAATTTTTCCATCATAAATGAAACTCAGTTTAGCTGGATACAAGATCCAGGGTTGAAAGTTATTTTGCTTTAGGAGATTAAAAGTCGGTGACCACCCTCTTCTGGCTTGAAAAGTTTCAGCAGAGAGATCTGCAGTCATTCTAATGTTCTTGCCTTTGAAGGTAATGGTTTTCTTTTTCCTGGCAGCTTTGAGAATTTTCTCCTTCATATTAACTTTAGTGAAGTTAATTATGATATGCCTTGGGGATGTCTTATTGGGGTTGAGTCGTGCTGGGGTTCTGAAACTGTCCGCTATCTGAATTTCAGAATCTCTAGGCATGTCTGGAAAATTCTCTTTCATAATTTCATGCAGAAGGGCCTCTGTGCCCAGTGAGGCCACTTCATCTGTTTCTGGAACTCCTATGATTCGGATATTTGCCTTCTTTGAATTATCCCAGAGCTCTCCTAGTGAGTGATCTGTTTTTGCTCTCCATTTCTCTTCCTCTTTGAGAGTTTGGGAGCATTCAAAGGCTTTATCTTCGATGTCAGAAATCCTTTGTTCCGCTTGCTCCATTCTGTTACTGAGGGATTCTACTGTATTTTTCATATCTTTGAGGCCTGCAAACTCTTGCTTCAGTGTGTCTAAGTCTTTGGTGGTTTTGTCTTTAAATTCGTTAAATTCTTGAGACAACTTTGAATTTCTCCTCGAATTCCTAATTCCACTTTGTTAATCTTGTCTGCAATCCAAATTCTGAATTCGATTTCTGACATCTCAGCCAGTTGTTTATGAATGGGATCTTCAATTGCATCTGCCATATCTTTCCTTGGGTGGGTTGATCTATTCTGGTTATTCATGTTACCAGAGTTTTTCTGATGATTCCACCCCATGGTTGTTTTACTCCCTCTGATTTTTTCCCCTGGGGCTTTGTTGAGGGCCCATACAGTTGTGGCCAGAGAAACTGGGGCCCTGTCTGGTGTGGTGGGGCTAAATGGTTCTGCCTTGTTTTCAGCTGGTTTCTGTTCCACCCTAGTGAAACAGATACTTTGGATTGAAGTCTCAGCTGTGGAGAAATATCAGAAATTAAGTCACCCCACCCCCCACCGGCAAACAATTGGAAAAGAAAAATCAAACCTTCCTACCACCGTGCACCTAGGGCACCACCTGATTTTTCCTCAGGTGATTGGTTCAGTTCAAAAATGTCCAAATCAATTGTCTCAGTCTGCACCTGTCTCGGGTGAGAGATTTTAAGAGGTCTCAGAGAACTGGATCACAGGAGTCTGGTGACTACTCTGGTGTGGCTTGCTCCAGTGCTGTGTGGAGTCAGGATAAGCCATCCAGACTATAAATCAGTCTGGGAAGGTTGCTGCCTCCTTCCCCACCTTGCACCACTTCACACCCAGTCACTGATAGCCCTGCAGTTGGCTGACCCAGTTGCCTGTAATGAATCGGTACTCCAGGAGTTTGTACCTGCCTGAATCACAAGGAAGTCTGCCAGGCCGCTGCGCTCTGCCTCTCTCCAGCAGGAGGAGGTGAGGCCTGACAACCTCGGGTGCTAGATGAAGGTTGAGGGGTTTTCACTCAGGTCCAGTCTCACCCCTGATTAACGTTACTGACAGAACAGAAGAGAACAACTCTGCATTTCCCCTGCAGAAGAGAAGCTGAATTGAGTTCCAAATCAGCTTGTCTTTGCTCTTGTATTGTCTATAGGCTGACGATCTCCAGAGGGCCAGGTGCGTCTTAGGTTTAGTAAAGCGGACCTCTGGGTTAGCCCCGCCCTGGGATTTTCCCTGGTTTGCAAGTTGGAGTTGCCTCAGGCAAACTCAGAGTCTCTGGTTGCCCAGGGAGACAGGGGGTGTGTCTTCAGAATATTCGTAGTGAGCCGTATTGCTAGCAAAAGAGGGCTGCTGCCTTATGGCTCAGGCAACCGTTGCTCTGGTGTAGCTCCCCTCCGGCCAATTGTCCTCTCTCCGCTCCGTACCCCAGAGTCTGCACAGACAGGCTGCAGCCCAGCACTGTCTACACCCCTCGAGCAATTGCCCAAGAGTCTGGACCCCTGGGGGACAGGCCTCCAGACCTTGGAGCGAGAGTAGAGGGGAGCACGGAGAGCGCTGGAAGCCTGGGGTTGCGGGCAGAGAACACACACAGCTTTACACAGTTTTATGCCTGACCGTATTATCACCAAAAGATGGCTGTCGCACTGTGCCTTAGGGAACTGCCACTCTGGTGCAGTCCCCTCTCTGCTGACCGACCGGGACTGGCCTCCAGACCCCAGTGTGAGCTAAGGAGAGTGCTGGGAGCTCAGAATCCCAAGTAGAGACCATATACAGTTTATACAGTTTTATGCCTGGCAGGAGGACGCTGTGGCACCCCAGTAGGGGAGGTAGGTCCAGTTTTTAGAGGGTCTCACCCGTGGAGTGTAGTGGGAGGACCTTTGAACTCTGCCCGGTTGTTTGTGGGGCACTCTGAGCCGTTCTCATGGGGAAGGGGACTCCTGTCCACTTGGATTTTGTACCTTTTGTTTGTATCCTTGTGGTCATAGCTCGCCTCAGCAGGGTTGACGTGCGTTCTACAACCTTCTCTCTTAGTGCAGCTCAAATCCACCAGGTTACTTGCTGAATTTTTGTCCTTTAACTCTCCTTCTGAATGGGAGGCTCTGTGGAAAGCTGGCTTCAGTCAGCCATCTTGTCTCCTTCCCCCACTTCTAAGAGTTTTGTCGTAGAATCCCTGGTGTTTTCCAGATATACAATCATATTATCTGCGAAGAGCGAAAGTTTGATTTTTTCTGACCCTATATGGATACCCTTGATCGCCTTTTCTTCCCTAATTGCAATGGCTAAAACTTCCATTACAATGTTAAAGAGTAGTGGAGACAATGGGCAGCCTTGTCTGGTTCATGATCTGAGTGGAAATGATTTCAATTTAACTCCATTCAATATGACATTGGCTGTGGGTTTGCTGTAGATGGTCTCTATCAGTTTAAGAAATGTCCCTTCTATACCAATTTTCTTAAGTGTTCTGATCATGAAGGGATACTGGATATTATCAAAAGCTTTTTCTGCATCGCTTGAGAGAATCATATGGTCTTTGTTTTTTAATTTGTTTATGTACTGAATTATACTTATAGATTTATGTATATTGAACCAGCCTTGAGACCCTGGGATAAAACCAACTTGGTCATGATGTATAAATTGTTTGATGTGTTGCTGGATTCTGTTTGTTAGGATCTTGTTGAATATTTTTGCATCTATATTCATTAGTGATATTGGTCTATAATTTTCTTTTCTTGTTGGGTCTTTTCCTGGTTTGGGGATCAGGATGATGTTTGCTTCATAGAAGGTGTTGGGTAGTCTTCTTTCTTTTTCTATATTTTGGAACACTTTGAGTAACATAGGTACTAGTTCCTCTTTAAAGGTTTGGTAGAATTCTGATGTGAAGCAATCTGGTCCCAGGCTTTTCTTTTTAGGGAGATTTCATATGGTTGATGCTATTTCAGAACTTGATATGGGCCTGTTCAACATTTCCACTTGATTCTGGCTAAGTCTTGGAAGGTGACATGCACCGCCACTCCGGCGTGGTTCTCTCTCAGCTGACCATCCTCTCCTCAGTCCCTTGCCGCAGAATCAGCACTGACCAGCTGTAGTCCAGGCCCTGTCCATACCCCTCGAGAAATCACCCAAGAAACTGGACTCCTGGATGACAGGCCTCCAGAGCTCAGAGTGAAAGTGGAGGGGAGTACCGGCAGCTCACTTGCAGGTAGACAATATATACAGTTTTATATAGTTTTATGCCTGGCAGGAGAATGCCATGGCACCCTAGTAGGGGAGGTAGGTCCGGTTTTTAGAGGGTCTCTCCCATGGAGCGTGGTGGGGGGACCTTTGAACTCTGCTCATTTGTTTGTGGGGCACTCCGAGCTGTTCTCTTGGGGGAGGGGAATCCCATCCGTTTGGTGATGTATTTTGTACCTTTTGTTTGTATCTTGGGGTCGCAGCTCGCCTCAGCAGGGTTGATGTGCATTCTTCAACCTTTTCTCTTGGTGCAGCTCTAATCCACCAGGTTACTTGCTAAATTTCTGTCCTTTAACTCTCCTTCTGGATGGAAGCCGCACCAAGTAGCCAAACCAACCACCTCACCACCATACTCCAGTACTCAACCTCGAACTCCTTGCATCACAGCTTATAGCAATCTCAAACTCTTCAACTTAAGTGATTTTCTTGCCTCAGCCTCCTAAGTAGCTGGGACTACAGGAGCCCACCACAATGCCCAGCTATCAATAATTATATTTTATTAAATCATAATTGTGTACATTTATGCATTTATGGTGTACAATGGGCTGATTTGATATGCAATGTGGAATGCTTACATCTAACCGATTAACATAACCATCACCCCACTTACTTTTTTGTTGAGGTAAAACATTTATACTCTACTCTTAATAGCTTTGAAATGTACAATTGCATTGTGCACAATAGGTAAGGTCCCACCAAACACCTTCCCTCTTTCTGCCCCCTCCCCTCCCATATTCTTCCTCTTCCCTCCTTCTTTCTAGACTGTAGTTGTGTTTTATCATTCATATAAATGCATAGGTGATTATATTTTGGTTTCATAATAGTATTGAGTACATTGGATACTTTTTTCCCCATTCTTGAGATTCTTTACTAAAAAGAATATGTTTCAGTTCCATTAATGTAAACATAAAAGATGTAAAGTCTTCTTCCTTTTTATGGAACAGAATAGAGAACCAAGAAATGAACCCAGCCACTTATTGTCATTTGATCTATGATAAGTCTATCAAAAACATTCATTGAGGAAAAGATTCCCTGTTTAACAAATGGTGCTGGGTGAACTGGCTGGCAACCTGTAGAAGACAAACTGGACCCTCACCTTTAACAAAAATTGATTTTCACTGGATAAAAGATTTGAACTTAAGACACAAAACCATAAGAATACTAGAAGACAGTGCAGGGAAAATGCTTGAAGAAATTGTCCTGGGGAAATATTTTATGAGGAGGACTCCCTCTGGCAATTGATGCAATACCAAAAATATGTTACTGGGATCTAATCAAACTAAAAAGCTTCTGCACAGCCAAGAGCACAGTAAGTAAAACAGCCTTCAGAATGGGAGAAGGTATTTGCAGGTTATTTTTCCGACAAAGGTCTGATAACTAGAATTCACAGACAACTCAAACTAATCAATAAGAAAAGAACAAATGACCCCATTTATATGTGGGCAAGAGATTTGAAAAGAAACTTCTCTGAAGAAGACAGGCACATGGCCTATAAACACATGAAAAAATGATTATCATCTTTAATAATCAGAGAAATGCAAATCAAAACCACTTTGACATATCATCTAACTCCAGTAAGATTAGCCCACATCACAAAATCCCAAAACTACAGATGTTGGTATGGATGCAGAGAGAAGGAAACACTTCTACACTGCTGGTGGGAATGCAGGTGAATACAGCCTTTTTGGAAAGAAGTTTGGAGAATATTCAAGGAACTAAAAGTAGACCTATATTTGGATCCTGAAATTCCTCTATTAGATATATGCTTAGATGATCAAAGGGGGCATCTATTACTGCCTCTGCCTTCACCCATATTGGTTTGTACCAGTTAAAGGAATGGAACTTTCTCTTTTGTGTCTTGACCACAGAGATGCTTGTCTTTTATTTGATTTCATTTATGTCTGCCAATTTTCTCCTGTTCTAATTTATTCATCTTTGCTATGTGATTATAGCAGAGAGGACTATCAAAGTATATGTTTACTGCATTATCTTAATCAGAAGCTACCCCACCTCTACTTT
Source organism: Nycticebus coucang (assembly GCF_027406575.1). Taxonomy (NCBI): domain Eukaryota; kingdom Metazoa; phylum Chordata; class Mammalia; order Primates; family Lorisidae; genus Nycticebus; species Nycticebus coucang. The sequence goes on from NC_069790.1 coordinate 85,156,459, forward strand.
TCATAAAAAGGAAATGTGTTTAAAATAACTGAGGTCAATTTTGAAGACAAAAAGAAGAAATTACGAAAGGGGAGTCTGAAGAGCTTTGTGACTATTAAATAAAATTGAAGTTCATAAACTTGTCTAGCACAGCAGCTGAAATAGAGAAGATATGTGGTAACTTCTTTTTTCCTTTAACCCTCATTCCCTCTCTCCTACCTTCCAATGAGTTTCAATGGTTCAAGATGGAGGGAGGGCATCAGGAGGTATGGCTAATTGAAGGTATACTAACCCTAAGATTCTGAGCCTCAGTGTTGTTAGTCTAGGAACTGTCTTTCTGAGTCACTTGCCACCTGTCTTTGTATCTCAGCTGTCAATCCATAGTATACTAGGTGGGAGGGATAGCCTTGTTAATGATTTTGTAAGGGAGGTTTCCAAGGATGCAAAGAAGAATATGTTGGAAGGAAGCCCATTGACAAAAGAATTAATCAGGAGGATAATAGAGGTAATAACTTGGAGAAATGGATACATGCACAGACTCAAGGATAAATTGATAGCTTAAATATACACTGAGATGCCTAAACAGTGACCAGAATAGTTTATGTGGGGAAACTTACATAAGACTTTTGACTCAGTTTTTATATCCAGGACCCACTGGACATCCCATATTCTTCTGTTTCTTTGTTATATTACCTAAGAAATTAGACCGCTTTTTTATCCTCTCAATTTCTACTATCATCGACTTTTCACATTGGGAAGATTTCTTTCTGTAGGCTTGGCTGTGGAGTCAAAACAAACATTTCTTATTGTAACCAAAACAAAGGTCATGTATGTTTTGGCTTTAAGGGCCTTCTTTATTAACTATTCTAGGGAAACAAATGGGACCAGGAGAAAAATAAAGAATGAGAAGGTTACTCAAAAAATCTTGGAGTAACTCTTTATTTACTTCTGTTTGTTATGTGCTGGAAAAAATAGTTTTGAATAGTGGAAAGAGCCCAGATTTTTGAGTCAGAAAGGTCTAGCCCTCCATTTATTGTCTCTGTGACCTCACCTGAAGTCTGTAAGCCTCAATTGCTTTTTAATTTTTTTTTGTTATTTGTTTATTTTGTTTTAACCTATTACATGGTAATAACATGCTTCTTTTTTTTATTAAATCATAGCTGTGTACATTGATATGATCATGGGGCATCATTCACTAGCTTTACAGACCGTTTACCAAGTTTCACATATACCCTTGTAAGATGCACCGCTGGTGTAATCCCACCAATCCCCTTCCCTCTACCCACCTTCCCCCTCCCTCCCCTCCCTTTCCCCCTTCCCCCTATTCTTAGGTTGTAACTGGGTTATAGCTTTCATGTGCAAACCCTAAATTAGTTTCATAGTAGGGCTGAGTACATTGGGTACTTTTTCTTCCATTCTTGAGATACTTTACTAAGAAGAATATGTTCCAGCTCCATCCATGTAAACATGAAAGAGGTAAAGTCTCCATCTTTCTTTAAGGCTGCATAATATTCCATGGTGTACATGTACCACAATTTATTAATCCATTCATGGATCGATGGCACGGATGTGGAGAAAAGGGAACACTTTTGCACTGCTAGTGGGAATGCAAATTAATACATTCCTTTTGGAAAGAGATATGGAGAATACTTAGAGATCTAAAAATACATCTGCCATTCAATCCTGTAATC